>NC_056750.1:840013426-840360926 GCF_019279795.1 Protopterus annectens | reverse complement strand
AGACCCTCCCAGACAACAGCCGCAGGGTATGCGGAGATCAAAGCAATGGAATGTGAAGTTGTTCGATCTTGCCGTTCATTCTGGCTTTAAACTCCCTGGTTTTGCAGTGGAGGAACAAAGAAGTTATGTACTTACCATAACGTTCCATGTGAGTTGTTCATCTCTTCTTCATTTTTACACATGGGTTCGGAGCTAATCCTTTGGCTCCGAGTCGGCCACTTTCACAAGCTTGAGGTTTTCGAGTAGCTTGAGGCCAAGTCCCTATCCCATGATGCTCTCTGCCTCACCCCAGATCTAGTTTGCTGCTGCAACAGATCGGAGGTCGAGAGCTCAGGCCAGTATTTAACATTTTCAAAGTTATTATAGATATTTAGCTAGATTCTGTGTGTTAAAACGGGCTGTTTTCTTGGCTAGTTAGCCTTATCTTTTGTTTAGACTCTTTAGTACCTGTTTGACGAATTTTTCATCTTTATAGAGTGGCTGTGCTTAGGCCTTTCATTGGCCGTTTGAGTTGACCCTATCCTATTGAAAGTGTTGGTTGTGATAGCTATTTGTAGCTTAGCTGGTATTCCAGTGTATGTTTTTTTCACTACTTAAGTATTTCTCCTGTTATTTAGAGTGTGTTTGTTCTCTAGGCAGTTTATATATATATATATATATACCTATATATATATATATATATATATATATCTATATATATATATATATCTATATATATATATCTATATATATATATATATATATATCTATATATATATATATCTATATATCTATAAATCTATATAGATATATATATATATATATATCTCTATATATATATATATGGTTCTAGGTCATAAGATCGACAGCCACTTTCACCGACAACAGGAACATCGACACCACATTATCGACAAACCATAAACACGACACCACACATGCCCGACAAACAAGTAACCGACGGTCCACAAACACGAAACCCCACACACTGCACACACCACAATAACAACAATCAACTAACAAAACACATCCCGTTATCCAAAAACCACACACAGAACACAAGCACACCAAAATCCTCACAAACCCACACTAAACCTCACACACACAACTATGTCCAACCCTAACCCAAACCCTTACCCTAAGGTCCGTCACTATCGCACACTCAGCTAATCCGCGCCCTAACCCTAACACACATAACTCACCCCTAACCCAAAACTACCACTACCGCACACTTACATAACCCGCCCTAACCCTAACTCACTTAACCCGCCCCAACCCAAAAATACCACTACCAAGACACTTACCTAACCCGCGCCCTAACCCTAACTCACTTAACCCGCCCCTAACCCAAAAATACCACTACCGCACACTTACCTAACCCACGCCTTAACCCTAGCTCACTTAACCCACCCCTATCCCCACAGACTGTCACTATCCACACTTACCTTAGTCGCACCCTAACGTCCGTCACCACCGCATACTCACACAGCCTTCTTTCCAACTCACTATCCCTGGCGTCGGAGTTTTCATCCGTAGCGTCGGTCTTCCGAGTGTCGATCATCTGGCACCCGCTAATCCGTTGTCGGTTATATCATCTGTCGATCTTCTAACCTACACCCATATATCTATATATATATATATATATATATATATATATATATATATATATATATATATATATATATATACACACATATTTACATAGATATATGTAGTGCTTATTCTGTGCATTATGGCTCACCAGAAAGACAAGGAGAGACAGAAGTCAGAGTTCAAGAAATGCCCTAAGTGCGGACAAAAGATGTCCATCACTGACCTTCATGTGAGTTGTGTGTAATATTTGGGGACAGTTCATCTTCAGGAGGACTGCTCCATTTGTCATTCATTTAGCAGCAGGGCCTTGGAGCGCAGGAGGAAACTGATGGACAAGGGTTTGTTAAAACCTGAATTCCAGGAATCGCTTGACAAGGCCAATCAGACTTCAAAATCTTTGAAGGGATCCAAATCTTTGAAAGCTTCTTCGGACCTGAAGTCTTCAGCCCGGAAATTTGCTGAGAAGGTAAGGTTGCTGGTTCCACAGTCCTCGGAACCGAGCATCGAGCTTACTTTTTGGAGCCGGCCTCTGAAACTTTGAAGTCACCTATTTTACAGTTGGTGGCTTCGTTGATCCCTTCGACTCATTCTTCAAGGAGTCTCTCCAATGTGGATGTGGACCGAGTGGTGCAGAAGCTCCTCCAGAATCTGGCACTAGCCAAATTGTTGTCAGCTCCGGCCCAACCAGTTTCGGAGCCGAAGACGGTCTTACCTACTGTGTCTACTCCTCCTCTGAGCAGAACTGGGCCTTAGGAGCCAGGGGAGGTGGAAATGATCATTGATGAATCCTCGTAGCCGAGGCCTGTTCCAGTCAATTCAGACTACTTTGGTGCCGTTCGGGGAGTCTGGGAGCCAACAGTCTGGTCAGCTCCAGGGGGGAGAGTCGAACTGATGGATCGCTTCTGACCCTTCCTTTTGGAGCGTCGGCACGGATGAGCTTGGCTCCTTCCTCTGGGTCAGAGCCCACTGTTGGGGCACCGGGGAGGATGCCATCTTCTTCAGAATCAGCTACTTCTTCGTGTCGGGGCAGTAGAGCCTTCAGTGCAATGAGGAGTGTTATATCTTCTAAGACATCCTCTTCATCAGGGCCTTCCTCCTCATCATCGAAAGTGCCGCTTTCTACCTCTGCATCACAGGTCCCTGTAAAGCGGCGAGACCCAGAGCCTCAGGTAGCCCCATTGGGTGACCCATGTTCTACTGAGACCTCACCAGAAGCTCCTGCTGATGAGGTTCCCAGGAAGAAGCTGTGCAAGAAGAGGCATTTAGACTCCCCTCAGGAGTCTGTCACATCAGGCACGGACTCAGAGGAGTCAGAAGGGTCGCCACGGCCCCCTCGGAGGATATCTCCTTTGTTGATATCCTTAAAATCCTGAAACAGAGGGGTGACTGGCAGTCCGTTAGCCCTACTGATGATGAGTCGGTGCTTCTGAAGGCCTTTGGGTCTCAACCCTGCACCTCCTGGGTGACTCTACCCTTTGATGAACTAATGGAGTTGGTTGCTCAAAAGGTGTGGGAGTCTCCTGATACTGTGGAACCTGTTCCTCGGAGGCCCAACAAGTTTACATCACCACAGGACAAAATGGTGGCATCGGCCACCAAGAAAGAGATGTCTGAAACGTCTTCTACTGTCCATCCTCCTAATAGAGATTCCAGAATTATGGACGGGTATGGGAAACGCATTTTTAGTTCAGCGACACTTGCTAAGCGATCGCTCAACTATTTGACACATTTTACGCGACTTCAAAGAGATCTCCTTAAAGAGCTTGGAGATGCTCTACAGGGTATTACAGCTGAAGGCGTTCCTGATAAGGTGACATCCCAGCTCAATACCCTTAATTCCATAGTTAACTTGTCCATGCGATTCGTTTCTTATGCAGCCGATGGTACGAGTCGTGCAACAGGTTCAGCAATAGCTCTTCAGAGACATTCCTGGATGCGATTATGCTCCTTTGTGGAAGCCTTCAAATCTTCCTTTGTTAATACCCCATTTGATGGCTTGTCCCTTTTCAAGCCTAAAGTCCAGGAGACTCTCACTAGGTGTGAACAAGTTGGAAAGACTGTAGGAGTCTGTTTTTCCACCCCCACTAGACCTTACCCCAAAGGGCAAAAGGGAGGAAAAATGTAGTTACGCAAATCCCAAGGAGCCTTTTAGAACACATGTAGTAAACCCCACTCCAGGGGCAGAGGAGAGGGGGTAATAATGGAAGATGCCACCCAGGCAGCAGAGTGGGGTCCGCAAAACCTGGTCGACAGGGATCAGTTCTTTAACAAGCCCTACCAGCGCTCTTGAAGGGAGGCCCGACTGTCCTACTCTTGAGGCAGTTGGGGGTAGTTTGTCTTTGTATCCAGACGTCTGGCTAGAAATTATTGTGACTAGAAAGCATTATTACCAGAGGATGTGTCATTCCGTTCTCAGAATCCCCCACTGTACAAAAGAATATCCCAGATGTTCCACCCAGTCTCAGGGATCAAGCAGCCATCGAGATTCAAAGGTTGCTGGAAAAGAGAGTCATCCAGCCAGTCCAAGCAGACCAGATAGGATCAGGAACCTACTCCAGATTCTTTTTAGTTCCAAAGAAAACTGGGGACTGGAGGTTCATCTTGGACCTCAGCAGACTCCACTTTTGTAAAGGAGAGGTTCCAGATGGTCATGTTTCAGTCGATTCTTCCGTTTCTAGGAACGGGCGATTGGATGTGCTCTATAGATCTCAAGGATGCGTACTATCATATCAAAATGGCCAGACAATTCAGAGATCACCTGCGTTTCTGCTGGGAGCCAGTCACTATCAGATGTTCATCGTGCATGCAGCTGCAGTCATTACAGATGGGTTATCCTGCTGTCAGGCGGGTCTTCGGTCGGCTGAATTCCAAAGTCTAGGTCCGGCGTCGGTTTTCGTCGCTTCTTCCCTGATGTCAGTGCGGCAGGGGTATAAAAGAGGCAGCCGACGCCATTTTCTTCAGTCTTTCCTGCCGCGCGGTGCCCGAAGCAGAAGCAGTTCGCAAGTGCCGGTCGGCCAGCTCCTGAGATTTATGAAAGTGTTTCAGCCGAAGTCTTCTTTAAAGCTAAGTACCCCGTTGGGGAAACTTTTCTTGCCTCAGACCGATGTCAGACAAAGTTAATAATTGCATTTCTTGTAGGAAGCAAATACCGCATAAGGATTTCCACTCTTTCTGTATACCTTGCTTAGGGCCAGACCACGATGTCTCGGCCTGCCGTTTTTGTGCTAGGTTCAACAAGCGCACTATTAAGCACCGGGCGGAGTTCGCCCTTCATTATTTTGGCAAAAAATTTAATTACATCATGTCGTCGGATAGACAAGGACCGACATCCGAGGTCTGCACCGAGTACTGAGACCACGCTTAGGCCGACTACCGGTTCTCAGCGAGGTGCCTACGCAGCCCCTGACTACTGATGAAACTATTTTACCGGTGACTTCAGTACCCGAGGTCGCAGGCTCCTTGGTCTCCATTCCCACTACAGATACCGACACCACTCTTGGTGGGGAAACTGAAAATTTAGTCAGGCCTGCCATTTCTGAAGGCGTCTTCAGGCCTTCCACCTTCTCTATTAAATCCTTCACTAAATCTAAAGCTGCCATGAAAACTAAAAAAACAGGGTCCTCAGACCTCCTCTCAAGGCCCCATGCCTAAAAAGCAGATGCTTAAAATGGCTGAGGATTTGATAGCTCTCATCATGGCTTCTCAACCCCCCTCTGACAAAAGACCCAGATTGGAGGAAGACTACCCTTCCGCAGACCAGGCTTCTATTACCTCAGACGATTCTGAGGACCAGGATTATGCCTATTCCCCTTTCGAAGACTCTGATGCTGAGGAGTCTATTCCCTCGATGTTCATCGTGCATACAGCTGCAGTCATAACAGATGGGTTCTCCTGCCGTCAGGCGGGTCCTCGGTCGGCCGAATTCCAAAGTCTTGGTCCAGTGTCGGTTGTTGTCGCTTCTTCCCTGACGTCAGTGCGACAGGGGTATAAAAGAACCAGCCAACGCCATTTTCTTTAGTCTTTCTTGCCGCGCGGTGCCCGAAGCAGAAGCAGTTCGCAAGTGCCGGTCGGCCAGCTCCTGAAATTACGAAAATTTTGCAACCGGAGTCTTCTTGAAAGCTAAGTACCCGCTAGAAACTTTTCTTGCCTCAGACCGATGTCAGACAAAGTTAATAATTGTATTTCATGTGGGAAGCAAATACCGCATAAGGATTTCCATTCCCTCTGTATTCCTTGTTTAGACCCAGACCACGACGTCTCGGTCTGTCGTTTTTGTGCTACATTCAACAAACGCACCATTAAGCGTCGGGCGGAGTTCGCCCAGCTTTATTTTGGAAAAAAATGTAACTATATTATGTCGTCGGATACTCCGACTCCAGTTTTGTCTAAAAAAACGCAAAGATAAGGACTGACACACGAGGTCCGCGGCCTCTACCGACACCACGCCAAAGCCGACTACACGTGGTCCGGTTCTCAGCGAGGTGCCTACGCAGCCCCTGACTACCGACGACACTTCCTTGGCGGCGTCTCCTGTGCTCGAGGTCGCAGGCGCCTCGGCCCACACCCCGACTACAGATACCGAAGCCACTCTTGGCGGTGAATCTCAAAATGTGGACAGGTCTACCTCCTCTCAAGGTGTCTTCAGACCTTCCTCTTCTTTTTCCATCAAGGCTTTCACGAAGTCTAAAGCAGCCATGCATCCCAAGAGTCAAGCTACACAGGGCCCATCTCCAGGCCCCATGCCTAAAAAACAGATGCTTAAAATGGCTGAGGATTTAATTACTCTTATCAAGGGTTCTCAACCCCCCCCCCCCCCAGACAAAAGGCCCAGAGTGGAGGAAGAATCCCCCTCCTCTGATCAGGGCTCCATTATATCAGAGCACTCTGATGAACAGGAACATTCTTACTCCCCTTTTGAAGACTCTGATGCAGAGGAGTTCATTCCCTCTGTATCCCCCCCAGAGGAATACTCATTTGGGGAAACTTTGCATACCTTAAGGGAACACTTCCACTGGGAAGGCCAAGATTATTCTGATTCCAAGAAAAGGTTTAGGGAATTTCACTTGCTGCCTCAGCACAGGCCTCTGGCTATACCTCCTGTCTTGGACATATTAGATGATGTGTACTCGGAGGCCTACCTTAACCCGGATTCTCTACCTCCAGCCCCAGTCAAGCCTGACGGGTACTACAGAGTTCCTGACTCACACCAATTTCTATACAAAAGCCATGCTGCTGACCCAGAAACTATCTCGCAGGGCCCCAAGGGAATTAAGGCCTCCACTGCTAAAAATCCATTACCTTCCGGGAGAGATTCCAGATCCTTAGAAAGGTGGGGAAAAAGGTATATACCTCAGCCACCTTAACCATGAGGGCATTAAACTGTCAGTTCCATATGCTAAAGTACCAACAGTTTTTGTTATCACAATTGAGAAGTAAAATGTCACAACCTGAACAACCAGACTTGAAGGAGTTGCAGGATTTGATGCATAGTGTAGAACAAGTGGGTAAACATACCTTACAATGTGGTTTTGATGCTCTACAGGCCTCATGTAGAGCTGCTGTTACAGGATCAGTCATACATAGACATGCCTGGCTCAAGGAACAAACCTTACCAGATCATGTCAAAGCTAAATTACTAGATGCCCCTCTGCAAAAGGATGTATTATTTGGTGCTAATGCTGAGGAGGTATTAAGGAAAATGGAGGAAAAGGCTAAATCAATGCAAACAGTGAAAGATTTTCTACAGGTACAACCCCCACGTTTCAGTAGAAATTGGCCTTCCAAAAATTGGCCCTTTCCAGCCATGGACAGACCCCAAAGAGGTAGATACAGGCGCCCGAGGGGCAGAGGGCAATCCCAAGGATCGTTTAGAGGCAGACAATGGCAAGCTCCTACACAAAGAGGTGGTGAGGATAAATCGCAACCATTCAGAAAGCAAGCCCAATGACTTCCCCCTTTGCATGCCAAGCAAGACTCAAATGGCAGCACCCTTAGGTGGAAAACTGGCATTATTTTCAAAAAATTGGCATATTGTCACAAAAGACAAATGGATCCTGGACATTATAAGCAGAGGCTACAGATTCCATTTTCACACCCTTCCAAAAATGAGAGGCATGCCAAACCTGCCACACAATCAAAGGGCAGAGGCACAAAGACAAATTTCAGATCTCATAGACATGAAAGCTATTCAAGAGGTACCTACGCACGAACAAGGTCAAGGTTTTTATTCCAGACTATTCCTGGTACCAAGGAAGGGAAAAGATGGGAGACCTATTTTGGACCTATCCATCCTAAACACATTTCTACTCGTACCAAAATTCAAGATGCTCACTCTACAGCAGCTTCTTCCCATGCTGGGCAAGGAGTCTTGGCTGGTAACATTGGACCTCAAGGAGGCATACCTGCATGTCCCAGTCAGACAAAATTGTAGAAGATACCTCAGATTTCTTGCAGGTTCAACCCATTATCGATTCTCTGCATTGCCCTTTGGCTTATCTACTGCGCCCAGAGTATTCACGAAATGCCTGGCATCAGTAATTGCCTACTGCAGACTTCAAGGGATACAAATATACCCCTATTTGGATGACTGCCTGATCCAAGTGGACAGCAAGCACATTCTTCTGAAACATCTGGCTTATGTAATAATGTTGTTGAATTCTCTGGGATACACAGTCAACAAAAAGAAATCAAGGCTAATACCCTCTCGAAACATAATTTTCCTGGGTGCCAACTTGGACACAAACACCCAGATGGCCTACCTCACGCCAGAGAAGCAGGGGCAACTAACTCAATACTTCAGAACACTAGCAAATTGCACCAGGCTGACTGCAAGCAAAATCCTGCAGGCTCTGGGATTCATGGCATCTTGCATCTTACTAATCCCATGTGCAAAGCTGCATATGAGGAAACTTCAATGGTACCTGAAAAACCTATGGTCTCAACACAGCCACAGTTTGGAAACAATAATACCACTAATTCCATGTCTTCAAAAGGAATTTCTGTGGTGGGCTCAAGCATGCCAAACAAACGCAGGTCTCCCATTCAGCATGCCTCATCGGTGCAATCAGGGCAAATGGTCCCAAAAAGAAAAGCACCTTCACATCAATCAAAAGGAAATGCTAGCAATAATAAATGCTATTATAGCTTTCAAAGACCTTCTGCAACCAGGTCAACTATTGATAAGTACGGACAACACCACAGTAATGTGGTACATAAACAAACAGGGAGGAGCCCATTCATACCCCCTATGCAGACTGGCCATGTCACTTTGGAACATGGTCCTGGACTTACAAATCGAACTACAAGCACAGTACTTGCCAGGCAAGGAAAACACGCTAGCAGACAACCTAAGCAGAAATATGACAGATCCACACGAATGGAAGTTGCATCCTCAAGTTTTTACAGAGATAATTCAAGCATGGGGAAGGCCAGACATAGATCTCTTTGCCTCCCACAAAAATCACCAATTGACAAAATTCTGCTCAAGGATTTTTCATCCAAAGGCCTGGGGAGTGGACGCTCTCTCTTTCAGTTGGACATCAATGACACTTTATGCCTTCCCACCACTTCCTCTGCTGCCCAAAGTTCTATTAAAAACCAGAGCAGACAGACCAAAGATGATTCTCATTGCTCCAGACTGGCCAAGACAACACTGGTACCCACTCCTGAGGAGCCTGACGCATTCCCCACCATGGACCCTGCCTCTAATTCCTCTTATTCTGACTCAGCACAGCTTCAAAACTCTTCACAGTCAGCTAAAAACACTCAATCTAGCCGCATGGAAGATTCCTTAGCATCATAACAGACCCTACTCTCCAAGGAGGTGCAGGATGTCATTTTGGAGGCCAGAAGGCCGTCTACTAGAAAAGCTTACTCCGCAAAATGGAAACGGTTTTGTATCTGGAATGAGAAAAAGGGCCAGGATCCTGGAAAACTGAATTTACCTCAAATATTACAGTATCTAGCTGAGCTGCTAAGCAGTGGACTTTCATTCTCCTCCATCAAAATCCATGCCTCAGCCATTTCTGCAGAATACAACACTGGTCCACCCTTATTCTCTCACCTCCTCTTAAGACAGTTCCTCAGAGGGGCTAAGAATCTAAAACCCCCAAGGAAACAACCAATACCTGCTTGGGATCTCAATTTTGTTCTAGAAAAGCTGACCTTGCCTCCTTTTGAGCCAGCTGCCTCATCAGATTTGCAATATTTGTCCTGGAAAACAGCTTTCCTTCTGGCTATTAGTTCAGCTCGTAGGGTATCGGAACTACAAGCTCTCATGGCTGTGCAGCCATTTATCATCTTCCATCAGGACAGAGTTTCCTTATGAACCAACCTGTCCTTTATGCCAAAAGTGGTATCCAGGGTAGGTTTGAATCAGGCTATACACTTACCTACCTTTTATCCTAATCCTCAAAACAAAGGGGAGAGATTACTACATTCCTTGGACATCCACAGACAACAGCGTTATTATTTGGACAGAACAAAACCTTTCAGAAAATCAGAACAGCTCTTTGTGTCCTATGCTATAGGAGCTCAAGGAAAGCCAATTTCCAAACAGACAATCTCAAAATGGATAGCCCACTGCATACGCTTTTGCTATTCTTTTCATGGCAAAACTGTACCTACAGGCATCAGATCTCACTCCACAAGGGCCACGGCTACCTCTGCAGCTTTTCTCAGAGGAGTTCCTACCAAAGATATTTTGGCAGCAGCCACTTGGAGTTCTGTGCATACCTTCTCCAAGCACTACCACCTTCCATTATACTCCAAATCTAGTGCGGGCTTTGCCACTGCAGTCTTGCAGGGCATTGTGGCTCCTCCTAGCTCCACCTAGTGCCTACCACCCCTTTCTTAGCTTTGGGATTCTACCCATCTGTTATGACTGCAGCTGTATGCATGATGAACATAGTACAGTTTTGTACCTACCATAAATGTAGATGTTCGAGTGCTAATACAGCTGCAGTCCAGGTTTCCCTTCCTCCTTCCCCTCTTGGGACAGGCCTATTGGCTAACACCTCCTCATGCAACCTGATTGGGGTATTCATTCTTGATGTGTTTGCTTGCACTACTGTATTTTGATTATATGGCATTGCTTTATTACACAAATTTATGTATTGCCTTCCTTCTGGGGGCACCTGACATCTGGGGCAAGAAAAACTGAAGAAAATGGCGTTGGTTGGTTCTTTTATACCCCTGTCGCACTGACGTCAGGGAAGAAGCGACAACAACCGACGCCGGACCAAGACTTTGGAATTCGGGCGACCGAGGACCCGCCTGACGGCAGGAGAACCCATCTGTTATGACTGCAGCTGTATTAGCACTCGAACATCTACATTTATGGTAGGTACAAAACTGTACTGTCTCCCCACCTGAGGGCTACTCTTTTGGGGAAACCCTGCATACATTGAGGGAACACTTCCACTGAGAAGGCCAAGATTACTCAGATTCCAAGAAAAGGCTCAGGGAATTTCTACTGCTCCCCCAGCATAGGCCCCTGGCTATCCCTCCTGTTTTAGATATATTGGATGATGTGTACGCAGAAGCCAGCCTTAATCCAGATTCTTTACCTCCAGCCCCTGTTAAACCAGACAGGTATTACCGTGTTCCTGATTCTCACCAGTTCCTTTATAAAAGCCATACTGCTGACCCGGAAACAATTTCACAGGGTCCCAAGGGAATAAAGGCCTCCACTGCTAAAAACCCTTTACCTTCAGAGAGCGATTCCAGAGCATTAGAAAGGTGGGGGGAAAAGGTGTATACATCTGCCACTTTAACCATGAGGGCATTAAACTGTCAATTCCATATGTTAAAGTACCAACAGTTTTTGTTATCTCAGCTGAAAAGCAAAATGGCACAAACAGAACAACCAGATTTAAAAGAGTTGCAGGATTTGTTGCATGGAGCAGAGCAAGTGGGTAAACATACCTTGCAGTGTGGTTTTGATGCTTTAGAGGCCTCGTGTAGAGCTGCTGTCACGGGGTCTGTTATACGTAGACATGCTTGGCTTAAAGAGCAAACCTTACCAGATCATGTCAAAGCAAAGTTGTTAGATGCACCACTTCAAAAAGATGTATTATTTGGTGTTAAAGCTGAGGAGGTACTAAAGAAAATGGAGGAAAAAGCGAAATCTATGCAAACAGTGAAAGGTTTCTTGCAGGTACAACCTCCACGCTTCAGCAGAAACTGGCCTTCAAAAAATTGGTCCTTTCCAGCCACGGACAGACCTCAAAGGGGCAGATACAGACGCCCAAGGGGTAGAGGACAACCTCAAGGATCTTACAGAGCTAGACAGTGGCAAGCACCAACCCCAAGAGGTGGAGAAGATAGATCACAGTCATTTAGAAAACAGACACAATGACTTCCCCCTATTCCTGCCAAACAAAGCTTTAATGGCAGCACCTTTGGGCGGAAAACTGGCATTATTTTCAAAAAACTGGCATATTGTTACAAAAGACAAATGGATTCTGGACATTATAGACAGAGGCTACAGGTTCCACTTTCACACCCTTCCAAAAATGAGGCGCATGCCAAACCTGCCACAAAATCAAAGGGCAGAGGCACAAAGACAAATTTCCGCTCTCATGGATATGAAAGCGATTCAAGAGGTACCTGCAAAAGAACAAGGTCAAGGTTTTTATTCCAGACTATTCCTGGTACCAAGGAAAGACAACGATTGGAGACCCATCTTAGACCTATCCATCCTAAACACATATCTACAGGTGCCAAAATTCAAGATGCTCACATTACAGCAGCTTCTTCCCATGCTGGGCAAGGAGTCTTGGCTGGTAACATTGGACCTCAAGGAGGCATACCTGCATGTCCCTATCAGACAAGATTGCAGAAGATACCTCAGATTTCTTGCAGGTTCAACCCATTACCAATTCTCTGCATTGCCCTTTGGCTTATCTACTGCACCCAGAGTGTTTACAAAATGCCTGGCATCAGTAATTGCCTTCTGCAGACAACAAGGAATTCAAATCTACCCATATCTGGATGACTGCCTAATCCAAGCGGACAGCAAGGACATTCTATTGCAGCATCTGGCATTTGTAATAAAACTGTTAAACTACCTGGGATACACAGTGAACAAAAAGAAATCAAAACTAATACCTTCTCAACAGATAATTTTCCTGGGTGCCAGCTTAAATACAACCACCCAGATGGCCTACCTCACGCCAGACAAACAAGGGCAACTGTCTCAATACTTCAACAAAATGGCAACTTTCACCAGACTAACTGCAAGGAAAGTCCTGCAGGCTCTGGGATTCATGGCATCTTGCATCCTACTTATACCATGTGCAAAGCTGCATATGAGGAAACTACAATGGTACCTAAAAAACTTATGGTCTCAACACAGCCACAGCTTGGAAACAATTATACCACTCATTCCATGCCTTCAAAAGGAATTTTGTGGTGGGCTCAAGCATGCCAAAGAAACACAGGTCTCCCTTTCTGTGTACCTCAAGCAACTCAAATCATCACAACGGACGCCTCAGACTACGCCTGGGGAGCACACATGGCAGATCAGTGCATTCAGGGAAAATGGTCCCAAAAAGAGAAGCACCTACACATCAACCAAAAGGAGATGCTAGCCGTGCAAAATGCTCTCATGACCTTCAAAGACCTACTGCATCCAGGCCAGCTATTGATAAGGACAGACAACACCACAGTCATGTGGTACATAAACAAACAGGGGGGAACTCATTCATACCCCCTGTGAAGGCAAGCCATGACCCTATGGAACACAGGACTGGAATTGCAAATTCAACTACACGCACAATTCCTGCCAGGGAAGGAAAACACACTGGCGGACAACTTAAGCAGAAATATGACATACCCACACGAATGGAAGTTGCATCCTCAAGTTTTCTCAAAGATAACTCGGGCATGGGGACAGCCAGACATAGATCTATTTGCTACCTACAGAAATTACCAGTTGGAAAAATTTTGTTCAAGGACCTAACATCCACAGGCCTGGAAAGTGGGCGCACTCTCTTTCAATTGGACAACATTGACAGTCTATGCCTTCCCACCTCTTCCTCTACTGACCAAAGTTCTATTAAAAGTCAGAGCAGAGAGGCCACAAATGATTCTTATTGCTCCAGACTGGCCACGGCAACACTGGTATCCTCTCCTAAAGAGCCTGACACACTCCCCACCATGGATCCTACCTCTAGTCCCTCTTCTGTTGTCCCAGCACAACTACAAAACCCTTCACAGCCAGCTCAAAACCCTAAATCTAGCTGCATGGAGAATACCTTAATTTCCCAACAGGCTCTCCTCTCCAAGGAGGTGCAAGATGTCATCTTGGAGGCCAGAAGACCCTCTACTAGAAAAGCCTACTCCGCCAAATGGAAACGTTTTTGTTCCTGGAATCAAGAAAAGGGCCAGAATCCTTGGGTAATAAATATACCTCAAATTTTACAGTACCTAGCTGAGATGTTAAACAGTGGCCTTTCCTTCTCCTCCATGAAGATCCACGCTTCAGCCATTTCTGCACAATACAATACAGATCCTCCTTTATTCTCACATCCTCTATTAAGGCAGTTCCTCAGAGGGGCAAAAAATATAAAGCCCCCCAAGGAAACCACCAGTGACAGCTTGGGACCTCAACTTCGTATTGGAAAAGCTGACCCTGCCTCCCTTTGAGCCGGCTTCTTCAACAGAGCTTCAATACTTGTCATGGAAAACAGCCTTCCTTCTGGCTATTACCTCAGCACGCAGGGTTTCGGAACTACAGGCCCTCATGGCTGTGCAACCATTCATCATTTTCCATCAGGACAGAGTTTCCTTACGAACCAACCCTACATTCATGCCAAAGGTAGTATCCAGTGTAGCTTTTAATCAGACTATCCATTTACCTACCTTTTATCCAAATCCACAGAACAAAGGGGAGAGACTACTACATTCCTTGGACATTCACAGACAACTTCGTTATTACTTGGACAGAACAAAGCCATTCAGGCAATCTGAGCAGCTCTTTGTATCCTATGCTACAGGTGCTCAAGGAAAGGCTATTTCCAAACAAACAATTTCAAAATGGATAGCCCACTGCATACGCTTTTGTTATTCATTTCATGGAAAATCTGTGCCTGTATACATCAGATCCCACTCTACCAGGGCTACAGCTACCTCTGCAGCTTTCCTCAGGGGGGTCCCTACCAAGGACATTTTGGAAGCAGCTACTTGGAGTTCAGTGCAAACTTTCTCCAAGCACTACCACCTTCCACTATACTCAAAATCTAGAGCGGGCTTTGCCACAGCAGTCCTGCAGGGCATCCTCGCCCCTCCTAGTTCCACTTAGTGCCTACCACCCTTACTTAGCTTTGGGATTCTACCCATCTGTAATGACTGCCGCTGTATGCACGATGAACATAGTACAGTTTTGTACCTACCATAAATGTAGATGTTCAAGTGCTCATACAGCTGCAGTCCAGGTTACCCTCCCTCCGTCCCCTCTTAGGACAGACCTATGACAAACACCTTTATCATACAACCTATTTGGGGTATTCTTTTATGGTGTATTTGCTTGCAACTACTGTTTTTGATTTATCTACATTGCATGTTTGCATAATATTATGTTTTGCCTTCCTTCTGAGGGCACCTGACATCTGGGGCAAGAAAAACTGAAGAAAATGGCGTCGGCTGCCTCTTTTATACCCCTGCCGCACTGACGTCAGGGAAGAAGCGACGACAACCGACGCCGGACCTAGACTTTGGAATTCGGCCGACCGAGGACCGGCCTGACGGCAGGATAACCCATCTGTAATGACTGCAGCTGTATGAGCACTCGAACATCTACATTTATGGTAGGTACAAAACTGTACTTTCCGAGCACTGCCCTTCAGTCTCACAACAGCCCCCAGAGTGTTTACAAAATGCATGGCAGTGGTTACAGCTCACTTGAGGTGTCTAGGATTCCAAGTGTTTCCGTACCTGAACGACTGGCTCCTCACCGCCACCTCCATGCATCAACTAGTTCAATCCAGGGATCACACTCTAAATCTATGTTCTCAGTTGGGAATAACTATAAATTTCGACAAGTCTGCATTGTCACCATCACAGTGTTATCTCCTTTATCGGAGCAGACTTGGACACCACCACCGCTATGATAAAATTGCCACTGGAAAGAATAGTCACTCTTCGACAGCAGGCATCAAACATTCTGACACAAAAAGGTACCTGCCTCTCAAGTGTTGAAACTACTCTGTGCTATGGCAGCAACTCTCATAGTTCCTCTAGGGCATATGCACATGAGCATACTTCAGTGGTTACTCTTCACCCAGTGGTTTTACCAACAACTTCCTGTGTCATTCTTGATAATGATTACAGATTCATGCAAGAAGGATCTTCAGTGGTGGTTGACCAGCCATCATGTAACAGTGGGTTGTCCATTTGTTCAACCCCTGCCATCAGCCACGGTGACCACAGACACTTCTCTGATGGGGAAGGGGGCTTTTTCAGGGAAGAATAGCCCAAGGCACCTGGTCAGAGACAGAGTTACTATTGCACATCAGTGTTCTGGAGAAGAGAGCAGTACTTTTGGCATTGCAGTGCTTCCAAGACGCTCTTCCTCTGGGAACGATTGTGATTCAGACCGGCAACATGTCAGTAGTCTGGTTTATCAACAAACAGAGGGAACCAAGTCTTATCCCCTATGTCGAGAGGCCCTAAGAGTCTGGCAATGGGATCTATCCACTGGTGCTTTCTGATAGCGACACACATCCTGGGGAAATATAAACGTGATCACGGACAAATTAAGCAGAGCCGTTCTGATGTTGCACTAGTGGTCTCTCAAAGAGAACATAGCGGAGATGATTTTCCGCAGATGGGGCCAATCCCAAAAGCAGAAGCTACTTTGCCCTGAATCCCCCACCAGGGGAAACCCCAAGGGATTCTCTCGGACACGTTTGGCTCCTGGGACTCCTTTATGCATTCCCACCCATTCCCCTGATTACAAAGTTTTTGCAGAAAGCCAAAGCCTTGGGGAGGACTGTGATTCTGATAGCCCCCTATTGGCCTCGAACGATTGTTCCCCTACCTTTGACTCAACCGACTAGAGGAACCTTGGATACTGGACCCAGTTCCAGATATGCTGACACATTTGTCAGGGGCTCTTCATCCTTCTCTTCACTCCCTCAGATTGACAACTTGGCTGCTCCAATTTCCAACTTAGCCAGGTCTCTCAATTTTTCCTCAGAGGTACAGCATATCCTTGCATCCTCTCATAAAGCTTCAACCAGAAAGCTGTAAGCCAACAAATGGAAGCGGTTTACTTTCTGGGCTTTGCAAAATGGTATTGACCTGTACATTGCCCCAATTGCTAGCATTTTAGAGTTCTTGAGTAAGCTTTTTACTGAAGGTGCTGCGGCTGCGACCATACCAGTTCAATTAGCTGCATTTGCAAATTTTCACCTCGGATCGGAAGGTTCTAATCTTATGTCTCCCAGATTATGCAGAGCCTTCTTAAAAGGAACCATACATCTTAGACTGCCAGTTAAACAACCTTTCACTCCCTGGAATCTGAATTTTGTTCTATCAAGGAGTATTCTTCCTCCAATGAGGTACAATTCCTGAGCTGAAAACCACTCCTCTAGCGAAAGACAGACAGCTCAATGCTTACCACTCCCACTGATGAACAGAAAGACTTCCCTCTACCACAGCAAGGTCCAGACAACTCAGAAACACAAAACCAAAGTCCTGAAACCAGCAAATCTGGGATCCGGACTATTCTAGTATAGAATAGAAATTTTTTTTATTTTGTTTTTTTAGATTAAATGCAGCAGAAAATGCAATTAAACAGTAAATAAGCACAGAAAAGGCTATCACACTTGAGTGTGTAGCCTACAACAGTAAGTTTAAACTTTGAAATTAAGCAGAAATCAAGTGCACAACAGTAAAACAATTTAAAATACAGTAGAAATAGTGGCAAAAACAGCGTAAAGAAGTGCAGTTATCAAAAACAGTCAAAAAAAGCCAAAAGGGTACTTGTAATCAGCAAAAAGTTCTCTCTTCCTCGTTTCTGGTGCTGTAGTAGTCTGCAGGGCGCCCAAACAGGATCTGCCAAGCTAAAATAAGCAAAACACATTCTGGGGAAATCCAGCGTCATTGCAGACAAAGCTGAGCAGAGCCATTCTGTGGCCGCACGAGTGGTCCCTTAATCAGAAAATAGCGGAAGTAGTCTTCCGCAAATGGGGCCTGTTTTGTTGCAACCTTTTTGCATCGCCCAACAGTGCCAAATGCAGCAACTACTGTGCCCTGATCCCTCCAACGAGGGAGTCACCAACGGATGCACTTGTTCATGATTGGCCTGCTGGGACTTCTTTATGCCTTTCCTCCAATCCCTCTGATTCCAAATGTTCTACAGAAAGCAAGTTTGTTGGAGAAAATTATCCTAATTGTCCCCTACTGGTCTTGTCAAATCTGGTTCCCCTTTCTTCAACCTTATCTCCAGGGCGTACCCTGGATTCTGGACTCAGTTCCGGACCTTCTGACACCTGTCGGGGATGGTTCATCCCAACCTAGACACCCTGAAATTGACAGCTTGGCTTTTCCAGTTCTCCTAATTGCCAGGTTTCCATTCATGTCATCCCCAGTCAAGCATATTATTTTATCATCCCATAAATCTTCTACTCAGAAACTTTACAGAAGCAAATGGAAGAAGTTTGTTGTATGGGCAGACTGTAAAAAGATCTTTTTACAGCACCAGTTCATTCCGTGCTACAATTTTTGGCTGAGATCTTCAATAATGGAGCAGTGGCAGCCACGATTAAAGTTCAACTAGCTGCAATCTCTAATTTTCATATAGGAGAAAATGACCATCCTATCCTGTCACATAGACTTTGAAAAGCTTTTTTGAAAGGCACTGTTACGCTAAGGCCTCCATACAAACATCCAGTGCCCCCTTGTGATTTAAATTTTATCTTATCCAACATTATATTTCCCCCTTTTGAGCCCTCAGCCACGTGATATGAAATATTTCTCATGGAAAACCCTGTTCTTGGTAGCAGTTACTTCAGCTAGAAGGGTATCTGAGTTGCAAGCCTTGTCCATTAAACCTCCTTACCTAATCTTTCACAAAGATAGTGTCGTTACGCACTAATCCATCCTTTCTACCCAAGTTTGTGACAGAAAATATCCTTAACCAGTCTATAAACCTTCCAGTTTTGTTTCTCAGTTTTCAAAACAAAAAAGCATATTCCTTGCATCTTCTAGCAGTTCATAGAAAATTACATTTCTATTTACATAGAACTTCGGAATTCAGGAAATCAGACCAGCTTTTCGTCTCATATTATGATAAAAGGAAAGATCCAGTCTTAAAGGTCACATTATCCAGATGGCTTTCGTTATGCATATCCCACATTTACAATTGTAATAAGAAAGCCCTCCCAAATGTTGCTAAAGCTCACTCCACTAGACCTCTGGCCATGTCTCCTGCCTTCAGAGTGCCATTGGATAATGTTTGTGCAGCGGCTACTTGAGGAAGACCTCATACCATTATCATTCATTACAAAGCAGACTTGGCCTCTAGGAGTAGAGCCTCCTTTGGTTTTATGTTTCTGAGGAATATTCTGCCATGAGCCACCCATGAGTTCAGTTGCTTGGGACACGGTCCCACACATGAGAATAAAGGCGAAATTGACATGACATAAAGAAGTTCTGTTCTTACCATAACGTTCTGTGTGTTATCCATCTCGTCCTTCATCCTTTATTCTCACAATCCTCCCTCCTCCCCCTGCCTAAACTCCTGGTAGACTAGTTAAACAGGAATTCAGCGGAGCCGTATAGCCTCAGAGAATATACCATTTTCAGTGTAGTTCTAATTTTATGACAATAGGTATATCCATTTTTTCTATACATTAGCAAATTGCTACCATGTGAACCCTTTTTATTTGCTGCTGGGGGGGCAAACAAGATCTGAGGTAACTAGGGGAATGCATTATGGGTAAAGAATGAGGCCCACAAGCTTTGCTGAAGACCTCGAGCTGGGGTAGTGGCCGAGATGGATCCGACCCACATGTGAGAATAAAGGACAAGATGGACAACACACATGGAACGTTATGGTAAGAACATAACTTCTTTTTTATTTAGATCTATTTCTAAGGTTTTTTTTTTCCAACTCGGACTTTGTCATAGCATCTGTAATTCTTAGGATACCCCTGGCAAGACTCCACAATAGAAAGATACAGTGGTATCTGAAATCTCTCTGTTCTCAGCATCACACCTTTTATCCTTTCAGGTCCTGGTACTGGGGTTTGTCAGAAGAGAAATCATTGGTGGTGACAGATATTCTTAAATCCAAGTCCCCCCTTCTCTCTTCCTGCTCCTAAGCAGTCAGTCACCTTAAATTCTTTGTACTTTGTTTGGAGAGCAGTTTTGGAAGTGATAAAAGTGCAAGGGAGGAGACACTAAATACAGACACAGCACATGAATATCAAGGATGTGCTTCCCCTGAACAAAGGCACTCGGCTCTCTGAACTATCTTTGGTCCCTGGGACTTGAAGTGATTACGGACAATACCACCATCATGTGGTGCATCAACAAGCAAAGAGCAACCAGGTCAGCCCCCATTTGCAGACTAGCCATGTTAGCTTGGGGATATAGCTTCACAGAACATCCTCACTCTACAGGCATCCTATTTTGTGTCAGTGTGTGTGGCAGACAAGCTGGGCAGGACCAGGGCATACCCTCACAAATGGAAATGAAGTCTTCCAAAATTTGATCAATCTGTGGGGAGTTCCTCAAGTAGATCTCTCTGCCTCCTCTCTGAACAGTAAACTGGCAAGATTGTTTTCCAGGACTCCGTGCAAGAAGTCCTGAAAGATGTTTTTTCTTTTCTGTGGACAGAATTGTTGCTTATATGCCTTTCCATTAATATCCAGGTTACAACTGAAGATTCAGAAGGAATCCCCCAGGATCATTGTGCTGATTCCATTCAGGCCCAAGCAACCGTGGTTCTCCCTTGTTTTGGAAATGAAACCAGGGGCAGTTGCCACAAGCCTCCTCACAGAATGGATCAACTCCCACAAGTACAAGGGTGTTTGATACACCCCAACATCAGTCATCTTCAGTTGATTTGCTGGATGATAGTCTCATTTCCTTTTTAACAGCTGTTTTCTGAGGACATGCAGCAGGTAGTAATGGAGACAAGAAAGCCTGCTACTTATTCAAAAGATATATTAGCAAATGGAAAAGGTGTTCTATTTGGTGCCAACAACATAACCAGTACCCATTCAGGGCGAATTGTTTTCTGTTTTTAAAATATTTGTGCGAGTTTCTATCCAGTGGCCTTTCTTATTCTTCTATCAAGGTTCCTTTATCTGCCATTTTAAAGCATCTGCCCACAGATATTTCTCTTTTCATGCATTCTCCTGTTGAAATGTTCTTGAAAGGGGTTTTGCATAAGAGACCTCCAAGCAAACCGGTGGCCCCTCCTTGGGATCTTAATTTTGTGTTAGAGAGTCTAACACTTGCTCTAGTTGAACCTGGTAATCTGGCTAGCTGGCTTGAGGTTTTTAAAACATGGAAAATAGGTTTACTGATTACTCTGATCTCTGCAAAAAGGGCATCTCAGTTGCAAGCTCTTATGGTGTGTCAACCCTACCTCATTTTCCATATGGCCAGTGTTTCTTTGAGAACTAATCCTTCTTTTGCTCATAAAGTGCTATCCAAGTTTACTTTAAGCTAAACTGTCTTATTTCTCCATTTTCTTTCCAGAACCTAAAAAT
This sequence comes from Protopterus annectens, assembly GCF_019279795.1. Classification (NCBI taxonomy): domain Eukaryota; kingdom Metazoa; phylum Chordata; order Ceratodontiformes; family Protopteridae; genus Protopterus; species Protopterus annectens. The sequence goes on along the minus strand of NC_056750.1, from coordinate 840,339,630 downwards.
GAGTGAGAATGGATACTACATACCTTGGATGTCCACAGACAACTTGGGCGATGGCCTATTTCCATGTTGCAGTATTCATAATCTTTGTGTTATCCTCTGCTTAGCTACCTGAATGTCCAGCCAGTATACAAAAGCTTTAGTCACTGCAAGGTATGTGGGACATCTGGCATTGGCCGTAGGGAGCATGGGCCATAAAATGGACGTCTGCATGTACCTTTCCTCAGAGCTTCTCTGCCACCAGTCAGATGTCAACTCTTTCTGTCGTTGGATCTTCAAATTTAAGGTAAGAACAGTCAGAACCTAGGCCCTATGCATTCCAGGCCTACCTCTTCCTTAAAAAGAAACAAAAGACAAAACATGTCTCTGCTCCTTCAGAAAGCCTGCCTGATTGGCAAGCTTTCTCTCAAAGCTTATTTAATGCCTTCATGGCCCTTAGTCCTTCTATGCCTGCTTCCCCTCCAGCTATTCCTCCAGTTATCAGTCCTAGGCCTCAGACTGAAAATCCTCTTCCTGTTGAAGTTGAGGACTCCCCTTCCTATGCCTTTCAGATCCTTTCCCCAATTGGTATACCTCCCATGAGGCGGACTGTACTGAGGCAGACTCCCCAGAAGAGGACCTCACTTTTGGTGAAACCATCTCTAAAATGAGAGAGTTTTTTAAATGGGATTCCTCTGAAATTGTCCGAGGTTCAAAAAAGGTATTATGAACCCTTACAGAAAGTCACCTCTGTCCTGCAATCCCTGGGTTTCAACATCAATTTCCCCAAGTCCAAGCTAAACCACTCCCAGGGCCACATTTTCATGGGGTGCATAATAAGGACAGATGATTTGAGGGCATTCCTTCCACCCAAAAGGTGGAAAGCCTGAAGCAGTATCTGCTGTCTCTGTCCACGTCACTGCTATGACAGTAAGACAATATCTTAGACTCCTAGGACATATGACCTCCACTATACCCCTGTTGCCACTGGCAAGACTCCATCTGAGAAAACTTCAGTGGTACCTGAGGTCCACATGGACCCAATACTCCCACCCCTTGGACCACAACATTCCCTTCCTACCATGCCTAAGGAAGGAGATCCTTTGGTGGTTCGATCAAGTCTCTCTTAACCCAGGACTTCCATTACAACCCTTCACCCCAGTCCAGGAGATGTACATAGATGCCTCAGACCTGTGCTGGGGGGCTGCTATGGGCAGCTTGAAGGTGCAAGGCACATGAACAGGCCCATTCAAGCGGGAGCACATCAACATCAGAGAAATGAGGGCCATCATCCTTGCTCTGAGGGCCTTCCAACACATTCTGAAGTAAGGCTTCCTGAAGTTGTTCACAGATAACACTACAGTTCTCTGGTATGTGAACAAATGGGGGAATAAAGTCTTACTTGCTATGCAGACTTGCACTCCAGACCTGGGAATTGACGCTCCAACGTGGAGCCACCCTGCAAGCAGTCTGTATTCCCTCAGCTCAGAACACTCAGGCAGACACCGTGAGCCGGTCCATGTCAAAGTCCCATGAATGGATGCTACACAGGGATGTGTTCCTGAACATAGTCCACAAGTGGGGTACAACCCAAATAGATCTGTTTGCTTCCCCTCTGAACAGACAACTTCCAGTCTTTTTACCAGGGCACCCAGCCCCCTAGCGAGCTCAACAGACACCTTTTTTATCTCATAGAAGGGGATGTTTCGCTATGCATTCCCCCCTTTCCCACTCCTTCAAAACGTCCTGTTGAAAATTCAGCAGGACAAACCAAAAATCTTGTTGGCGACTCCCTTTTGGCCAAGATGGCATTGGTTCCCCCTCCTCCTATTTTAGCCAAGAGCAATCACCACAAGTTACCTCACACAGTGGACCGTTTCACACAAGACAAGGGATTCCTAATCCACCCACTTGGATTCTCTGAACCTAACCCTGTGGGTGATAGCGATTTGATCCCTTTCAGACACCTTTACACTGAGGACATGCTTAATGTCCTGCAGGAGACTACGAAACCCATTGCTAGGAGATCTTATTTGTCCAAATAGAAAACATTCTCCATTTGGTGTCTTCAAAGACAGCTAGAACCATTTCAAGGTGAGGTCCCTTTACTGTTGTCCTACCTGTGTGAGTTGTTGCAGGTAGGGTTGACATATTCATCTGTTAAGGCCCATCTAGCTGCTATTTCGGCTTGTCTGCATCTTGACCCTCTTGTTGCCTCCTGACTTCCAGTGAAGTTATTTCTTAAGGTAGTACTGCACCTCAGGCCCCTAAAGGCCAGTTCCACTACCATGGGACCTGGACTACATTTTAGAGAAGCTCACTATTGCTCATTTTTTTGAGCCAGCATCAAAATCCTCTCTAAAATATTGCACTTGGAAGACCATGCTTTTGGTGGCCCTGACATCAGCCAGGAGAGTGTCAGAGCTCCCGGCCCTCATGGCCACCCCACCTTTTCTAATCCTTCACAAGGATAGAGTAACCCTAAGGACTAACCCATCCGTCATGCCTAAGGTGGTCAGTGAGCTGTCTCTGAACCAATGTATTCACCTTCCCACCTTTTTTCCAGATCACCAGAATGACAGAGAGAGAGTTCTGCATTCCCTTGATGTTCACAGACAACTATGATTTTACATTGACAAGACAAGTCCCGTAGGAGATCAGAGCAATTGTCTGTCTCCTTTTACCCAAGAGCTCTGGGAAATTGCACAATTTCTGCCTAGATTTCCAGAGCCATCTCCTTTTGCTACACCTACCATGGCAAATATCTAACCTCAAAAATTAAAGCCCACTCCACTAGAGGCATGGTCTCATCTGGAGCCTTCTTCAAAAGGCTGGACACTGCTTCCATTCTAGAGGCAGCTGCCTGGATATCTGTCCATACCTTCACCAAACACTACAAACTGGATCAGATTTCCAGGTCTAGTGCAGGGTTTGTTAGGGCCATCATGCATGGATTTGTGGAAAATAGTTCCATACCACCTTCCTCTTCTCTTTGAGCTTTGGCACTCACCCAAAGGTTATGAATACTGCTACACGGGAATAGAAGGACATGGAATAGTTGTGTAAAATCTTACCATAACCAAAGATGTCTTTCCATGTTGCAGTGTTCTATCCCTCCCTCCTACCCCCTTTAAAAAAAAAAGCAAAAAAAAATTTTTGGATGACATAGGATTTTTGCAGCTCTCCTGGGACTGGGGTCCGACTGGGGCATTCAGTTTTGAGGAAAGGTACGTGTAGACATCACTTTTATGGCCCATGCTCACTACGGCTAACTTCAGACGTCCCACGTACCTTGCAGTGACTAAAGCTTTTGTATACTGGCCGGATGTTCAGGTAGCTAAGTAGAGGATAACCCAAAGGTTATGAATACTGTAACATGTAAGAGAAGAACATCTATGGTTATGGTAAGATTTTACATAAGTATTCTTTACCTTGACAGAGCTAAGTCTTTTAGATCTTCGGATTAATTGTTCATTCTTGTGAAGGTAAGAAAAAGGGGCAACCTTTGTTAGACTATTTTTAAAGCATTGTCTAAGGCAACCTTTTAAGACCCTTTATTATACTCACCATGAAATTTTTTTCCTGGTAGGGTCAAGACCCACTCTACTAGGGCCTTGACTTCATCTCTGGCTTTTTGAAACGGTTAGATTCTAGAAATAATCTAGAAGCTGCTACTTGGTCCTTTGCACATGTTCTTAAATGCACTATAATCCTGATTGTTTCTGTAGGTGTAGATCAAGCTTTGCTACAACCACTCTCCAGGGGCTTCTGAAGGTGTAGATCAAGCTTTGCTACAACCACTCTCCAAGGGCTTCTGGACCCTTCTCCTTCCACCTTCCAGATGTAGTTAACTATGATAATCTACCCATACTGCTAAGGCTACTGCAGCAGTGAGCAACATGAAGAACATAGTACAGCTGTGTAAGTAAACTTACCATAACAGCAGATATTCGAATGAAGAGTGCTGTAGTAGATGCACACTCCCTCCTTCCCTCCACCCCCTTGTTTTTTAGTGTGTTTTTTGCCACTGTGTGGGCGCTTATTTATTTATTTATTTTTGTTATTCCTAGCATTGTCCTTTCAGGACTAAGCATCTCTCTCTCTCTGCTGCTAGGAAAGTACTGAAGGGCTTCATGCCCAGACTTGTGTTTTAGTACGTTCAGCTCTAACTACCTGACAGTTGGTTGTGTAGAAGGTGTCCTGAAGCTTTGGAAGTTAGCCGGCTGATGTGTCCTTGTCAGGATAAAACTCATAGTTACGGCTACTGCAGCTGTGATGATTCAGACATGTACTTTCTCTACATTATCCTTTACTGATTCTTCCAGGCATCTGTATCTGCTGTCAAGGTAATATTCTTAGCTAACCTATGGATCAACTTCCTGTCTCTGTAGTTTAACTTCCCGTCTCCAGAAGAAGAAAATTCTTAATGGAAGGTTTGCGTGTCAGGCCAACTCCAGTTGTGTGTCTTGGTTCAACATGTTGCTCTTCTTTTTCCCGTCCCTCTGAGTTTGCACCTACAGTTACCGAGGACCGGGGGCGGGATAGTCAAAATGCTTTATGGCTGTAGGGATGGCCTTAGAAGTCAAAGGGAGGGCCACTCTTGTCTGTTTCAGGGGAAGAGGCTGGTGAAGGGTCTTCACTTGGACAGGATAGTGTTTGGGAGCTCATTACTGCCTTTTCCTTGCCTTATTCTTCAAGAAGAAAAGGAAGAGCTCCCTCTCTGACTTGAATTTGCAGGGATTGCAGGAGGATAGTGATAAGTCAGGAATATTTTCTCAATCTGAGCAGTCTGATTCTAAGGAGAGTAGGACTTCATATTTTCTGTTGAAAATTGATCTTTTTTTGAGACTTTAAGGTAAAATAGATGTTCATCGTGTTACACTGCTGCAGTCATTACACTTGGATTATCCTGCCGTCAGGCGGTCCCGCAGTCGACCAGAGTTCCAAAGTCTTGGTCCGGCGTCTGTTGCTGTTGCTTCTTCCCTGACATCAGTGCGCCAGGGGTATATAAGATGCATCCGATGCCATTTTCTTAAGTCTTTCTTGCCGCGCGGTGCCCGAAGCAGAAGCAGTTCGCAAGTGCCTGTCGCCCGACTCCTGAGATTTTCGAAGTCGAATTTCAGATCCGAAGTCTTCAGTAAAGCTAAGTACCCCGTTGGGGAAAATTTTTTGTTGCCTCAGACCGATGTCAGAAAAAGTTAATAATTGTATTTCTTGTGAGAAGCAAATACCTCATAAGGACTTCCACTCTTACTGTATTCCATGCCTAGGCCCTGATCACGATGTCACTAGTCGGTTTTGTGCTAGATTTAACAAACGCACTATAAAACGACGTTTTGATTTTGCTTTGCACTACTTTGGCCGAAGGTTCAATTATACTATGCCGTCGGATCAACCGACGACTCCAATTCCGAAAAAATGCAAAGGCAAGGATAAAGACAGGCATCCGAGGTCCAAAACCGATGACAAAACCTCTTCTAGGCCAGTCGCTGGTTTGTCGGTTCTCAGTGAGGCGCTTTCACAGCCCCTGACACCCGCTACCTCAGAGCCACAGGCCACCTCCGACTCCCACGTGGAGACAACTAGGCCTCTGGAAACTCAAGGTATTGGGCCTACGGAAACTAATCCCTCTGATGGGTCTGGAGCCGCTGAGCAGGCATCGGCTTCTGAGGGTGTTTTCAGACCTTCACAACTTACCATTAAAGCAACAGCCAAGACATAAACACCATTAAAGACAAAGAAGCAAGTACAGCATTCTCCTGGACAGTCATCCATGCCTAAGAAACAGGTGCTCAAAATGGCCGAAGACCTCATTACTCTAATCAGGGGTTCCCATCCCCCTCCTGAGAAAAGGTCTAGGCAGGATACAGACTATGATTCCTCTGATCAGGTTTCCATTTCCTCTGATTCCTCTTCAGACCAGGGATACACTCTACCCCCCTTTGAGGACTCCGATGCTGAAGAATCTAACCCTTCAGCCTCTCCTCCTGAGGATTATTCTTTTGGGGAAACTTTGCATACCATGAGGGAGCATTTCCATTGGGAAAGTCAGGATTATTCAGAATCCAAGAAAAGGCTCAGGAATTTCCTTTTATTTTCTCAGCACAGGCCCTTGGCTATTCCACCTGTGCTAGATATTGTGGATGATGTGTTCTCTGAATCCAGCTTATCTCCTGATTCTTTGCCCCCTACACCAGCCAAGCCAGATAGGTATTATAGATTCCCTGACTCTCACAAGTTTCTTTATAAAAACCCTTCTGCTGATCTAGAAACTATTTCCCAGGGTCCAAAAGGGGTTAAGGCTTCCATTGCAAAAAATCCAGTACCCTTTGACAGAGATTCTAATGCATTGGATAGATGGGGGAAGAAAGTTTACACTTCTGCAACTTTAGCAGTAAGGGCTTTAAATTGCCAGTTTCACATGCTTAAGTGCCAACAGTATTTAATGGCTCAGTTAAAACAGAAAATGCTTGCAAGCTCAGACGCTCCTGACTGTAAAGAAATGCAGGATTTATTGCATGCAGTTGAACAGGTGGGAAAACATACTCTGCAATGTGGTTTTGATTCTCTAGAGGCCTCTTGTAGAGCCGCAGTTACAGGTTCTGTGATTCGAAGACATGCTTGGTTAAAAGAACAGAGTTTACCTGATTATGTTAAGGCAAAATTATTGGATGCTCCTTTACAGCATGATACCTTGTTTGGTGTTAAGGCAGAAGAGGTGTTAAAGAAAATGGAGGATAAAGCTAAATCCATGCAAACAGTCAAAGATTTCTTACAGGTACAGCCACCTCGATTAAGCAGAAATTGGCCAACAAAGAATTGGTCTTTTCCAGTGTCAGACAGGCCACAGAGAGGCAGATATAGATGCCCAAGAGGCAGATCTCAACCCCAGGGCTCTAACAGACAACGATAGTGGGGCACCTCAACCCCAAAAGGAGGTGAGGACAAGTCTCAACCTTACAGGAAACAGTCCCAATGACTTCCCCCTTCGTCCGCCAAGCACTTACCTTTTGGCAGCCCCCTTAGGGGGAAAACTAGCACTTTTTTCTCAAAACTGGCAAACAATCACCCAAGACAAATGGGTTCTGAATATTGTGTCTCAAGGTTACAGGTTCCACTTTCACACTTTACCAAGGCTAAAAGGAATGCCAGACCTGCCACAAAATCAATGGTCAGAGGCACAAAAACAAATTTCAGCCCTCATGGACATGAGAGCTATTCAAAAAGTACCACAACAGGAACAAGGACAAGGATTTTACTCAAGACTCTTCCTGGTCCCCAGAAATGACAAGGCCTGGAGACCCATACTAGACCTTTCAACTCTAAATACTTACCTGCATATTCCGAAATTCAAAATGTTGACACTACAGCAGCTTCTTCCCATGCTGGGCAAGAAGCCTTGGCTTGTTACTCTGGACCTCAGAGGCATACCTGCATGTCCCTATCAGACAAAATTGCAGAAGATACCTCAGATTCAAAGCTGGTACAATGCACTACCAATTCTCTGCACTGCCCTTTGGCTTATCTACTGCACCCATGGTCTTTACAAAGTGCCTGGCACCAGTAATTGCATTTTGCAGACAAAAAGGAATTCAAATATATCCATTCCTGGACGACTGCCTCATTCAAGCAGAGACAAAGGACATTCTTCTAAAGCATCTAGCATTTGTAAAAAGGTTGCTAATTTCTCTAGGGTACACAGTAAACGAAAAGAAGTCAAAACTAGTGCCCTCACAACAGATTATATTCCTGGGTGCCATCTTAAATACAACGGCCCAGATGGCTTATCTCATGCCAGACAAACAAGTTCAACTAACTCAATATTTTCAATTACTGGCAAAAAAGTCCCATCTCCCCAAAAGAAAAATTCTGCAGGCCCTGGATTTCATGGCATCCTGCATACTACTAATACCATATGCCAGACTGCATATGAGGAAATTACAATGGGTACCTAAAAAGTGTTTGGACTCAACACTCTCACAGTTTAGAAGCAGTAATACCAATGATTCCCTGCCTACAACAGGAGTTTCGATGGTGGGCACAGGCATGTCACCTAAACAAGGGTAAGCCTTTTACTCTACCCACAGCCAGGCACACTAACAACAGATGCTTCGAATTATGCCTGGGGAGGACGCATGGCAGGAAAATGCATTCAGGGCAAGTGGACCACAGACCAAATGCATCTTCACATCAATCAAAAAGAGATGTTGGCTGTTCAAAATGCCCTAACAGCTCTCAAGGACCTTCTGCATCCAGGACAATTATTATTAAAGACAGACAGCACCACAGTAATATGGTACATAAACAAGCAAGTGGGCACTCATTCTTATCCCCTATGCAGGCAAGCCATGACCTTGTGGAACACAGCTCTAACGTATCAAGTTCATCTGCAAGCACAATTTCTGCCAGGAAAGAAAAATTCTCTGCAAGACGATCTAAGCAGAAATATCATGGACCCTCACGAATGGAAATTGAATCCACAAATCTTCAACATGGTAATGCAAAAATGGGGATGCCCAGACATAGATCTTTTTGCCTCCCCACTGAATTGCCAACTACAAAAATTCTGCACAAGGACTTATCACACACAAGCATGGAAAGTGGATGCTCTCTCATTCAGCTGGAAAAACCTAAAAGTTTATGCCTTCCCACCACTGCCTCTCCTTTCAAAGGTACTCCTAAAAGCCAGACAAGAAAAACCACAGATGATCCTGATTGCTCCAGACTGGCCACGCCAGCACTGGTACCCAATCTTAAAGAACTTAACTCAAGGCCCACCATGGATTTTGCCTCAAATTCCACACCTTCTGACTCAACAAAACAATCAGATCCTGCACGGTCAGCTCAAAACCCTAAACCTGGCTGCATGGCAGATTCATTAGTCAAACAGGCAACACCTCTCTCTAAAGCAGTTATGGATGTCATTTTGGAGGCCAGAAGGCCTAGCACCAGGAAAGCTTACTCAGAAAAATGGAAGAGATTCTGCGCCTGGAACCAGGCTAAATGCCTTGACCCTCTTGTCCCAAACATTTCTCAGATTTTACAATACTTAACTGAGATGCTGGACAAAGGCCTATCCTTCTCATCAATTAAGATCCACGCCTCTGCCATTTCAGCATATTACAACACGGATCCAACTTTATTCTCTCATCTCTTGCTAAAGCAGTACCTCAGAGGGGCTAAAAACATGACCGCCCCAGAGAGCACCAACACCAACTTGGGACCTCAATTTCGTTTTGGAAAAACTGACCCTGCCACCTTTTGAGCCAGATAATACAGCCAATCTAAAATTTTTATCATGGAAAACAGCTCTTCTCCTGGCAGTAACTTTAGCACGAAGAGTCTCAGAGCTACAGGCACTAATGGCAGTGGAACCTTTTATAATTTTTCATCAGGACAGGGTTTCTTTAAGGACAAACCCTACCTTTATACCAAAGGTGGTATCTAGTGTGGCTCTTAACCAAACCATCCATTTGCCAACTTTGTATCCAAACCCCCAGAATAAAGGGGAGAAACTTCTGCATTCTTTGGACATACACAGGCAGCTACGCTTCTACTTGGACAAAACAAAAGCTTTCAGGAAAACTGAGCAACTGTTTGTAGCATATGCTGCAGGATCACAGGGCAAGGATATCTCAAAGCAGACTATCTCCAAATAGATAGGACACTGTATTCATTACTGCTACACACAGCATGGAAAATCAGTCCCTCATAACATTAGGCCACATTCCACCAGGGCAACAGCCACTTCAACAGCCTTTCTCAGAGGAGTACCTACCAAGGAAATTTTGGAGGCTGCAACTTGGGAGTTCATTGCACACCTTTACCAAGCATTACCACTTGCCTCTTTACTCTAAATCCAGAGCAGGATTTTCCACTGCAGTTCTGCAGGGCCTCATAGCCAATCCTAACTCTTTATAGACCAGCCACCCAACCTGAGCTTTGAGATTCTACCCAAGTGTAATGACTGCAGCAGTGTAACACGATGAACATAGTACAGTTTTGTACCTACCATAAATGTAGATGTTCGTGTGTTCACACTGCTGCAGTCCAGGTTACCCTCCCTCTATCCCCTCTGTCCTAGCTGGACTTCTCTATACCTTTCTATCCTATACAACCTTTGTGGTGTATTTGCTTGTAATTGAAGGTATTGTTTTTATTTTATATATATATATTTTATTACCAATATGTATTGCCTACCTACTTGGGGGCACCTGACATCTGGGGCAAGAAAAACTGAGGAAAATGGCGTCGGATGCATCTTATATACCTCTGGCGCACTGACACCAGGGAAGAAGTGACAGCAACCGACGCCGGACCAAGACTTTGGAACTCTGGCCGACTGCAGGACCGCCTGACGGCAGGATAACCCAAGTGTAATGACTGCAGCAGTGTGAACACTTTAACATCTACATTTATGGTAGGTACAAAACTGTACTTTTTTTTCCCCCAGGAGGAACAATTCAATTCTTATTGCACTGAAAATGTATTATGATTCATTGCAGTTTGATATGCTTACATCTGGTGTAGGTCCTCCTGTGTTACCTGCCTTAGAAAGTGTTTTTCTCACTGCTTCTAGTTTTTGAGTAATTGTGTTCCTCATGATAAGGCTGTACAGGGTCCATCACACTTAAAATAAGTACTTATTTTCCAACCATAAAGCATATCCAACAGTAATTTCTCTATTTAAAGTTGCTGCTAAAGTGATTACTATATTCTTTCCATCCTCCACAATGCAAATGGGAACGCTTTTCATAAGTTGGGGGATCAAGTTTATTCTTTTGCAAGTTTATCTTTCAAAATTTTAAACTTTCAAGTTCATATGTAAATATATAAATGTATTTGTTTTTATTTTTATCTTTTGAGTTATGTGCAGTCACAGTGAATTAGCCATATCTCATTTTCACAAATCCATCTTTTATGCCTAAAGTGGTCTCAGAGTTTACTTTGGCAGACTGCTAAATCTCCCTGCCTTCTTTCCTGAACTTAAGAACAAGGGAGAAAGGATTCTTCATACTCTGGTTGTACACAGGCAGCTGAGACATTATCTAGACCAGGGGTCTGCAACCTTCACTATCAAGAGAGCCATTTGGCCCCTCTCTCATCAGGTAAAATTTATCTCAATTCACAAAACCTATTCGACCTCTAAAATGAAGATAACATAACGTAGAATTTTATATATAGTTATTATACTATATATAAAAGAACTTTGTTTATAAGAGCAATATTTAAAATCTATCCCTATTTTTGTTCCTTTGTTGGGATTTATAGTGGGATTGCTCAGTCTGTGTGTGTGTGTGTGAGAGAGAGAGACTCATACCTCTCAACCTCTTGAAAGAAATCTGGACAGAGCCATAAGTAATGAGAGGACAAAGGCCCAAAAATAGGGCCACTTTTGAAATATTGCTCTTACAAATGTAGAAAGTTGATAAAATAACAGGCTTTGCATTGGCATGAATTTTCTGAAGTCTGAAACTCAAACGTCTGTCTATTTTGCCAGAAAAAACACAATTCTGTGACAAACAGACCAAAATATGAGGCAAAAATCTTAACAGTTGAGGCAATTTGTGTGTGTGTGTGTGTGTGTGTGTGTGTGTGTGTGTGTGTGTGTGTGTGTGTGTGTGTGTGTGTGTGTGTGGAATGCATATTAACAGAAACTGTTATTCGAGCAAGTTTCTAAGTTTATAACAGTAATATTTAAAATCGGTTTGTTCCCTCTTTATGTGTAGCTCTTTCCAGATTTCTTGTGGTAGGAATTTCAGAGGTATGGTGTGGTGTTAAGGTATAGAAACATTTCAGGAGATGTTGCTGCTGCCAGTGGATGACTTTGCGTGTGTGTGTGGAATTCATGGTAACAGAAACCTTGTTATTCTAGCAAGTTTCTAAGAGCAATATTTAAAATCAGTCGCTCGATCACTCGGAGAGAGAGTGAGAGTGTGTGTGTGTGTGTGTGTGTGTGTGTGTGTGTGTGTGTGTGTGTGTGTGTGTGTGTGTGTCGTACGGCAGAGTGGCCATTATTTTTCAAAGCTACAGGGAGCCAATGCAGAAGGGTGGAAGATACACATGCGGCTCCTGAGCCGCAGGTTGCAGACCCCTGACCTAGACTAAACTCCAGCCTTCAGGAAAGTTTATCACATTTTTGTCTCCTATGAAGGTTAGAGGAAAGGACAGCCAGTGCCAAAGCAGAGTTATCACGACATGGTTAGCTCTTGCTATTTCCTGTTGTTATACATGCCATACCAAGCCACTTCCCAGAAAGATTAAGGTCCTGTCTACAAGGGCTTTGGCTTCTTTACTAGCTTTCTGCAAAGGAGTGGACTCAAAGTATTCTAGAGGCAGTAACTCAGTCCTCTGTACATACAAACTGGATTCCTTTTCCAGGTTCAAAATGATATTTGCTAGGGCCATTCTTCAGGGGCTGCTGGAGTCTTAATTTATTGGCCTTCTTTTCTCTCAGTTTCTAAGCTATTGTAATCGACCTGTATGGCTTAGGCTACTGCAGCATCGATCCATGTGATGATCATTGTACAGCTGTGCAGACAAACTTACCATAACGGTAGATGTTATGTGATCCTATCTCGCCTACATTCTGTACTGATGGGTTCGGAGCCGATCCTCGGCTCCGACTCGGCACGCTATGCTATAGAGCGAAGTCTCTTATTGGCTGAGCTATTCTATATCCCAAGATGTACCACCGCTACTTCCCCAGATCTCGTTTGCCGCTTACAAGCTAGGACATGGTCTCGAACTTGGCTGAGCTAAGTGCTTTTTCTGAGAGTTTTTTCTGTCAGAATTTTCCTTAATCTTAACCCAAAAGCTGTTTTAACGGTTATTGTTGTGTATAATTGTGTTTTGGTGAATTTTTTGTGGTAAATTTTTGTGACTGGACAGGGAAAGGTTTCTGTTTGAGTTAGAGGGGCCTTCCCCTCGTTCTTTAGCGAGTCTTTTTGTGTTTAGGAGAAGGTCAAGTACCCGTTTAAGTTAGAGGGTTCTTGGCCCTCCTTTTGGTGTGTTTGTCATTCGTTAAGTTTCTTGGGCTTTCGCCTCTACTGTTTAAAAAAAAAAAGTTTTTCATTGTGTGTAAACGATTTGTACTAGTGATATATTGTATTTTTCTCTGACTAGTGTATAGGGTCTAAAAGCATTATGTCTAAGGAGCATAGACCCTCAGGATTTAAAAAATGCACGAGATGCAACTACAAAATGTCCATCACGGACGATCACTCCTTATGCGTGTACTGTTTAGCCGCCAAATGTTTAGGCGCCAAACACCTTCAGGAGTCTTGCAGCGTGTGTCACGCTTTTTCCTCTCAGGTCCTCCAAGAGAGGAAGAATAAATTGATCTTGAAAGGGCTTATCAAACCCTCCTTCGAAGAGGCCTTATCTTCATCTTCCTCTCCAGCTAAGAAAAAGAAATCGTCGGCTCCGACCAGCCCGTCGGAACCGACCACTAAGAAATCTAGGCAGGCTTCTCCATCAGCTCCACGGACTTCGGAGCCGAGGGCGGAATGGTCTTCCTCGATGCCTCCAGCCTCGACTCCTCTGGTTTCGGAGCCGATGGCTGGGGCTTCGAGAGGCGGGTCACCTTCATCGGCTCCACTGATTTTGGAGCCGATGAGGGTTGCCGGCTCAGACACTTCCCCTTCGACGCCGAAGCCCTCCTTGGCACCGAGGGAAATTGCTATGGAATCTCCCTCGGCACCGGTATTGGTCGAGTCTATTCGGAGCCGGTCCCCCAGTCCTTCGGAGCCTATGGAGAAGTCGGCTCGGACCCGATCGGTCTCCTCCCGATCTTCCAAGATGTCGGATTCGGACATCGACAGGGTGCTCCAAAGACTGTTTCAGTCTCCTGTATTCCAGAAATTAGTTTCGACTCCAGCCCAATCGGCTTCGGAGCCGATGGCCCACCCTGTAGTTCTGGTTCCTCCTCCAACAGCCTCGGCACTGTTTGAGCCGGTGCTGGTGGAGCCGATGGAGGTTTTCGGGTCGGCTCCGACCCTTACTCCAACCCCGGCTTTCGGGTCGGAGTTCGGTACACGGACCTCCTCGGTCGGCCCCGGGGGTGACGCTTCGGGACCGATGTTTTCGGTTCCGAGCCTTCCTCTCGGTGCGTCGGCTGCGGGGGTGCCGTCTACTGTTGTGGCCCCGGGGGTCGGACCTTCCCAGGACTCTGGCGGTCCGGCCTTCAGGGCCGTGAGGAGTGCTTTGGCCAAATCTTCTTTGGCTACCTCCACGGTCTCACTGGCACTTTCCCTACACACGGAGACTAGGTCTTTTGTAGTCCCCCTGTCGCTAGACAGCGGAGCCCCGGGGCCTGAGGTCACCCCCAGTGGGGTTTCCCCCCCTCCTGGAGGTCCCTCTGAAGCTTCTTCGGAGGAACCCCCAAGGAAAAGACTATGCAAGAGGAAGCACGTCGACTCCCCCGATGAGTCTCTCACGTCGGACACCGATCTTGATGATGCGGAGGGGTCCCCTAAGTCGTCCTCGGATGATGTCTCCTTTGCAGACATCTTGGAAGCCCTCAAACAACGAGGCGGCTGGCTTTCCAAACCCCCTTCCGCTGACGAGTCGGTGTTCCTCAAGGCCTTCGGGGTTCAGCCCTCCGCCTCCTGGGTGTCTCCGCCCTTCGACGAGCTCCTAGATTTGATCTGTCGAAGGGCGTGGGAGCATCCAGACTCTGTGGAACCGGTGCCTGCTCGCCCAAATAAATTCTTATCAGCACCCCCAGAGAAGGAGTTTCTGACCAAAGGTGTGGCTGTAGATGCCCTGGTGGTGGCATCTGCTACCCAACAAGATGTAGCAGAGGCTTCGACGTCCATCCATCCTCCTAATAAGGAGTCTAGGAGCATGGACCGGTACGGGAAGCGCTTCCTCAGTTCAGTGGCCTTTACCTTAAGGTCCCTGAACTATTTGACGCACTTCACTAGATTTCAGAGGGATCTGATCAAGGAGCTTTCAGATACCCTCTTGGATAACCTACCTGAGCAGCTGGCCCAGATGGTTGGCTCTCAGTTGGCTACTCTGTCATCGATATCAAACTCGTCCATGAGGCTCATTTCATATGCAGCCGAGGGGGCGAGTAGAGCGGCGGGTACGGGTGTTGCTCTACGGAGGCAAGCCTGGCTCCGCCTGTGTCATTTTGCGGAAGCCTTTAAGTCTTCCTTTGCCGATGCTCCCTTTGATGGGTCCTCTTTGTTTGGGCCCAAGGTAAAGGACACATTGACCCACTGTGAGCAAGAAGGTAAGACTTTGACTGCCGTAGGGGCATGATTTTCCACTCCCTTTCGGCCTTACCCCAAGGCTAAAAGAGGAGGGAAAATGTGGTTCCGTAAATCCCAGAAGTCTTATCCCTCGCAGCAGGACGATCCCCCTTCTAGAGGCGGAGGAGGGGGAAATTTTTCTGGAAGACGCCGTCCCAGAGGCGGCAGAGGCCCCCGCAACACTGGAGACCGCGAGTCCTTTCGTGGCTCTTCAGCCTTTCACAATCCCTGAAGGATTGCCCGACTGTGCAGCTCTGGAGCCAGTCGGGGGGTCGTTTTTCGAGGCACCTAAAAGCCTGGAAAGGTATCACTCAGGACCGATGGGTGCTTCGAATCATCGCCGGAGGTTACGCCATCCCTTTTTCACACCCCCCTCCGCCGTCCAAGAAAATCCCGGACCCACCACCCAGTCAACGGGAAATCGCAGCCTTAGAAATCTCAAAGCTGCTTCAAAAAGGAGTCATCCAACCGGTCCCCGCAGACCAGATCGGATTAGGGACTTACTCAAGATTCTTTTTGGTGCCAAAAAAGACCGGGGACTTGAGGCTCATTTTGGATCTCAGCAACCTAAATCGTTCAGTCAAGAAGTCCAAGTTCCGAATGGTCACCTTACAATCCATTCTCCCACTGCTGGAGAAAGGTGTTTGGATGTGCTCCATAGATCTCAAGGACGCCTGTTATCACATCCTGATAGATCAGGCGTCCAGGAGACATTTGCGCTTCAGCCTGGGAGACAGTCATTTTCAGTTCTGCGCACTGCCCTTTGGTCTCACCACAGCCCCCAGGGTGTTCACCAAATGTTTGGTGGTCGTGACTGCTCACCTGAGGAGTCTAGGATTCCAGGTGTTTCCGTATCTGGACGACTGGCTCCTAACTGCCACCTCCAGGCGTCTACTATTGCAGAACCTAGCAGCCACCATATCACTAGGCACTTCCCTTGGAATCACCTTCAATTGGCCAAAGTCTGTGTTGCTGTCATCTCAGCGCATAAGGTTCATCGGAGTAGAGATAGACTCAAACCAAATGCGGGCCTATCTTCCTACAGAAAGGATACAGACGATTCAGGCTCAAGTCCGAGCCTTGCTTCTCAAATCCAAAGCCCCAGCCAGGATGGTCCTGCAGCTATTAGGCTCCATGTCAGCCACTGTTCTTCTAGTCCCCTTAGCAAGATTGCATATGAGAATTCTCCAGTGGCTCCTATCGACCCAGTGGTCCTTTCAGGATCTCCCTCTCAGTCACCTCATATGGATCACGGAAACCTGCAAACGGGACCTTCGCTGGTGACTGGTGTCCTCCAGTCTGGATCAGGGACGACCCTTCGTTCCACCTCCTCCTATGGCCACATTGACGACGGATGCCTCCCAGACGGGGTGGGGGGGGCATTACCTGGGCAGGTCAGTCCAAGGCAATTGGCATTCAGACGAGAGTCTCCTTCACATCAACATTCTAGAAATGAGAGCGGTGCTTCTATCTCTACAAGCCCTCCACGATTACCTCCCTCAGGGCGTAATTGCCATTCAGTCCGACAACATGTCAGTAGTCTGGTATCTGAACAAGCAGGGAGGGACCAGATCCTACCCCCTTTGCAGAGAGGCCATGAGAGTTTGGGAATGGGCAGTGGCGACCAGACGTTTTTTGGTAGCGACTCATATCCCTGGGAGATCCAACGTGATAGCCGACAGACTAAGCAGAACTATTCTCTCTCCTCACGAGTGGTCTCTGAACAATGCAGTGGCAACTCAGATCTTCAGCAGATGGGGGAACTCCTTGTTGCGACCTTTTCGCAACCCCAGTAGTTGAAACACAGGTTTATTGACACACAACACGAACAGACTGCAGTAGGGTAAGCATAACGTGAAAGCGCTTACCCTACTGCAGTCTGTTCGTGTTGTGTGTCAATAAACCTGTGTTTCATCTACTGGAGATATATCTTTTTTAAGCCTTTTGGCTCATGGTGCACCTTCTTATATTTTACACAATTGATTTTCTCTCGGTTTGAAGGTGCTTTATCCAGCAAGAGTTCTTTTTCTACTTTTCGCAACCCCGCTGAACGCGAAGTGCAGAAAATTCTTCTCTCTCACTCCAGCTCCGGGGGAGATTCCCATGGACGCCTTAGCCATCAGTTGGCCCACCGGCTTGCTATACGCCTTCCCTCCGGTTCCCCTCATTCCCAGAGTGATCCAAAAGTGATCCAAAAGGCGACTCACTTAGGGAGCAAAATGATTTTAGTTGCCCCTTACTGGCCTCGTCAGGTATGGTTTCCCTATCTTCGGAAGTATGCTCTAGACAGTCCATGGTTCCTGGATCAGATTCCGGACCTATTAATTCACCAGTCGGGACAACTCCATCAGTCCCTTCATTCTTTGAAGTTAACAGTTTGGCTCCTCCTCTTCCGACTATAGTCAGGAATCATACTTTAGACCCGGAAGTTATACATATCCTATCCTCGGCCCACAAGTCTGCCACTAGGAAATTGTATACTAGCAAATGGAAGAGATTTGCTATTTGGGCTCAACTCCGGGATCTAGATCCCATCACTGTCCCGGTGTCAGAAGTCCTGAAGTTTCTGACTTCCCTATTCAATCAAGGTTCTTCAGTCTCTACCATCAAGGTCCAATTGGCAGCTATTTCCAATTTTCATGAATCTATAAACCCACCTTTAATGAGCAACAGATTGTGTAAAACTTCATGAAAGGTGCTGCACTTTTACGACCTCCGATTTCTCATCCTGCTTCTCCGTGGGATCTTGATGTGGTATTACGTGCCTTAACCTCCTCCCCCTTCGAACCGGCAGCAACCTGTGATTTGAAATTTCTTTCTTGGAAAACTGCCTTTCTGGTCGCGATTACTTCAGCCAGAAGGGTTTCAGAGCTTCAAGCTCTATCTGTCAAACCACCGGATCTGTTTTTTCACAAAGATAGAGTATCCCTCAGGCCTAATCCATCCTTTGTCCCTAAAGTTTGTTCCAGTTTTTGCCTGCAACAGTCATTAGAACTTCCAGTTTTATTCCCAAAGTACTCAAACAAAGCGGAATACATCTTCCACACATTGGATGCTCACAGACAATTGCGCTTTTATTTAGATAGGACCCAACAAACACGGAAAACAGATCAATTGTTTGTGTCCTTTTCGGATAATAAATTGGGCAAAGCCTTCACAAAGGTCACTATTGCCAAATGGATCAGGGACTGTATTAGTCAGGCTTATTCTTCTTCTAATAAAGAGCTTACAACCTCTGTCAAAGCTCACTCTACAAGAGCTATGGCTACTTCAATAGCATTCCATTCTAAGCTTGCCATTAGCGACATTTGTGCTGCGGCTACGTGGTCTTCTCCGCACACCTTCATTTCCCACTACAAATTGGATGTGGCATCTCAGGGGTGAGCTTCATTTGGTTCCACAGTTCTCAGGAGTGTTTTCCAGTGAGCCACCCAAGAATCAGGTGCTAGGGACGCTGTCCCATCAGTACAGAATGTAGGCGAGATAGGATCACATAACATCTTTTAGTTATGTACTTACCATAACTTTAGATGTTTGGGATCCATCTCGCCTACATTCCTAATAACCCACCCTCCTTCCCCCTGCCTTGGAGATCAGAAGAGACCGGACGGTCCGAATACTATTGTTTCATCTTGAAACATCTGGCAATGTTATATAAACAGTTATGTGTGTGTGCATGAGTGCGGACAAACAAGATCTGGGGAAGTAGCGGTGGTGCATCCTGGGATATAGAATAGCTCAGCCAATAAGAGACTTTGCTCTATAGCATAGCGTGCCGAGTCGGAGCCGAGGATCGGCTCCGAACCCATCAGTACAGAATGTAGACGAGGTGGATCCCAAACATCTAAAGTTATGGTAAGTACATAACTAAAAGATTTTCAACTGGTGCATTGTTTCTGTTGCTCTACCCCATCAACCCCTTTATTTTACATGTTTTCCTTTTATTTTTCCAGGATAAGGATGTATATATCCTTTTGTATATATTTTATTGTTCATTTTGTTTAGTAATTTTTTTTGTTTTAGGGATATTGCCTCCCCTTATTCTAGGCAAAAAATCTCTGAAGAAATTTGCATTTTGCCTTTTTATGGAGCTTTTCTCAAGCTCTGGACAGATTGAGTGGAAGGCGCACAAATGCTTTGAAAAGCTGGGCAGTCACAGAGGGAGTAGGATCCAAATAGCTTTTGTTAGAACATCTGCTGTTATGGGTAGTTTGCCAATACAACTGCACTTTTTGCCTCCCATTTACGTCCGAGAAAGGTGATCCAAATTCCTGGCATTATAGGAAATCTTACAGTCCAAACGAAGAATTTTGCTGTTGGTTGGGATGGCAATTAATTCCACCTCCTATAGATACCTTGGTACCAGTAGTAGTTGAGGGTTCAGCAGACTTTATGTCCAGGGCTTTCTGTGATCATAAGACTGAGTTATAATTTCCACCAGTCAGACTTTGGCATTACTTTTGGAGGTTTCTATATTAGGTACATATACAGCCATGTGGCAACACATCCTTTTGTATTCTGAAGTTGAGTATAATAAGCATGCTTCTCTCCGGATAGCCTTTTTCATGCAGTCATGAAGATAAGTTCCGGTGTTCACATGCTGTTTATATTTGGTGACTGGAATTGTTTTGTTTTCTGAATTCTGTTTTCAATGGCCAAGAAGTGTAGGAAGGTGTATCTTCCAGGGATTGACTAAAAAGTAAGCAGGCATTTACCTTGACACCTTTCCTTATGAAGATGCTCTCAAGATGAGTCCATAGTTTTTGCAACCTCCCAGGCTTTTCTGGATGTAGGTCATCCTTGAATTGCAGAGATCTGATCCTAGGCCTTTCCCAATGTACTGGGAGTGATTTGAGACCTGGTTGTTTTTTAGTTAGTTATTCCCAAGGGATTTAGACAAGCCCATTCAGGTGTATGCGTTTGTTTTGGGGGTGCTGGAGCTGGCTCATTCTGCTCTTGATGGCTTGGAAGCCTCCCTCTGGACCTGCTCTCTCTTGTTCACGTATTATAATGGTGGACTGAGATTCCCCTAGTGTTTTGGTGGGGGCTGGCATTTTCTAAGTGGAGTTTCAAGCTGCTGTAAGGCTTCTGCTTGTATTCCAAGAGAAGTATTGCTAGGAGAATGGTATTTCCTTATATTTTTAACTTGTCTGTGTGTGGTTATTGAGGGGTTTATAAGCACCTATTACTAGGACTTGTTTTCATGTGAGAGGTTGTGGGCCAATTCTGCCGTTTGACCCAAGTGTTAGGCAGGATGAGAACTCAATGCTGACAATTCAGCAGTTGCTTTCAGTGTGGTATGTTTGTGAGAGTTCATCAGAGGGTAATTCCACTACCACCTTCTTATGTCACAAGGCTTTGGGCCAGAGGGGAAGTGTCCTTTTCTGAAGTGGGTCTCCTATCAGCCTTGTTCTCTTGAGAAGGGACCCTTGCTCCTATTTACACATTTTCTTTGACATTTGTTTGAAGAGAACCGAAACCAGATTCACTGCTGGACAGAGGCACAGCAAACTAATGGGTATAGTATTCTCATCCTAAGGGGTGGTGAAAGCCACACACACTCTGGCTAGGCTTATAAATGCCCTAGGGCAGATAGCCTAGTATGAACCTATGAACCTATGATAGGACCTTTCAGTCCTGAGGTTATGGCCTCTTGGGCAGGAATTCTCCTTCACATTGAGTAGCTGCTGGGGTTTTTTTTTTTGTTTTTTGCAGTTGGGCAGGTTCATACACTGACCCAAGCTGCACTGTTGTCCAGTCCTCTAACAGTAGTTGTGTCCAGTACTTGCTTGGTTTTTCCCTTGGCATGTTTGAACATTGCAGCCCTGGAGTAAATGATACTTCCTTCCTAGACATTCACCCATCACCTCCGATCTTGTTTGCTGCTCTTAGAGTCAGACATGATTGAAGAAGCTCAAGTTCAGATAAGTGAATTTTTGATATTTTTTGGCTTTTTCCAGATGTCTTTCCAACCCTTTTGGCGTCTTTTTTTTTTCTATTTGTTCTTGTCTCTCTTGATAGCAAAAAAAAAATCTTTTTGTAGTACTTATTTTATGCGTACCCCTTGTGCCTTCATCCTTGTCGCTAGTAATGTAGTATCACTTGTTACTATTGTTGGTATTTCCTCTGCTTTATCCCCTCTGCAGGATAGTCCTGTTACATTGTTGGTATTTCTTCTGCTTTATCCCCTCTGCAGGATAGCCTTGTTACATTGTTGGTATTTCCTCTGCTTTATCCCCTTTGCAGGATAGCCTTGTTACATTGTTGGTATTTCCTCTGCTTTATCCCTTCTCAGGGATAGCCTCATTACATTGTTGGTATTTTCCTCTGCTTTATCCCCTCTGCAGGATAGCCTTGTTACATTGTTGGTATTTATTCTGCTTTATCCCCTCTGCAGGATAGCCTCATTACATTGTTGGTATTTTCCTCTGCTTTATCCCCTTTGCAGGATAGTCTTGTTACATTGTTGGTATTTATTCTGCTTTATCCCCTCTGCAGGATAGCCTCATTACATTGTTGGTATTTTCCTCTGCTTCATCCCCTCTGCAGGATAGTCTCATTACATTGTTGGTATTTCTTCTGCTTTATCCCCTTTGCAGGATAGCCTTGTTACATTGTTGTATTTCCTCTGCTTTATCCCTTCTCAGGGATAGCCTCATTACATTGTTGGTATTTTCCTCTGCTTCATCCCCTCTGAAGGATAGTCTCATTACATTGTTGGTATTTTCCTCTGCTTTATCCCCTTTGCAGGATAGCCTTGTTACATTGTTGGTATTTCCTCTGCTTTATCCCTTCTCAGGGATAGCCTCATTACATTGTTGGTATTTTCCTCTGCTTTATCCCCTCTGCAGGATAGCCTTGTTACATTGTTGGTATTTTCCTCTGCTTCATCCCCTCTGCAGGATAGCCTCATTACATTGTTGGTATTTTCCTCTGCTTTATCCCCTTTGCAGGATAGCCTTGTTACATTGTTGGTATTTTCCTCTGCTTCATCCCCTCTGCAGGATAGCCTCATTACATTGTTGGTATTTTCCTCTGCTTTATCCCCTTTGCAGGATAGCCTTGTAACATTGTTGGTATTTCCTCTGCTTCATCCCCTCTGCAGGATAGCCTCATTACATTGTTGGTATTTTCCTCTGCTTTATCCCCTTTGCAGGATAGTCTTGTTACTATTGCAAGTGTCTGACTGATCTGTTTGTCTGTGCTGCTGTTGTGTTATTTTTCTTAGTTCACAAAACAAATACCAAGGAAAGGGTTGGGTGTTTAACCACCAACTAAAACCAAAAGAAACACCCAAAGCAGTGAATATAAGCAATGTTTATTACATTAAGCACTTCCATCTGTCAACAAGCGCTGGACTTCACCAGAATAAGCTGTTCATTTAAAACCAATTGTTTGTATCTTTCGGCTTTTCCCAGTTAGGGGTCGCCACAGCGGAACTCCGGTCTGCTAATGATTGGCAGTAGATTTTTACGTGCTGAGTTGCTGGCCCTGACGCGCAACCTTCAATGAAGGTATGCCCATTCACGCATGTCTCCACACAGACGACGCTCTAGCTGAGAATCGAACAGGACAATGTCTTACTGTGAGGTGACAACGCTACCTCAGCACCACCACCGCATAAACCAGTCAATTCTAACATCAGTTAATATCAGTAGAACATTTAAAGATACACTCCACATCTTTTTTCCATAACTTTTTTTCAGTTCATATTAAAAAAAATAATAAATGTATAAATGGAATGTTCTGAGTTGATAGAATAAAAAATGTAATTGAAAACTAACTGTAATAAAACCAGTCAGCAAGTATCCACTTAACATAATTCTCCCATAAAAAAAAAAAAAAAAGAGAGACAATTAATATTAATAGATCTGATGATGTCGATTTTCATGTAATCCTTGACTGTGGGAGGCTCAGTTCCAAGCCTCGAAACTGACTCGGACGTTTACTTGCTCGCACCTTCCAAACTCTCGAGCTAGGCTCTACCCATAATGCTCCTCTCTAAATTACCCTAGATTTATTTGCCACTTCGTATGTCAGAAGCATCCAACCTCTCTTGAGCTTTGGCAATTATTTACAGTAAGTCTTTTCTTTGAATTCTCTAATTTCCCGTCTTATGTATGTATATTTCTCTTCCTGAGTACTTTTAATCTTTCTACCCACTCCTCTCATTTTTTTCTGTTCATGTGAGTGATCTTTTTCTCCTTTTCCTCTACCTTTGGGTAGACCTCTCTTACGTACCATCGCTGGTACTATCGTTACCTGTTTAGGTACTTTTTGGCTACCATCGTTGGTACCCTTTCTATTTGTTTCTTTCTAACAAAAAAAAAATCTTTCCTGTCCCCTCTTGCGAGTTTGTGCCTGTCGTTTATCAGCATTAAGCCTTCTTTTTCTGGCATGGCTGATAAACCTAGCATGACTGAGAAATCTTCTAAGGCCACCTCTAGCTTTAAGAGGTGTCAGAAGTGTGACAGGAAGCTGCCCAATTCAAATGGGCGTGTCTAGTGTGTGTATTGTCTAGGTGCTGTCCACCTGCAGGAGGATTGCGCCGTCTGTCATCGTTTCTCTGCCAGGACTTTAACCGAGTGGAGAAACAAGCTGATTTTGAAAGGTTTGTTGAAAGGAGACTTTGAAGAGGCCATATCTGGTCCAAAGACCAAAGCCAGCTCGTCATCTTTCTCTTCTAAACTGAAGAAATGCTCCCATTTAGTACCAAGCAGTTTCTTGGAATCACCTGAAAAGTTAATGAAACAGCCTATGGTGTCAACAATTTCTTCAGCACCGATAGGCAAGACTGACTCTACACCTACCACTGCTCCAGATAAGACAACTGCACCCTCGGTATAGGAAGTTTTTGTCAGTACCGAAGCAGACTACTTTGACATCAGTACCAAGGACAAGGTATTCTCCTACAGTCGATCCATTTGCAGACTGACCACATAGCTGGGTTCAGGCACCTAGGCAGCGAGACATTTCCCTGTGGTACATTTGACTGGGGACACGTGGCTGAAGTGACATTCAGCTTCAGAGAAGTATGGTTGTTTGCAACTTCCCTGTGGGCAAAGAGAAGAATATGTTGCTATGCCCACAACTTCAGTAACCAAATGCACAGGGGGAAAACAATGTCCATGGTCCCCAAGGCAACATGAGACAGCAGGAAATATGGCAGGCATCAGCAGCAGGCTGCCCAGAGGGGATGTCAGTGGCAGTAAGAATGCAGTGCACAATGGGCATTGCCTTTATAAGTGATGTGCATGGACCACTTCCCCCTTCACAGTGTCTAGAGAACATTACCTTAAATGCATACTAGAGCATAAATGTGACTACACTAGCTTGCAGGATTTCCTTCATGCTGTAGCACACTTTGACATGTTGTAGTTACATAAGCATGTACTGTACACTGAGCACAACACTCATTACTTCTTCTGCCACCATGCATTTGGGCATTAAAGCTGTGAGTATGGCAGTGTGTGCCTCTCTTTGCCCACAAGGAAGTTGCAAACAGCCATATTTCTCTGAAGCTGAATGTCACTTCAGCCACGTGTCCCCAGTCAAATGTACCACAGGGAAATGTCTCGCTGCCTAGGTGCCTGAACCCCCACATAGCCCTTTCATGGAACCGAGACCACGTAGGTCACCTTCGGCGGCATCTGTTTGATCCACTAAGAGCCTCTCGGAATCTGACATCATGAGGCTGGTGGACCAAGAGGCCTGACTGGATCCTTTATGCCCCAAAGGAAGGCCAGTCTTAGGCTAAGGGTATCCCTGTAGATGCCATGGTGATAATAGCAGCCACAAAGAAGGAACTTAGAGGAAAGTCCTAATATCCATCCTCCTAACAAGGAGTCTAGGGCTATGGATAGGTTTGGGAAGCCCATTTATGCTTCATCGACCTTCACGCTCAGGTCTTTGAACTACATGGCGCATTTCACCAGGTTGCAGAAATAACTGATAAAAGAGCTGTCAGATACTCTCACAGGAGCAGTAACCAAAGGGGTACATGACAGTTGCATCTCAGCTTACCACCCTCAAAGCAATTTCTAATTCATCCATGAGGCTAATTGTCCATGCAGCCAAAGGGATGACAAGAGCAGCGGGTTCAGTCATACCATTAGGAGACATGCCTGGATGCGCTTGTGTGACTGTGGAGCCATTTAAATCTTCGTTTGTCAATGCTTCATTTGATAGAATGTCCCTTTTTGTCCCCAAGGTAAAAGACACTAGTGAGATGTGAGAAAGATGGGAAGACTCTTTCTGCCGTGGACGTCTGCTTCTCCACTCCTCAATGGACCTACTCCAGGAACCAGAGAAGTGGGAAACTCTGATTCAGAAAGTCCCAAGGACCTTTCCAGGACTCGTGTGGCAAGGACTTCCCCAGGACAGAGGGAGGAGTAACAATGGAAGACGGCATCCTAGAGGCAGAGGTGGCCCACAGAACCAGGGCTCCAGGGATTCTTTCTGTAGGAACCTCTTACCAGCACTCCTGAACAGAGGCCCAATTGGTTCCTCTGGAGGTAGTCGGGGGACAATTATCCCTGCACCAATTTGCCTGGCTACTGATAACATCAGACAAATGGGTGTAGGGAATCCTTTCCAAAGGTTATATCAGTCTCCTATCCTCAAATCCAAAAAGACTCCCAGACGTTCCACCCAGTCACAGGGAAGCAGCATTCATAGAAATTCAAAAATTCCTTAAAAAGAGTCATCCAGGAAGTCCCACCAGACCAAAGAGGATACGGGTTTTATTCAAGATTCTTTCTAGTACCCGAAAAGACAGTGGACTAGAGACCCATTTTGGATCTCAGCCAGCTCAACAACCAAATTCCAGATGGTCTCGGTACAGTCAATACTTCCTTTCTTTAAAAATGATGATTGGGTGTGCCCTATAGATCTTCATATGCATATTACCATATAAAGATGAGCAAACACTCCAGGATATTCCTGCACTTCCAGCTGGGAGCCAGTCATTTCCATTTCAGAGCACTGCATTTTGGCTTCACCACAGACCCCAGGGTGTTTACCAAATGCATGGCAGTGGTAGCACCTTATCTCAGACTGCAGGGAGTTCGAGTTATCCATTATCTCAATGACTGGCTCCTTACTGCTGCCACCAGGTGTCAACTAGATTGAACAAGAGATTACATCCTGTATCTCTGTGCTTCATTGGGCATTTCAGTAAATTATGAAAAGTCAAATCTACAACTTACTCAGCCTTTGGAATTTGTCGGAGCCCTAATAAACACTGTTATGGGAATCACTTCACTCCTAGTAGGCAGGCTACAAAAGATCAGATCACAAGTAAATCATGTAGTTCGGAAGAAAAGTGTTCCAACCAGACTCATCCTACAGGTGCTAGGCTTGATGGCAGCTTTTATAACTTTAGATGTCCTTCAAGAATGCAACTGCAGTCCTGATATATGGGTTGTCCTGCCTCAGGCAGCCCTTCGGTCGGCCAGATTTCAAAGTCTGGGTCCGGCGTCGGCTGATGTCGCCTCTTCCCCGACGTCAGAGCGGCTGGGGTATAAAAGCATCAGCTGACGCCATCTTCTTCAGTCTTTCTTGCCACACGGTGCCCGAAGCAGAAGCAGTTCGCAAGTGCCGGTCGGCCAGCTCCTGTGTTTTGAGATACCAAAGTCATCAAAAAGCTAAGTACCCCATTGGGGAACCTTTTCTTGCCTCAGCCGATGTCAGATAAAACTGCAAAAGTTAATAATTGCTTGTCTTGTGGTAAACAAATACCTCATAAGGACTTCCATTCTTACTGCCTTCCCTGCCCAGACCACGACGTCTTGGCCTGTGCTGCCTGTGCTTGCTTCAATAAGCGCACACTTAGGCGCCGGGCAGAATTTGCTGAAGACTTTTTTGGGGAAAATTACTCCTATATCATGCCGTCGGAACTTCCGACAGCACATATTTCCAAAAAATGGAAGGACCGGGACCGACATTTGCGGCCCGTGACTTCCACCGACTCCACGCTAAAGCCTACCGCGAGTGCATCGGTCTCTTCGGAGGTGGTAATTCAACCGCTCCAGGCCGACAACACCGCTTTACTGCACACTTCGGTCCCGGAGGCTTCCCCGGTGCCGGTTGTTGATTTTCCTCCTAAAACCGAAGCCCAAGATTTGCCTGACACCATACCGGCGGACAAAGTTACTCCAGCACGTCAATCAGCTAGGCCTCCTGTGTCTATGTCCATCAAGGCCTACACACGTGTTAAGGCTGCCAGCCAGGCTAAGTCTCACCCTCCTAAATCTTTTTCACAGGGTCCCACTTCGGATAAACAGATCATGACTTTAGCTGCAGATCTAATTTCTTTAATCAGGGGCTCTCGGGCTCATCCAGACAGAGGTTCTCAGCCGCCTTCAGACAAAAGGCCTAGGGTTGAGCAGGCAGATACCCCTTCCTCAGATGAAGCCTCTGATGAGTCAGGCCATTCAGATTCCCAGGAAGAAACCTTCCCGGCCTACGAGGATTCTGATGCTGATGAATCCATTCCCTCTGCCTCTCCTCCTGAGGATATTTCTTTCGGAGAAATTCTCCACTCCATGAGAGAGCATTTTCAGTGGCAGGGCCAGAATTTCTCCGACTCCAGGAAAAGGCTTCGGACTTTCCTTAAGTTACCCCAGCACAGGCCTTTAGCTATACCCCCAGTGTTAGATGTATTGGATGATGTGTACTCAGACTCCAGTACTTATCCTGATTCTCTCCCTCCTGCTCCCGTCAAGCCAGACAGATATTACAGGGTTCCTGAAACTCATAAACATCTCTTTAAGGCACACTCTGTTGATCTAGAAACTATTTCTCAGGGGCCCAAAGGAGTGGCCACTTCACGGCCAAAAATCCTTTGCCCGCAGACAGGGAATCTAGGTCCCTGGAGAGGTGGGGTAAAAAAGTTTATACCTCAACCACCCTTGCCATGAGGGCACTTAACTGTCTTTTTCATATGTTTCAGTATCAGGATTTCTTGATGGATGATTTGCAGAAAAAGTTAGCCTCTCCTGAGCCTTTAGATAGAAAGGCCTTGCAGGATTTGGTTCATAATACTCAGCAGGTTAGCAATCATTTTCTTCAGTGTGGTTATGATGCATTGGAAGCTTCATGTAGGGCAGCTATGACAGGGGCTGTCATACGTAGACATGCTTGGTTGAAAGAACAGGCATTGCCAGATCATGTTAAAGTAAAGCTTCTAGATGCACCTCTGGAAAAACACAAGCTATTTGGTGCTAATGCACAGGATGTGTTGAAATCAATTGAGGAAAAGGCTAAATCAGTACAAACAGTCAAAGATTTCCTCCAGGTTCAGCAGGAATTGGCCTTCAAAGAATTGGTCCTTTCCAGACACTGACAAGTTCCAAAGGGGAAAAAACAGGCGTGCTCGAGGTAGAGGGCAATACCGAGGCTCCGCCAATGGCAACCTACTAATCAGAGAAGTGGCGCAGGGACTTCTACTGCTCTACAGGGACAATCACAATGACTTGACTTTGACACCGCCGACCACGGCTCAAAGAGAAGCACCTTTAGGCGGAAAATTGGCACGTTTTTACAAAGGACAAATGGATTTTGGACATAATAGGCAAAGGTTACAGGTTCCACTTCCATACCTTACCAACAAGACAAGGCATGCCAAACCTGCCACAAAATCAAAGGACAGAGGCACTCATATAAGTTTCAAAGCTGCTACAAATCAAAGCAATAGAAAAGGTTCCTCCTCAGGAACAAGGCCAGGGATTCTACTCAAGACTGTTCCTTGTTCCAAGAAAAGCAATGGAGACCTATACTGGACTTGTCCGCTCTAAACACTTTTCTCATTGTGCCAAAATTCAAAATGCTGACGTTACAGCAACTTCTTCCCATGCTGGGCAAGGGGTCTTGGCTAGTTACTCTGGACCTCAAGGAGGCATACCTGCATATCCCAATCAGACACAGCTGCAGAAGATACCTCAGATTTCTTGCAGGGTCAGAGCATTATCAATTCTCAGCATTGCCTTTTGGCTTATCTACTGCGCCCAGAGTATTCACGAAATGCCTGGCATCAGTAATTGCACATTGCAGACTTCAGGGGATACAAATATACCCTTACCTGGACGACTGCCCTATTCAAGCGGACAGCAAGCAAGCCTTGATAAGAAACTTGGACTATGTCATTCACTTACTACAGGCTTTGGGATACACAGTCAACAGTCAAAAATCAAGACTACTGCCATCCCAACAAATAATTTTTCTAGGAACCAAACTGGACACAAACTCACAAATGGCTTTCCTCACAGAAGAAAAACAAGAACAATTACCAGATTACTTCAAAAGCCTAGCAAGGCACACCCAGGTGACCGCAAGGAAAATCCTGCAGGCCCTGGGTTTCATGGCATCTTGCATTCTTCTGATCCCACTGGCAAGACTACACATGGGAAAACTACAATGGTACCTAAAAAGTTCATGGTCTCAACACAGCCACAACTTAGAAGCAATTATTCCACTCATTCCATGTCTACAAAAGGAATTTTTGTGGTGGGCACAAGCAAGCCAGCTAAACAAAGGCATGTCTTCAACAAACCTCAAGCAAGCCAAACCATTACAACAGACGCCTCAGATCATGGATGGGGGGCACACATGGAGGGCAGATGCATTCAAGGTCAATGGGCACCCCGGGAATTGCATCTACACATCAATCAAAAAGAGATGTTGGCAGTGATTCATGCAATCGAGGCCTTCGGAAAATTTCTTCAGCAAGGTCATCTGCTAATAAAGACAGACAACACCACTGTTATGTGGTACATAAACAAACAGGGAGGCACCCATTCTTACCCCCTCTGCAGACTAACAATGACTCTTGGAAAAGTCCCTGAAACTGAACATACAGTTGCAATCCCAGTTTGTTCCAGGAAAGGACAATGTTCTGGCGGACAGTCTAAGCAGAAACATTATGGACCCGCACGAATGGATGTTGCATCCAGACATTTTTTCACAAATAACTCATGCATGGGGAAGGCTGGACATAGATCTCTTTGCCTCACACCTCAATCATCATCTGAAGAAGTTCTGCTGAAGGACACACCATCCTCAAGCCTGGAGAATGGATGCTCTCTCCTTCAGCTGGAATTCCCTAACAATCTATGCATTCCCACCTCTACCATTAATGACCAAGGTGCTACTGAAGATCAAAGCAGAACAACCGAAAGGCATTTTGATAGCTCCAGACTGGCCAAGACAGCACTGGTATCCATTACTAAGGAGCATAACTCACACCAAGCCGTGGCCCCTGCCTCAATGGCCTCTGCTTATAACTCAGCACAATTACAGGACTGTTCATCCCAACCTGCAAACATTGCATCTGACAGCTTGGAGGGTTCCATGACTTCTCCCCATATCTTTCTCTCCAAAAAAGTTCAAGAGATCTTACTGGAAGCATGCAGACTTTCCACCAGAAAAACTTACTCAGCCAAATGGAAGAGATTCAACATCTGGAATGCCAACAAGGGTCAGGATGCATCAGTAATGAGCATCCCACAGATACTAGAATACTTGGCAGAAATGCTTCACAATGGCCTTTCATATTCTTCCATAAAAATACACGCTTCAGCAATTTCAGCAAAATACAACTGTGATCCACCTGTGTTTTCACATCCTTTGCTAAGACAGTTTCTAAGAGGGATAAAGAATATCAAACCTCCAAAAAAACCACCAGTGCCTGCATGGGACCTCAACTTCGTCTTGGAAAAATTAACTCTTCTTCCTCTTGAGCCAGCAGCATCTTCAGAATTGCAATGTCTCTCCTGGAAAACAGATTTCCTGTTGGCAATTACTTCAGCAAGAAGAGTCTCAGAGATACAGGCCCTCATGGCAGTACCTCCATTTCTCATTTTCCATCAGGACAGAGTCTCTTTAAGAACCAATCCTTCATTCATGCCAAAAGTGATATCCAGGGTTTCTCTAAATCGAGCAATTCACCTGCCTACTTTCTTTCCCAATCCTCAAAATAAAGGAGAAAAGCTTCTGCACACTTTGGACATACACAGACAATTGCGCTACTACTTGGACAGAACAAAGGCCAACAGAAAGTCTGACCAACTATTTGTGGCTTACGCTGGTGGAGTACAAGGAAAGGCAATTTCCAAACAAACAATTACAAAATGGATTGGAAACTGCATCAGATTCTGCTCCTCTTTCCATGGAAAAGGTGTGCCAGACAATATCAGGCCACACTCCACCAGAGCTACAGCCACCTCCACAGCCTTTCTAAGAGGGGTGGCTACAAAGGACATTCTAGAAGCTGCTACATGGAGCTCCGTGCATACATTTTCCAAACATTACAACCTGCCTTTATATTCCAGATCCCGAGCAGGCTTTGCTTCTGCAGTCCTGCAGGGCATTTTAGCTACACCATCCTTATCTTAGATCCTACCACCCCCATCTTGGCTATGGTATTCAACCCATATGTCAGGACTGCAGTTGCATTCTTGAAGGACATAGTACAGTTTTGTACCTACCATAAATGTAGATGTCCGATAGATATGCAACTGCAGTCAGATTTTCCCTCCCTCCTACCCCTCTGTAATTCTCTTTTTTGGTTCCACTCCCCCTTTTCCTAATTAGCTGGGGATATCTGTTATGGTGTATCTGTTTATTACTGTTGTGCATGTCTGGATTTTTTATCCATTCTCTAAATTTAGCCTTCCTTGGAGGGCACCTGGCATCTGGGGCAAGAAACACTGAAGAAGATGGCGTCGGCTGATGCTTTTATACCCCAGCCGCTCTGACGTCGGGGAAGAGGTGACATCAGCTGACGCCGGACCCAGACTTTGGAATCCGGCCGACCGAAGGGCTGCCTGAGGTAGGACAACCCATATGTCAGGACTGCAGTTGCATATCTATCGGACATCTACATTTATGGTAGGTACAAAACTGTACTTTCCCTTGACCAGATATCAGATATGGATTCTGCAGTGGCTACTAGCCTCACAGTGGACGTTAATAAATCAGCCAATGTCATACCACATCTTGATCACCAGTAGCTGTAAAAAAGACTTCTCTTGGTGGCTCCATTCCCAAAAAAGTCTTTCAGGCTGTCCTTTCATCCTTTCACAGCCCCAAGCCATAATAACCACGGATGCTTCCCAGATGGGGGGGGGTCATTATCTGGGAAGGACCGTCCAAGGCACTTGGTCCCAATAGGAGGCCAATTTGCACATCATTGTTCTAGAGATGAGGGCGGTGCTGTTGGCATTGCAAGCATTTCAAGATGCCCTTCCCTTGGAAACGGTGGCAGTTCAGATGGGCAACATGTCGGTGGTTCTTTACATCAACAAACAGGGGGGAACAAATTTTTACCCACTTTGTTGAGAAGCCCTCAGAGTCTGGCAATGGACGGTTTCTTCCAATCTCTTTCTTATGGCAACTCATATTCCAAAGAGCTCCAGCGTAATAGAAAGCAAAGTGAGCAGAATGATTCTAATGCCTCTCAAGTGATTTCTCAGTCCTGTGGTGACAGAGATGATACTCCACCGCTGGGGTCAACCTTGCTACGATCTCTTCTCATCCCCCCTGAACAACAAGTGCAGCACTTACTTGCCCTAATCGCCCCTCTGGAGAAGTCACCCAGAGATGCTCTTCTCCATGATTGGCTCCTCAGTCTCCTGTATGCTTTTCCCCCAACTCCTCCGATATCCCAGTTTCTAAAGAAACCTAAGAGGTCGGAGAACACGATAATCCTCATTGCTCCGTTCTGGCCTCAACATATTTGGTTTCCCTTCATATGGCCTCATCTACTTGGGAAACCTTGGATTCTAGACTCGGCTCCAGATCTCTTGTTTCACCCAGAAGATATGGGTCGTCCGAATCTCCAGCATCTCAAGCTCACTGTGTGGCTTCTCCAATTCCCATGATTGCCAGGCATTCTTCCCTTTCCTCACCTATCTGTCAAATCATTTTGGCCCATCACAAACCTCCTTCTAAAAAATTGCATCAGAGTAAATGGGAATAATTTGCTACGTGGGCTCTTAACAATGATCTGGACCCTTATACAGCTCCCATGCACAAAGTATTAGATTTTTTGGCTGTTCTTTATCAAACCGGCTCTTCAGCCTCTACCGTTCGGGTCCATTTAGCCACGATATCTAATTTCTGTATCGGTTTTAAAGACTCTTTACTTATGTCACATAAACTTTGTAAAGCCTTTTTGGGGTCTATATTACATTCTCGAAAGCCGACAGTGTCGAATCTGACATTGTCGACACGAAAATAGCAAAACTGAAGAACATCGAACAAGTAAATGGAAATCTCCGTAAGGGGAGATTTCTATTTATTTCAATGTAGTGTGGTCTCAGAGTTGGTATATTTAAGTAGTGGCGGGCTGTGGGGTGCAGGGGGGCTTGCCCCCCTGCCTACACCATTTAGGGTTTTTTTTTTGTTTTTTGTTTTTTGTGAACATTCGATGTTTTAATAGTTCGATCACTATAGGTCGAACTTTAGTGATTCGAACCGTTAAATATTCGATGTTCTAATATAGACCCGCCTTTTTTAAGGGAATTCTAATGTTAAGGCCTCCATTTAAGGAACCCACTGCCCCATGAGATTTACCCTCAGTTCTACAGTCTCTTACTTTTCCCCCTTTTGAACCATTAGCTACTTGTGACTTAAAACTTCTGACTTGGAAAACTTTGTTTTTATTAGCTGTTACTTCTGCAAGAAGAGTATCGGAAATTCAAGCCTTGTCCTGCAAAACCCCCTTGCATAATATTTCACAAGGACAGGGTTTCCATCCGGACTAATTCTTCCTTCTTGCCAAAGGTAGTTTGAGTGTAATATGAATCAAACCTTGCACCCACCAGTCGTTTTCCCTAATTTTTCCAATAAGGGAGAGTACTGTCTACACTTGGGTTCACTAAAAAATCTTGAAATACCAAATTTCAGTATTTCAAAATTGCATAGCCGAAACCTTAAAAACCCATAACCGCGAAACTCAAAATCCAGAACCTACACTACACGTAGAGCATGCACACAAACATACACACAACATCCCCCCACAAACACACAGACAAACTTAGACCAGATATAAGCAGGAACGGAACCCCTACACTTATTAGACATTCACAAGCAATTACGTTTTTATCTTCACAGAACAAAGGATTTCAGAAAATCTGACTATTGTCTTCTCTTCACTTTCCTTGGGTAACCCAGTTTCCAAGGTTACCTTAGCTAAATGGCTCAGAGATTGTATCACCTTTATCTATCATTCAAGGGGACTTCACCCACCATGCCCAGTGAAGGTCCACGCAACTAGAACTGTAGCAGCTTCTGTAATTTTTCATGCCAGAGCTTCTTTGGATGACATCTGTGCAGCAGCCACATGGTCTTCTCCTCATACCTGTATCACTCATTACAAACTGGACCAGGTCTCTAGGGGATATGCATCATTCAGTCCGATGGTGCTCAGGAATATACTTCCATGAGACCTCCCAAGATTCAGGGAGCTAGGGACTCTGTCCCACAGTCAAGAATTACATGACGATTGACATCAGATAAAGAAGTTATGTCTTGCCATGAAGTTCCATCTGTGTTGTCGATCTTCACTAATCATTGACATTCCCTCCTCCGTCCCCCAACCTGAGACTCTTAGTGGATCGAATTTTTCCGTGGCTGGCTTCATAACAGGGACACAGATCTGGTCTCTTATTGTTTATTGTTATTTACTGTCTTTCTGCCACTAGTTTAGGCAAACCTGATCTGAAGTAATTTAGAGAGGAGCATTATGGCTTGAGTTTGGAAGGTGCGAGTTGAAGTAAATGGCCGAGTCGGTTCCAAGGCTCGTAACCAAGCCCCACTCCCACCACAGTCAAGGATTAATGAAGCTCGACAACACAGATGGAATGTTATGGTAAAACATAACTTCTTTTTTTCATTGAGTCCTGGAAAATTATCTGCTTGTAATTTAATTTGCCACGATAGCTCTTTTTTTCTCTAAATAATTCCCGTAGTACAATTTGGTTTTTATTTTCCTTAGCTGTTGTCTGCATCCACTTATGTCGGACAAGCTCACCACGTTCAAAAACTGCACTCCCTGCAGTCATAAAATCCCTAACTCCGATGCCCATTCAGAGTACATTTATTGTCTAGGGCTGCTTACCTTGAAGAAGATTGTGACATTTGCTTTGGGGTTCAATCACAGGGGCTTGCTCAAGCATAGAAATTAGTGTTTAAACGTTTGCTTCCCCCCTTCTGCATCTATAACTTCCCCTTCCACAAAGAAGCACATGGGTAAATTTAAAGAGGTCAAAAGGGAAAGGCATTTAATAGTCTAAAGGTGGTTGAGACAGTGACGCAGTGGTTAACATTGTCGCCTCATAAGCAAGAGGTTCCCCAGTTTTATTCTTGGCTAGGGTGCCTTCTGTGCAGAGTCTACATGTCCTCCTCGCATGCACGTAGGTTTCCTCTGGGTACTCCAGTTTCCTCCCACACTCCAAATATATGCATCTGGAGCTTTTCTCCCCAGTCTTCTGCTGAAAATAGGCTCTTTCCTAGTTGGACTTTCCCAGTCAACAAATGTTAAATAAAGATAAATAAATAAGGATCCAAGGAAGCATTAACCTGATCGCTGTCCTCAATCTGCTCTGACTTTGGCTTCACCAGCTAAAGTTTCAAAGACCTCTGATCTGACTACTAGCTTGGATCCAATTCATTCCTCTTCCAAGTCACCTTCTAAGAAGTAATCTGATTTCTCCTTAGAGTTGATAACTTCAAGGTTACACTCTTTTCTACAAGAGACATCCCGCAGGATTTTGAGATCCCTGTCTACTTCATTATCTTTAGGTCTGCTAGCAGCCTATCTAAAGAAGATGTGGACAGAATGTTATTGAAGCTGTTGTTTTGAAGCTGTCATCCTGCCATTTTGGTTGTTTAGCAAGTTTTGAATACTCAGATGAAATACTAATACCTGTGGTGCAACGCTCTTCCAATATTTACATTGTTTTTTTGTTCTGCGGAGCGTTCTTTAGCAGAATTTACTTCTTTTTCTGGATTTAAGCTTCCAGGATTGTCAAATCAGATTCAAAGGTTTGGTCCTGTTCATCTTCTGCATCTCCTCTGATCCAGCCTGCACTGGCTGACTCAGAGCCAGAGGGATCTGGGAGCTATAGACTTGGTGCCAGATCTAGGGGTGGGGACTTGACTCTGAGACTCTTGGAGCTGTCTCTTCTTCTCAAGGATTTGGTGTTAGATAGCTTGGCACCAACTTCTGCTTCAAGGCAAGGTCAGAGTTCTCTGAGCTGTCCTCGTCAGGCAGCTTTGGATCCTGCTAGAGTGGTTCTGAGTTCTCCCTCAACTTCTGCATTTGAGGTAATGGAGACAGTTTTCTCTGTTTCAGGAGATGGGACATCATTTCCCCCCCTCAGGTCCTCCCTTTTCCACAACTGTCTGTGATGGGTCCTGAGCCTACTCATTCAGTTCCATTGGGACAGCCAGTCTGTTCCAGACTTGAGATGGTCCTCATTCAAGACTCCCTAAGGATTTCCAAGGCTTCCCTGGATTTATCCCCCTGTAGAAGCTCCCTGGAAGCACATTGATTTTCTGAAGTTATCGCTAACAGGAAACACGAACTTCAGTGAAGAGATTGGGTCCCCCAGGCCACCTCTTGGAGACATCTTATTTGGGGAGATCCTCAAACTTCTGATACAGAAAGGTGGTTGGTCTTCTGAAGCCCCTTCCTGGGAGAAGTCTGTGTCTTTTGAGGCTTTTGGAACCGGCTCAGCTACTTCCTGGATTCTTGGCAAAGAGGAGTTATCCAAAAGGTCTCACCAGGCTAGCACGAGTTCGGAACTTGGTTAGAATTCTTTTTGATGCCAAAGAAAAACAGACTTCAGACCAATTTTATACTTAAGCCATCTAAATCTGTTTGTAAAACACTCAAAGTTCTAAATGGCCGTGTTTCAGTACATACTGTTTTTGAGGAAGGATGATTGGATGTGCTTAGTATATCTCCAGGATGCATACTATCACAGGAGAGGTCTTTGCTTCCAGCTGGGAGTCGGTCATTTCTAGTTCATAGCCCTGCACTTTGGTCTCACCTCAGCCCCAAAGATGTTCAGATTTATGGCAGTGGTTGCAGCTTACTTGAGATTACTAGGATTCCAGGTGTTTCCATACCTCAATGACTGGCTCCCTCAGTGGCCCACAAAGCATCTTTTGATTTGTGCCAAAGATTACTTGCTCCATCTATGCCTCAGTCCTCTCCTATCCATTGTGTCAAGAAGCAGTGATTGTGTGGTAGTAGCAATCCCTTCCAATCTCTTTCTAATAGCAATGCACACATTCCGGGGAAGTCCAGCGTATTAGCAGACAGACTGAACAGATGTGTTCTATTGCCTCACGCGTGATCTCATTCCATCAGTGGGAAAGCTAATATTTTTTTCAGTGGGATTAGCCATACTGCACCAATTTTTTTCTCTCCCCACAACTCCAAATACAGCAGGTTTTTGGAATAGAGGCAAAAAAATGATTCCCAAAAAGGGGAGCCACAGAAAGATGCTATGATCCATGACTGCCCCCGTCAGTCTCCTCTATATTTATCCACATCCCCCCCCCATCCTAAAGTTTCTACAGAAAGTGCATCAGTGGAAGATTATGGTAATTGTTATTGCCCCTCTCTGACCTTGACAAGTGTTGTTTCCTTTTCTTTGTTCTCACTTAATACACCATCCTTGGGTACTGGACCCTCTCCAGATCTCCTGTTTCACCTGTCCGGACTACTTTATCTGAACATTCAAGCTCTCAACCTGACCGCATGATTTATTCACTTCCAGTGATGGCTAGACATTTCAGGATTTCTTCTCAGGTTATACACATTCTTACTTTTTCCGAAAAGGACTCCATCAGGAAGACACAAGAGCAAATGGAAAAGGTTATGTATTTGGGCTCATGAGTGACATTTGGATCCTTTCTCAGCCCCCATTCCAGCTATCATGAATTTTCTTGCTTCAGTCATACGTGAGGAAGCAAGTTACTTTACAGTCAAGGTACAGTTAGGTGCTATTTCCAATTTTCATATTGGCAAACATAATTTCTCCTTGACATCTCTCAAACTGTGCAAAACATTCCTCGTGGGTACTTTTCTTCTGAGACAACCTATTAAAGACCGTACTCCACCTCAGGACCTTACAGTACTTTGTCATGCTTTGATACAGTATCCCTTTAAACCAGCAGTAGATTTGAAGTATTTATCCTGGGAACTATTTTTCTAGTTTCTATTACATCAGCCAGGTCAGTATCTGAACTTCAGGTACTGTCATGTCAGCCACCTTATCTAATTTTTCATAAGGTCAGAGTTTCTCTTTGAACCAACCCCTCTTTTTTTGCCAAAGGTAGTCTGAGAGAATGGGCTTAATCAGTCCATTAATTTGCTTGTCGTCTTTCTGAAATTCTCTGACAAAGGCAGAATATATGCATTATTTATTGGACATACACGGACATCTCAGGTTTTACCTCCATAGAGCTAAAGTTTACAGAAGATCGGACCAATTATTTGCTTCCTTGTCTAAGGCAAACTGGGTCAGTCCATAACTAAATGTCTCACTGATTTGTATTTCTCATGCCTTCAAATAAAGTTTGACTTTACCAAAACCTCCAAGGCTCATTCCACAAGATCTGTTTCCACTTCTGCTTTCTTAGCAAGAACTTCTATATATGACACTTGTGCAGCTGCCACTTTGTCTAATGCTCAGACCTTTATTGCATATTCCAAATTTGATATTTTTTCAGGGGTTAAGTTGGTGTTTGGTTCTGCCTTCCTCTAAAATATCCTTTTGTAGAGACCACCTAGGGGTTCAGCAGCTAGGGACTCTGTCCCATCAGTTTGAGGAATGGACAAAAAAAAAAAAAAAAGACAACATCAGATGCAA
Organism: Protopterus annectens; assembly: GCF_019279795.1. Taxonomy (NCBI): domain Eukaryota; kingdom Metazoa; phylum Chordata; order Ceratodontiformes; family Protopteridae; genus Protopterus; species Protopterus annectens. Next base: position 840,300,509 of record NC_056750.1, on the reverse strand, counting down.
AAGTTATGTACTCACCATAATGATGCATCTGTGTGTCTGTTTTTGTCCTTCCTTTATCCTCCTTCCCTCCATTCCTCCTTCCACTTATTTAAGATTTATATAGTTCATTAGCATGGTCTGAAAGATAATCCCTTTTACTCTGTACCCTTTTTAGCTCCAGACTTTCCATCTTCTTGTCTGTGGTTCCTTAATATACCCATCTCCTTTTTTCCCTTTTTGAATATCATGGTATTCAGTTTTTTGGAGTTCTAAGACTAGTTGGGCAAACTCAATCTGAGGTAATACAGGGTTTGAAGGGGATTATGGGTAAGGGAAGGAACTTGAGCTGTGAATTGTAATTATGAAGTTGGATCAGATTTCTGATCCGAGACCAGTCAGTTGAGGAGAGACAGAAACAAACAACACGGATGCATCATTATGGCTAGTATGTAACTTTTGATCTGATGTCATTTTCATTCTTCCTTGACCTATGGGTTTTGGATCCAACCTCTGGTCCTACTCGGACGCTTTGAAAAGCTTGGTGTCTGAAGCTTGAGCTCCTCTCCTACCCATAATGCCTCATTCCCCACCTCAGCCCCACCAGTTGCCTCAGGTCTCGTTTGCCGCTCTTTGGAGAAGCATCACTGTCCGCTGACTTGAGTTTCTTTGGAGAAGTTTTCAGTTGTCAGCTAAGTTTGACTTATTGGTGTAGTTTTTCCATTACCTGTACTCTAACCTACCTCTTAACCTGTGTTTCTGCAAGAAGAGTATCTGAAATGGAAGCTCTGTCCTGTAAATACCCATATTTAATTTTTCCGGCTAGTGGAACCGGAACTGACTCGAGAGTTGTTACCATCGGCAACAAGGCTTCACATAATACCGATAGCAGCAGTAAGCCTAAGGGCATTTTGGAAGGCCATACTAGTTCAGGTGAGAAAATTGAAGCCTCTCCAGCTATTCTCGGTGAAATGGAAGCACCGAGGAGGGGCTATGTTGAATTAAACATGAACAATTGGCTGAATCACCCCTTCAGTTTTCCTACTGGGGAAGATATTGGTAATATTGATATTCAAACTGAAGGATTGTCCGATTTGCCTACTAAGCTCAACAATTCCGACCAAAAATTACTGAGATTCAGGAAGTTACAACTTGAGGTATCCTACTTTGGGGAATGCCGGCATGCGAAGACTATTCTGAAGGGGCTTCGCTCGTGGCAATACCCTACAGGTTTGGAAGATGGGTCGAAATTCATCCTTGACCTCTTGGCACTTTTTGATAGACATGTGAATGAATTGATCAACTTAATCTGCGCCCACTATCAGCAACTGCGCCCACTATCAGCAAGTTATCAGTCAACTAACCATGGAACTTTCCAACTTAGATGAGGAAATTAAATGAGATACTCATTTTTTCAGCTATCGTTACGAATATGAAAGAGTCTTCACCAGTATCGACCAACACATTTCTAAGACCACTATAACCAAAGTAAAGAAACTCCAGAGGGACATAAAAGCCTATAAAGAGGGGGTAGCCTACCCCAAACCCCCTAAATCTCAAGGGATTTTTCTAGGGAATAGCAGAACCACCACAGGGTTACTATCTGGCCCCGAGACCAATGGCCAACAGATCCACCCCTGTGAACCGGAGAATGGATCCCTATTGAGGCGAACAAACCAGAGAATTTCAACGAGTATCGGGCCGGGCGCAGGCCAGGAAGAGCCGACTCTTGACAACTATGACGAAAATGTTCAAGTCCGAGCCTCATCCCCCCAGCCACAGTCGGGTCGGATGACGAGGAGCAGATACAAAACCAGGAGGAACTGAGAGACCATGGACTAGTTATTCCTTCAGTACCCCCAATGCAACCTTTGGAAATACTCTACAACATGGGTAAAGACTTCAAGATTTACAATTTTTCACAGTTTGTTTTTTCCCAACCTTTGGTGGATGTTTTGGCTAAAGGATTAACTTTTGTACCCTCCTGTAGAGCCGGTGTTGGGAGGACTATATTGGACCTGAAACTTTTCGTGAGAAAGTTGAACCTGTCACTGTTGTTGGGTGATTCCCAAAAACGTAAGAGCCCTTCCCACATACCAAATACTTATAATCCGCCATTACTCCCAGCTGTCGGAATTTTCGAACAATTGTGTGATCTTGACATCCGCCACCTTCTCAATTCAAGGCGCCAGGCTCATTTTAAAGGAGGAGAGGGCCTTGTTAGTGGCACTCAGGTTTGCATCAGTTAGACTTATGCAACCTGGTAAGGGAGGGGGATTGGTGGCTATGGATATGAATGACTACAATGACAGGATGTTGGCTATTTTATCTTCTGATACTTACCAGGAGGTTTCTAAGAATGAATTGAACCTTAGTTTGTGCCACATCCGGTCATATTTTGAGGAGATGTTCATCAATGGCGTCATGGATGTGGATGTATACAATTTCGTTTCTGTGGTATCACCTAAAATTCCTGTCTTGTTTGGGAACCCCAAGATACACAAGAACATCTACGATCCACCTATGCGGCAACTGGTTAGTGCCAGGGGAAGCATCACGTATGCAGCGGCCAAGGTGGTGGATGAGATTCTCAAGAAGTATGTGGACAGAGTCCAATACATTTCGAGAGATTCTTGGGCATTTTTTGGAAAAAGTGGGTTCTGTTCCATTTAACGCTGATTGTATTCTCTTGACCATTGACGTTGTTGACCTGTATTCATCTATCCCCCATTTGGAGGCAGTTGAGTGGATCCAATTGGAAATGGTTTTCCACCATGCTCCTGCAGAAGAAGTTACGATGGTCAGCGAACTATTGGAGGTTATTCTTACCAGCAACTTTTTTACATTTAATCAACAGTGGTTCCACCAATTGATTGGGGTCCCTATGGGATCGCCCTGCAGAGCCAGTGTGGCCAACTTAGTCATGGCCCACTGGGAGAGGGTGTTTGTTTTATCTAATTCTTTGGTCCAAGAGAAAGTAGTGTTATACACTAGATTCTTGGATGACATTTTTGTCATCTTCAATGGTTCTCTAGATGATGTTAATAACTTGGTGTCGTTTCTCAACGGCTCCACAGAATTTTTGAAATTCATATCTGAGTTTGCCATTGACAAGATTACCTACTTGGACGTGGATCTAAAGAAAGATAGGAGCCTTAATCGCTTCATGGCCAGCATACATTGGAAGCTGACCTTCTCGAATTCTTACTTACATTTTGACAGCGAACACCCATTACATCAAAAGAGGGCTATTGTGAAAGGCCAATTTGTCTGAGCAGCCCGCATGACATCAGAAGAGAAGAAATTTCACGAGGAGTGCAAGTTCATCTTTGGCATGTTCGTCAGCAGAGGGTACCCCGCCGATTTTGTCGCAGAATTGAGTTTGGAAGTGCAGGGGAAGAGGGCCAATGGCCACCTCCACCCCATTTTGGGGAATATGGAGGATGGGTCTTTAGGTTTACCTCGCCTCGTCAGTGAGTCTGATACTTTCAATTGTACTTTTGTAATTCCATTCAACTTGGATGCAATGGACATGGTGTCCATTATAAAGAAAAATTGGCGCTTATTAACCACCGAGTCAGTAGGAGCATTTGGACTATTATCGCCCCCCAAGGTTACTTTCAGGAGGGGCCTTAACATCAAAAACATCCTGGAGTCCAAAGTTGCTGGTGCCTCCCCCAGATCTGGGATGTTCAAATGTAACACGTGCAGGTTCTGCAGATGCATAAAAGCCAGTTCAGCTTTTTCCATCAGGGGCAAGAAGTATGTCATACAAGGAAGATTCAATTGTGCCAGCAATCGGGTGGTATATTTAGCCTAGTGTTTGGTCTGTCCAGGTTTCTACATCGGCAAGACTGATAGGAAACTACAGGAACGGGTATACGAGCACTTTTATGCCATCAGGAAGGGGAAGGTCGACAACGCTCTGGCCAAACATATATTAGATAACCCAGGCCACGAATTTTCGTTAACAGTGATCGATCAGCTAAACCTAGAGTTCATGGGGGGACCCGATTCTTTAAGACTAGAATGCAAGGAGTTGATGTGGCAACTTAAGTTTGAAGCTTACCATTAACCTGGACTTAACAATATGCTTTCCATCAGTTGCTTCCTCAAATTGAGAAGCCTAGTGAGGTGAAGCCCCCCGAAGTGACTTAATGCCATCTGGGAACGTATTTTTGGGTCTCACCATTTTTTTATTATATTTGTGTTCACCATTTATTGTTTATATCAATGTTTATATTAACACTTGTGGGAATTTTTTTTCCACGTTTTTAGTTATTTTTAACATATGTTATATATTTTTTTGTGGTTATTGACATATTTTATCATTTGTATTTATATATAATTATGGTGTCTTTAACATTCAATATTTGGAGCATTATAGGTTTACCAGCATTGATGGCAGGTATGAGTAGTAGATACCAAATTGTTGAATATTTTGGCCGCTTTTTAGTTAAAAATTTCAAAGAGTAATTATGTGCTTTTTAAAGGGGAGACGCTAGGGGGCGCATCTGAGCTGAGTAGCGATGTATTTATAGTGAGACAAATGTGTGGTGCAGTTTGTTTTCTGAGGAAGTTGGTGCAGAGCGCTGACGAAAAGCTTGTTTTTAAGCTTAATAAAATTTCAATTTGGATTTTTTCGTTTATTGGCGTTCTTGTTTACAACATAACCTGTGGATTATAAAGAACTTTGTACACATCTATCTGAATCCAGGAGTTTAAAGGCGCTGGACCTGCAAGGGTGGTTTTTTCACCAGTTTTTAATTTTTCCTAAGGACAGAATAACTTTACGTGCTAATCCATCTTTTCTATCCAAAGTTGCAGCTGAGAACAGTATAAACCAATATATCAACTTACAAGTCTTTTTTCCTAATTTCAAAACAAAGGGTAATATGTTTTTCATCTGCTGGATGTTCATAGATAGTTTTGTTTTTATCTAGACTGAACTAAATCTTTCAAAAAATCTGAACCAGCTTTTTATATCTTTTTGGATGTCAAAAAAGGTAAACCAGTTGCTAAAACCACCTTAGTTAAATGGTTAGGAACTGCATTTAGTTTGTGTATGAATCCAAAGGTGTTTCACAAATCAAGGCACATTCTACTAGATGAATGGCAACTTATCAAGCTTTTTGGGCTAAAGTTTCGATTGATGATATTTGTTTGTCTGCCTCGTGGTCAGATTTTCACACCTTCATTTCCCACTACAAACTGGACATTGTCTAAAAATAGAGATGCTTTTGGTTCTGCAATGCTCTGGAATATCCTTCCATGAAGGCCACCTAGGGTTATCCTACCTGGGGACTCTGTCCCACAGGTCAAGGAAGAATGAAAATGACAACATTAGAAAAAGAGGTTATGTACTTACCTTAACGTTCCATCTTTTTTGTCCTTTTTTATTCTTCCTCAGCCTTCCCTCCCTCCTTCCCTCCTGTTCATCTAGTGAGTGATCTAATGGATATAGTTACTTGTTGAGCCCCTGTTTTTTCTGTACTCTTTTTTTTTAATAAATTATCGAAATATATGCACATTGTTTATATTATGGTATAACTGGTAAACATGGTAGCAGCATACTTGATCTGAGGTAACCCGGGGGAGTGAGGCAGTATGGATAAGGGAGGAACTTGAACTTCAAATTTTAAACTTTTGAAAGGCCGAGTTGGATCCAAGTTCTGATCCAAAACTCACAGGTCGAGGAAGAATGAAAAAGAACAACATGGATGGAACCTTATGGGTAAGTACATCATTTTTTCCCCCTTTTCTAAAAAGGGGGTCTCTTGTGTGTTGAAGTATTTTCCTGACTGTGTGCAGCAATTCACTGCCTTTGCAATTGTTTTAGAGACTGAAATTGCATATTTATATCATTCCTCTGTCCCAGTGAGCACTCCTCCTGGAAGTGTATCTAGGTACTTGTTTTCTAGGCCAGTAGTGTTCACCATTCCGTGTAATAATGCTAACATTCATCTTGAACTGCACACCTATTTATGTCTTAAATGTTGTGGTTTAATGCTTTATTTAATTATAGCCTGTTGGTTATATGTGCTGTTTACTGTGAAACAACTTTTCTCTAACCAAATGAGCAGATGTCTAAAAAAAAATATGAATGTACCTAAAGTGCTGCAGTATCTTCCTGTTAAGTGTTGATCTGTTTTCAGATGCAAGGCATTTTGTTAGCTCAGAAAATGGTGCCCATAGCATCGTACTCCAGTCGTGATGGTTAATCTGAATTTGTTTTAACTAGCTTGCCAGCAGCCTGAAATCTCAATCGATACCCAAGTGTTTGGAGTGAAGCTTGACGGGGGGGTTAGGTTAATGCTACTGTGGTGAGATTGTAGAAGTTTGAGGTTATAGCATTTACCTCATGGATTCGTGTTAAAAGTGTTTATGATGTTTTCAGTCTGTGATATTATTAAATATGCTTACAGTTTCACAGGCATCTGGTAGTTATGAATTCAAAGAAGGTATTAATAGACTGCCTTCATTTTACCAAGTTTTAAACACAAGGCTGTCGTGCATCGTAGTCAACCCACAGTAATCCAAGATTGTAGTTCTGCTTTAGACACCTCATGTCTTAGCTGTTTTCATGCAAGTAAGGATCATCTCATTGTAAAGGTGATTACTGGGCTGCATGTAACTGTGTCAGGTAAGTGATTGGTGGATGGCAATAGTTGATAACCGGTTTAAGATGACAGCGGATCTTAGTGGTTAGAAAGTGTGATGTGTTAAGGGAAGATTTATATAAGTCTGGAGCACAGTTAATCTTGAATGGTTTATTTTCTGTTTTATGATTTTTACCAGTATCAGTACATTAAAAATATTTTTGTGTATCCTTTTTAGTGAACTCTGCTTCAAAGGACTCTAGTCAGAGTAATTCATTTGTATTTGGTAGTAGTACAAAGCCAGCCTTCAGTCCAGCAACAGAAAGCTCAAATAGTTTTGGAACTTTGAAACCTGCTTCTGCCATTACAACATCCCAGCTGACGCATCCATCTCCCGAAGCACTTGTATCATCCAGCAGGTCTAGTGTATTGACCACAGCCTCATCGTCTTCAGCAGCAGCAGATTCAACAACAACAACAAAATCTGAAGTTCAGCTTGGCAAATTGGGAGATGGTTTCTTTCAGACGACTTCAGCTGGAGAAACACTTGGTAGTTTTTCAGGCCTCAGAGTTGGACAGACAGATGATGCCACAAAGACTACGTCTAAAGCATCGTCTTCTGTTTTTAACTTTGCACAGTTAGCAAAGTCTTCTGCAGTGACACCTGGATTTGCTTTTGGTTCATCACTTCAACTTGGAAAGCCATCAGATGCCAAGCCTGTGTTAAGCACAGCAGCAGCATTAATCACATCTACTACTGCTGGGAGTGATGATAAATCATCTTCCAATCTGCAAATGGCAAATGCCAAACCTCAAGAGGTTCCTTCAAGTGCTGCCAAGCCTTCATTTGTATTTGGACTGCCTCAGACAGGTAATTCTGTCACTCCTCCTCCTGCTCTCTCATCTGCTAGCCCTCTAACCACCACCTCATCCTTTGAACCTGTTTCATCATTTGGGAGTGCATCTTCAGTACCTGCTGCAGACTCTGTCATTTCCAATTCTTCTGGGGATGCCAAGCTACAAGCACCAGTACAGAAACCTGTGGAAAGTACTCTATCTTTGCAACCTCCCCAGCAGGCTCCAGACTCTGCTACCAATTCATCTCTGTCCAAAGCAGAAAATGTGACTGACATGCATTCTGGAGCTGCTACTTCCCCACCAACCACAGAAGTTACTTCTCTTCCACCATTATCTACTTCTAAAACTGAGCCGGTGTCTCTGCTACCTACCTCTGCTTTACCTAATACAGTTATTTCTGCAACTTCTGTAGACACATCAAGTGCCATCTCATCTACTGTGGTATCGGCAAACACACCTGCATCAACCGCTGAGTCTGGGGGTTCTGCAAGCACTGCAGCCTCATCTGGATCTTTGTTTGGAATAGCATCTCTGTCCCCTGCTGCTGCTTCTCCTTTTGGACAGCCTGATAATTCTACTGGGCAGAGCACTGTTTTTAGCCAAACTCTACCGAGTACATCTACCGCCACCACCACAACCAGTACAATCACTGGCAGCACTTTTGGTCTCCAGGTAACCACTGCTGCCTCTACAGCATTTGGGCAGCCTGCTACTAGCACAGCTTCCAGTACTGCAGGTTCTGCATTTAGTGCACCAGTTAGTACAGCCGAGTCAGCAGGTGGATTTGGAAAGCTGCCATTTGGACAAGCACCTTCCTTTGGACTTACTGCAAACAGCACTTCAGGTTTTGGCCAACCAGTGTTTGGAATGCAGCCAGCATTTGGACAAGGATCACCCTCTACCCCTGCATCCACCAGTGAGAGCATGTTTGGTGGGTCATCAGCAGCTAGTACTTCCAGTTCTTTCTCATTTGGAGCTTCAACAGCCAGCAGTGGGGGTCCTATCTTTGGTCAATGTTCAGCACCAGTGTTTGGACAAACTTCTGCATTTGGGCAAACTGGGTCCTTATTTGGTAGTAACACCACGACAACTCCATCATCTGGATTCAGTTTTGGTCAACCTTCAGGTAGGAGAGGTATTTTTATTTTGATTAAAAAAAATTAGATATTTTATGTTGAAAGGCCTTAGTAGAGGGCTGGCACATTCTTAGCCAGTCAGAGATGTGGTGTTTCTTGTTCAGTGTTAAGTTTGAAAACCCTAATCATTTTTTGTCAAAAAATTTGTTTGTGATAAAACTTTCCAGTGTAAGTGGTTGTGCTTAGATTGGTCGACATTCATCCAGTACCAGAGACGCATGAGGAAGAAAGTGATTGGCTGTAGGTGGTCACATTGAATAATGCTGATGAGCCACCCGAACTCCACATCAGAATGAAGGAAAGGGGTTTACAGCGATCTGTTATACACAGCAATCTTCTTCTGGGAGTTCCAGACCAAGAACCAGCATAGGGAGGCCTTGCATCCCTGAACTTTTCCATGTATATTCCTACCCCCCCCCCCCACATTGCTCACACAGTTGTTAGTAGTGCATTTAAAAGGATTAGTCTGCATGCTCATTTTACTACAGGCGTACATGCATATTCCAGTTGAAGTGCCAGTAACAGGCTTGTGCTAAAGGTGTTTCCCCTTTGATTACTTTTTATTTTTAGGTCTCATAGATATAAATATTTTAAACAATTTTCTTGTGGCAAAAAATTCATGAAATGTCTCTTTAACAAAAAATATTTTTATATATATGTTAATAGGCAGTTTACTAAAGAGGTGTGCTGCAACATGTATTCAACAGAAGTTGTTTCCTTCATCAAAGTAAATACCTTCACATGAAAGGACTGCACATGAATGTGTGAAATAACACACACACAGTATCACAGTTATCATTGAAACAGGAGAATCAGTAAAAAGAAAAAGTGTGTTCTTTCCATTATAGTTCTTTCCCACTGCGTGTGGATTCAAAATTGAACTCTGCTGAAGTCAGACAGTAGTGTTACTCATGGGTAATGTGCACATACGAGTCTTTAAACATGCTTGAGGTGTTGCTGTTCTGTGGAGGACGGTTCTGCCTCAGATTTTTCTCAAGCACATGTCAGTAGTACAACTGTATTGCAGACTATCCCCCCCACATGTGGAGCTAACCATACATATCTTACCCAGTCTCATGAGTTGGATGCATTTCTCACTGGCTGTTCATGTAACCCCCCCCCCCCAATGTAGAGCTTAACCGTACATCTCTTACCGAATCTCAGGAGTTGGATGTAGTTCTCAATGGCTGTTCATGTAGCCCCCCCCCCCCCCCATGTGGAGCTTAACCATACATCTCTTACCCAGTCTCATGAGTTGGATGCATTTCTCACTGGCTGTTCATGTAACCCCCCCCCCATATGGAGCTAACTATACATCTCTTACCCAGTCTCATGAGTTGGATGTAGTTCTCAGTGGTTGTTCATGTAACCCCCCCCCCATGTGCAGCTAACCATTAATCTCTTACCCAGTCTCATGAGTTGGATGTAGTTCTCAGTGGTTGTTCATGTAACCCCCCCCCCCCATGTGCAGCTAACCATTAATCTCTTACCCAGTCTCATGAGTTGGATGCACTTCTCAATGGCTATTCATGTAAACCCCCCCCCTCCCCATTTGGAGCTAACCATACATCTTTTACCCAGCCTCATGAGTTGGATGTAGTTCTCAGTGGCAGTTCATGTAACCCCCATGTGGAGCTTAACCATACATCTCTTACCCAATCTCATGAGTTGGATGCACTTCTCAATGGCTGTTCATGTAAACCCCCCCCCCATGTGGAGCCAACTGTGTACGTCTCTTACCCAGTCTCATGAGTTGGATGCATTTCTCAGTGGCTGTTCATGTACCCCCCCCCCATGTGGAGCTAACCATACATCTCTTACCCAGTCTCATGAGTTGGATGTAGTTCTCAATGGCTGTTCATGTAACCCCCCCCATGTGGAACTAACTGTACATCTCTTACCCAATCTCATGAGTTGGATGTAGTTCTCAATGGCTGTTCATGTAACCCCCCCCATGTGGAGCTAACCATACATCTCTTACCCAATCTCATGAGTTGGATGTAGTTCTCAATGGCTGTTCATGTACACCCCCCCCCCCATGTGGAGCTAACCGTACATCTCTTACCCAGTCTTATGACTTGGATGCACTTCTCAATGGCTGTTCATGTAAACCCCCCCATGTGGAGCCAACTGTGTACGTCTCTTACCCAGTCTCATGAGTTGGATGCATTTCTCAGTGGCTGTTAATGTAACCCCCCCCCCCAATGTGGAGCTAATCATACATCTCTTACCCAATCTCATGAGTTGGATGTAGTTCTCAATGGCTGTTCATGTATCCCCCCCCATGTGGAGCTAACCGTACGTCTCTTACCCAGTCTCATGAGTTGGATGTACTTCTCAATGGCTGTTCATGTAATCCCCCACATGTGGAGCTAACAGTACATGTCTTACCCAGTCTTATGACTTGGATGCACTTCTCAATGGCTCTTCATGTCCAGGCTTCTTTTGGTAATTTATTTTATTTATTTTACATTTGTTGACAGGGCTAGTCTAGCTGGATACATTTCCATTTTCAGCAGAGGCCCGGGGAGAAAAGCTCCACAAAAAGACAGTAATATAGAACAACACTTATTATACAAAAAATAAATATTTTACAAATGGAAAAGTAGTACATAAACTGTTTCATAAGCATAACCAAGAAAATACAATAGGTGAAAAAAAAAAAAAGATTGCTGTTTTTTTTTTTTTTTTTTTTTTTGAAGAAAAATATCTTTCTAGGCAGTAGGTCAAATGGTTCTGTACTTCTCAAGTATGTCGGAGCATTTCAGGGCTAGAGCCGTTAATATAAAACACTTTCATACCTGATGTAAATTTAAGCTAATTATTGGCAGGTTTACTTAGTATTCAATTTGGAAGCAGTAATGTATTTGGGCTGTGAGTTACCAGACCAGTTTATTGAACATTTCTCCAGTCAGCTAATGGAAGCTACTTGACCATACATTACCAGTAGAACATTAGTTTACATTTTCTCATTGGGAATTCTTCATTGTTGATACTGGTGGAAATCTCATAAAAAAACAGGACCGTTTCTAATTACCTCAGTTTTTCCTCCCTTCTGTAGCACTGAACTTGCTTCAGTTTGGAATAGTGTTGAATTTTTATCCTTTTGGCTTGAAGTTTTGACTTATTTGTTTTACTTGGTATCATCTGTGCATCTATCCATTTTTAATTTAATTTTGTTGAAGTTCTGAATATCTTTAAGGAATTGTGTTTTTCATTTAACAAGACAATTTTCAAGATGGAGCAACTGCTCTTCCATTCTTTGTCGAAGAGGAAGTCAGTTTCATGAAGCTGCTTCTTTATAAGAGTTTAGTTAGTAGACATTGAGGAAGACTGTCAGATGGAGGAATAGTAGTGAGGTGCCTCCCTGTCAGGTGGAGGAATAGTAGTGAGGTGCCTCTACTTTATCAGCAAGACTCCATAAGTAAATTGCTGCTAGAAGAGCCAGCTGGGCACACTTCATCAGTGCCTGACATAAAACAGAGTGCATATCATTCTCTGGGCACTTTACCATTGAGTGACAATCTTTTTTATATTTAGAAAGTACTGCCCCCATTTCATAGTAGTGCAGCATACCTGCCTTGTTCTTGTCGGGAACCTCAGTCTGCACTATGGTGCTCAGTGGTAGAGGTTTTTTGTTTTTTGTTCTAGTGGTATAGCAGCATCTTGAAAGGCCCTGGAAGGGTCTTCCACAGCTTTCTGCATCAGTCCTTTTGGGCTGCAGCAGACTGTCTAAAGATAATTGTTTCCTTGGTGGTATCCTTAGGGGTTTTATGGGTAGAGCTCTTAGACCTTACAGGAGTTACGGGAGCTCATACAGATATTTCCCCAGGGCATACCACAGAAATATTCTATGATATCAACTAATCTTTGGAATCCTCAGACCAAGATGAAAGTTTGGAGGTAGAAGAAAGCCCACAGCCTAGATATTTGTCATAGAGATCAGTGTTGCTGTAGTCTTTAGTGGGGCTTCAGCCACAGAGAATCTGATGTCCAGCCCAGATGTCCTATTATTCCTATGTTGCAGTATTCGTACTGTGGAATTTCCCACCTCAGGCAACCTGACGTCAGCTCCTGTACAAAAGCTTAAACCTAGTTGCTGTAGTTGCGTGAGATGTCACATGTAGGGCCATAAACCTGGGACCTTAAATATGACATCTGCATGCACAGACCTCATAACATTTCAGATGTTCATCGTGCATACAGCTGCAGTCATAACAGATGGGTTTTCCTGCCGTCAGGCGGGTCCTCGGTCGGCCAAATTCCAAAGTCTAGGTCTGGCGTCGGATGTCGTCGCTTCTTCCTGATGTCAGAGCGACAGGGGTATAAAAGAACCAGCCAACGCCATTTTCCCCAGTCTTTCTTGCCGCGCTGTGCCCGAAGCAGAAGCAGTTCGCAAGTGCCGGTCAGCCAGCTCCTGACATTACGAATATTTCTCAACCGAAGACTTCTTGAAAGCTAAGTACCCCGTTGGGGAAACTTTTCTTGCCTCAAACCGATGTCAGACAAAGTTAATAATTGCATTTCATGTGGGAAGCAAATACCACATAAGGATTTCCATTCCCTCTGCATTCCTTGCTTAGGCCCAGACCACGACGTCTCGGCCTGTCGTTTTTGTGCTACATTCAACAGACGCACTATTAAACGTCGGGCGGAGTTCGCCCAACACTATTTTGGCAAAAAGTTTAATTACATTATGTCGTCGGATACTCCGACTCCAGTTTTGAGTAAAAGACGCAAAGATAAGGACCGACATACAAGGTCCGCGACTTCTACCAACACCACGCTAAAGCCGTCTACAGGTGCTCCGGTTCTCAGCGAAGTGCCTACGCAGCCCCTGACTACCAATGACACTTCATTAGCGGTGTCTTCTGTGCCCGAGGTCGCAGGCTCTTTGGCCCACACCCCGACTACAGATACTGAAGCCACTCTTGGCGGGGAAACTCAGAGTTTAGACAGGCCTGCCACCTCTCAAGGTGTCTTCAGGCCTTCTTCTTCTTTTTCCATTAAGGCTTTCACTAAATCTAAAGCAGCCATGCATACTAAAAGACAAGCTACACAGGGCCCCTCTCAAGGCCCCATGCCTAAAAAGCAGATGCTCAAAATGGCTGAGGATTTGATTACTCTTATCAGGGGTTCTCAACCCCCCTCGGACAAAAGGCCCAGAGTGGAGGAAGAATACCCTTCCTCGGACCAGGCCTCCATTACTTTAGAACATTCTGAGGACCAGGAACATTCATACTCCCCTTTTGAAGATTCTGATGCAGAGGAGTCCATTCCCTCTGTCTCCCCCCCCCCCCTGAGAATTACTCTTTTTGGGGAAACCTTGCATACCTTGAGGGAACACTTCCACTGGGAAGGCCAAGAGTACTCAGACTCCAAGAAAAGGCTCAGGAATTTCCTGTTGCTCCATCAGCACAAGCCTCTGGCTATACCTCCTGTTTTGGACGTACTAGATGATGTGTATTCAGAGGCCAGCCTTAACCCAGATTCTTTACCTCCAGCTCCAGTCAAGCCTGACAGGTATTACCGGGTTCCTGATTCACACCAATTCCTATACAAAAGCCATGCGGCTGACCCAGAAACTATTTCACAGGGTCCCAAGGGAATTAAGGCCTCTACTGCCAAAAATCCATTACCTTCAGAGAGAGATTCCAGAGCTTTAGAAAGGTGGGGGAAAAGGTATACACCTCGGCCACCTTAACCATGAGGGCATTAAACTGTCAGTTCCATATGTTAAAGTATCAACAGTTTTTGTTATCTCAGTTGAAAAGCAAAATGTCACAACCTGAACAACCAGACTTGAAGGAGTTGCAGGATTTGTTGCATAGTGCAGAGCAAGTGGGTAAACATACCTTGCAATGTGGTTTTGATGCTTTAGAGGCCTCATGTAGAGCTGCTGTTACAGGATCAGTCATACGTAGACATGCTTGGCTCAAAGAGCAAACCTTACCAGATCATGTCAAAGCAAAATTACTAGATGCACCTCTTCAAAAAGATGTATTGTTTGGTGTTAAAGCTGAGGAGGTATTAAAGAAAATGGAGGAAAAGGCAAAATCAATGCAAACAGTGAAAGATTTCCTACAGGTACAACCACCACGTTTCAGTAGAAATTGACCTTCAAAAAATTGGTCCTTTCCAGCCATGGACAGACCTCAAAGAGGTAGATACAGGCGCCCGAGGGGTAGAGGGCAATCTCAAGGATCATTTAGAGGCAGACAATGGCAAGCACCTACACCAAGAAGTGGTGAGGATAGTTCACAGCCATTCAGAAAGCAGAACCAATGACTTTCCCCTTTGCATGCCAAGCAAGGCTCAAATGGCAGCACCTTTAGGCGGAAATCTGGCATTATTTTTGAAAAATTGGCATATTGTCACAAAAGACAAATGGATCCTGGACATCATAGACAGAGGCTACAGATTCCACTTTCACACCCTTCCAAAAATGAGAGGCATGCCAAACCTGCCACATAATCAAAGGGCAGAGGCACAAAAACAAATTTAAGATCTCATGGACATGAATGCTATTCAAGAGGTACCTGCACAAGAACAGGGTCTAGGTTTTTATTCCAGACTATTCCTGGTACCAAGGAAGGGCAAAGATTGGAGACCTGTTTTAGACCTATACATCCTAAACACATATTTACTCGTACCAAAATTCAAGATGCTCACATTACAGCAGCTTCTTCCCATGCTGGGCAAGGAGTCTTGGCTGGTAACACTGGACCTCTAGGAGGCATACCTGCATGTCCCAGTCAGACAAGATTGCAGAAGATACCTCAGATTTCTTGCTGGTTCAACCCATTATCAATTCTGTGCATTGCTCTTTGGCTTATCTACTGCACCCAGAGTGTTCACGAAATGCCTGGCATCAGTAATTGCCTTCTGCAGACTTCAAGGGATACAAATATACCCATATTTGGACGACTGCCTGATCCAAGCGGACAGCAAACACATACTTCTGAAACTCCTGGCATTTGTAATAATGTTGTTGAATTCTCTGGGATACACAGTCAACAAAAAGAAATCAAGACTAATCCCCTCTCAAACAAAAATTTTCCTGGGTGCCAGCTTGAATACAAACACCCAGATAGCCTACCTCACGCCAGAGAAACAAGGGCAACTAACTCAATACTTCAGAAAACTGGCAACCTTCACCAGGCTGACTGCAAGGAAAATCCTGCAGGCTCTGGGATTCATGGCATCTTGCATCCTGCTAATCCCATGTGCAAAGCTGCATATTAGGAAACTTCAATGGTACCTAAAAAACTTATGGTTTCAACACAGCCACAGTTTGGAAACAATTATACCACTGATTCCATGCCTTCAAAAGGAATTTCTGTGGTGGGCTCAAGCATGCCAAAGAAACATAGGTCTCCCATTCTGCAAGCCTCAAGCAAATCAAGTCATCACAACAGACGCCTCGGACTACGCCTGGGGGCGCACATGACAGATTGGTGCATTCAGGGCAAATGGTCACAAAAAGAAAAGCACCTACACATCAATCAAAAGGAAATGCTAGCAGTAATAAATGCTATTATGGCTTTCAAAGACCTACTGCATCCAGGCCAGCTATTGATAAGGACAGACAACACCACAGTGATGTGGTACATAAACAAACAGGGAGGAACCCATTCATATCCCCTATGCAGGCTAGCCATGTCTCTTTGGAACATGGCTCTGGAATTACAAATCCAACTTCAAGCACAGTTCCTGCCAGGCAAGGAAAACACGCTGGCAGACAACCCGAGCAGAAATATGACAGATCCACACGAATGGAAGTTGCATCCTCAAGTTTTACAGAGATAATTCAAGCATGGGGAAGGCCAGACATAGATCTCTTTGCCACCCACAGAAATTACCAATTGACAAAATTCTGCTCAAAGACCTTTCATCCACAGGCCTGGAAAGTGGACGCACTCTTTCAGTTGGACAACAATGACAGTTTATTCCTTTCCACCTCTTCCTCTGCTGCCCAAAGTTCTATTAAAAGCCAGAGCAGACAGACCAAAGATGATTCTCATTGCTCCAGACTGGCCAAGACAACACTGCTACCCACTCCTGAGGAGCCTGACGCATTCCCCACCATGGATCCTGCCTCTAATGCCTCTTCTACTGACTCAGCACAACTTCAAAACTCATCAGTCAGCTGAAAACACTCAATCTAGCCGCATGGAGGATTCCTTAAATTCACAACAGACCCTACTCTCCAAGGAGGTGCAGGATGTCATTTTGGAGGCCAGAAGGCCTTCTACTAGAAAAGCCTACTCCGCAAAACGGAAACGGTTTTGTGCCTGGAATCAGAAAAAGGGTCAGAATACTGAATTTACCTCAAATATTACAGTACCTAGCTGAGATGCTAAGCAGTGGACTTTCATTCTCCTCCATCAAAATCCATGCCTCAGCCATTTCTGCAGAATACAACACTGATCCTCCTTTATTCTCTCACCCTTTCTTAAGACAGTTCCTCAGAGAGGCTAAGAATATAAACCCCCCAAGGAGGCAACCAGTACCTGCTTGGGACCTCAATTTCATTCTAGAAAAACTGACCCTGCCTCCTTTTGAGCCAGCTGCTTCAACAGAACTGCAATATTTGTCATGGAAAACAGCCTTCCTTCTGGCTATCACCTCAGCACGCAGGGTTTCGGAACTACAAGCCCTGATGGCTGTGCAGCCTTTCATCATTTTCCATCAGGACAGAGTTTCCTTACGAACCAATCCTTCCTTTATGCCAAAGGTAGTATCCAGGGTAGCCTTGAATCAGGCTATCCACTTACCTACCTTTTACCCTAATCCACAAAACAAAGGGGAGAGATTACTACATTCCTGTCAAAGCAAAATTACTAGATGCACCTCTTCAAAAAGATGTATTGTTTGGTGTTAAAGCTGAGGAGGTATTAAAGAAAATGGAGGAAAAGGCAAAATCAATGCAAACAATGAAAGATTTCAGTAGAAATTGGCCTTCAAAAAAATGGTCCTTTCCAGCCATGGACAGACCTCAAAGAGGTAGATACAGGCGCCCGAGGGGTAGAGGGCAATCTCAATGATTCACAGACAGCTCCATTATTATTTGGACAGAACAAAGCCTTTCAGAAAATCAGAGCAACTCTTTGTGTCCTATGCTACAGGTGCTCAAGGGAAGCCTATTTCCAAACAGACAATCTCAAAATGGATAGCTCACTGCATACGCTTTTGTTACTCTTTTCATGGTAAAACTGTACCTACAGGCATCAGATTTCACTCCACAAGGGCCACAGCTACCTCTGCAGCTTTCCTCAGGGGGGTTCCTACCAAAGATATTTTGGAAGCAGCCACTTGGAGTTCTGTACATACTTTCTCCAAGCACTATCACCTACCATTATACTCCAAATTAGAGCGGGCTTTGCCACTGCAGTCTTGCAGGGTATCCTGGCTCCTCCTAGTTCCACTTAGTGCCTACCACCCCTTTTTTAGCTTTGGGATTCCACCCATCTGTTATGACTGCAGCTGTATGCACGATGAACATAGTACAGTTTTGAAACCTACCATAAATGTAGATGTTAGAGTGCTAATACAGCTGCAGTCCAGGTTTCCCTCCCTCCTTCCCCTCTTGGGACAGGCCTAATGGCTAACACCTCCTCATACAAACTCATTGGGGTATTCTTTTATGGTGTATTTGCTTACAACTACTGTTTTTTGATTATATTGCATTGCATTATTACATAAATTTATGTTTTGCCTTCCTTCTGGGGGCACCTGACATCTGGGGCAAGAAAAACTGAAGAAAATGGTGTCGGCTGGTTCTTTTATACCCCTGTCGCTCTGACGTCAGGGAAGAAGAGACGACATCCGACGCCGGACCTAGACTTTGGAATTTGGCCGACCGAGGACCCGCCTGACGGCAGGAAAACCCATCTGTTATAACTGCAGCTGTATTAGCACTCTAACGTTTACATTTATGGTAGATACAAAACTGTACTTTTCGGATGACGTCACATTGTTCGCTTTGCTCCTACTCTAGAAGACATCTAAAAAGCTAAGTACCCCATTGGATTTTGAAACCTTGCATTCTTTTTGATTAAGATTGATTAGTTGTATTTTATATTGGCCGATGTCAGCTAAAAAGGGCAAATGCTGTTGCGGGCGTCATACTGCATAAGGATACCCACAACCATTGCGTCTTTTGTCTTGGGAAGGAGCACGGTCATACTACGTATTCCATTTGCCAGTCTTTCTTACCGAAGACCCTCCACAGCCATCTGGCTGCACTAAATTTATATTTAGAGAACCAACGTCTCAAAAAACTTGCGCTTAGAATGGACCCTGAATCAGCTGCTCCAAATGAACCACCGCAGAAAAAAGCCAACGTTTTCAGGCCTACTTCTGTTGCCTCTCCGCCATCACATGTCCCACCAGCTTCCAATATAGGAGTTGAGGGACATCCAACAGAACTGACTACTTCGGCTCCCACCGAGGAAGCTGCTTCAGAAGTTGCGGTCTGCACGTCCACAGAGATAGCCGAGACGTCTGTTACTACGGATGTCATGGGGGAATTGGAAGCAGTCGGTCTGCCTTTGGAGTCTCAAGCTTCTGAACCTAGGCCTTCTCCCAAACCTGTGCCTACTAAATGCAAACAGAAAACTAAACATCTGACTCCTACCCCTGAAGGAGTCCCTGACTGGCAATATTTCATTAACTCTCTAATGCAGGTCTTTATGTCCTTAGGCCTACAGGCTCTACTCCCACCACTATACCTGTGCTCAGCCCAAGGCATGCCTATGCCATTTCTCTCCTCTTGCAGATTACTCAAGAAGGAGAGGAGGGACTAGAACCTTACTACTCTGCCTCTGAAGAGTCCTTCTCTTATGCTTCCCAGATTGCCTCTCCTTTAGAATATTGTTCACCAGATGAGGACTCTGTTGAAGGGGACTCTCCACCAGAGGACATTACCTTTGGTGAAACTATAACTAAGATGAGAGAGTACTTTAAATGGACACTACCCAAATGACTGACACCCAGAGGAGGTATTTTGAACTCTTTCAAGTGGAGTCTCCCTCCCCATCAGCCATCCCCCCAGTCTTACCTGCCTATCTGGGTGCTTTTACCTCTGCATCCAAAAACCTAGACTCTCAACCACCTGCACCTAAAAGACCAGACAGGTTTTATAAGGTTCCTGATGACCATAAATTTAGTTAAACCCCCCCCCCCCCTCCCGGCAGACCCTGCAGTCATTGCTGTCTCTCCAGACAAGCAATCCATACAAATTCCCTCTGCATCAATTTTGTCTACTAATAAAGACAGCAAAACCATGGGCAGGATTGGTAACAAAAAAAAAAAGTGTACATCTCTTTCTCCCTAGTCTTCCATGCCATAAATTACCAGACACACATGGTAAAATATGCACTGGACCTTGTCTCTCAAGCAGCTAACCTCCTGGCGGCCTTACCTGACTGCCCTACCAAAGCAGACATAACATCTAAATTGAGAAACACAATAGACCAGCACTTGACCAGCAGTTCCTTTATTCAAAAAGTGATCTGGTACCTCGGCAGTTCGCCTTCATGGATCACAATTCCTTCAAGTTCCAAGCAAGTATAAATACACACTAAGTCACAGGTGTTGTTAATCAACTAATTAATAGCATATTAAACATTATAAACATTTAAAGTGACAAACTTATTATAATTAAATAAATACATATTGATACGAATGCATATTCTAATAAAAGTATACATAAACACAAAAATAAATACAAAATATCAATTAATGAATATTAATTATTATGTACCCAATTTCTGATTCAAACCAAAGGGCTTTAAAGTCTTAAACTTCAAAATCATTCTTGTTTCTAATTCAAGTAATTTAGCCACACTATCACCCCCTCTGGACAGGAAGGGTTTACCAAGTACACAAAATTTTAAACTACTAGGGGAATCACCATGCAAGTCATGAAAATGTTTGGCAATAGGGCTAACTTCATTATGATTTCTGATATCCTTTAAGGGTTCTAAAACACGAATCCTAACCATACGTTTAGTCTGTCCTATATACCACATATCAGTACATGAGCAACCCAAAATATAGACCACCCCCATCTATCTGCAATTAAAATAAAACTTTGGAACACATGTTCTGCCGTTAATGATATTCGAATTCTTGACCCTTTTTCAAATGCTGCAATGACCACATGGAAAAGTACCGGAAGGCAAAAAATTGTTCCTTTCAACAAAATTATAACTTAGCAATTCTTTTAGATTTTTTCCCCTTCTTAAAGGAGAATGTTATATGTTCCGGAAACAAATTACCTATCATTTCATCTTCACAAACAATGTGCCAATGCTTTCTCACTATCTGAATTAACTCAGAAAACGGAGAAAATCTTGTGACATAAAAAAGTTTCTTATCAATGTCCTTTATTTGATGCATCCTGCCCCCGGATTTACTGTTCCTAAGTAAAATATGTGGTCCATCATAATCATTCCCAAGTAATTTGTTTTTGCATCTCAATAAATGGGCCCTCATTATAACCTCTTTCCCTCAACCTTGTCAAAACATTATCCAATTCATAAGTTTTTTCATTTTTATCACTAGTATGCTCATAAATTCTTTTAAACTCACCATGTGGTAAAGAATTCAACAAATGTCTTGGATGCATGCTAGTGGCATGTAAAACATGTTGACCGAAGTTGATTTCCTGAAGGGCCTATAGCCTACAACTTCACCATTTTTGTATAAAGTTATATCCAGAAAATTAATCTGTTCCCTATTCAACTCATAGGAGAAAGTTAGACCATGCTCATTATTATTGAGAGAGTCAAAAAAATCCAAAAAATCATTAATATCACCCTTAAAAATAAAAATAAGGTCATCTATAAAACGCTTCTATAGCAAAACATTGTTCCTAAAAATACAGTGGGATAAATAAATTTCTTTTCAAAAAATCTCATGTATATAATGGCATATGAGAGCGCAAAAGCAGCCCCCATAGCCGTACCCTTTAATTGCAGAAAAAACTCATTATTAAAAGAAAAATAATTGTGAGTCAAACAAAATTCAAGTAAATTAATCAAGAAGGTGGTCCTGGGCCCATCACCCAACATATCAATAATAGATTCCAAACCCTATCTGAGATTGATGTTCGTATATAATGATTTTACATCAATCGTAACCCAATAATAGTAATTTTGCCATTGTATATTAGAAACTTCATTTATCAGGTCCTGGGTATTAGAAATATGTGCTACAACCTTCTTCAAGTGTGCCTTAAGGTGAAAATCTAGAAAAATGTTGATGATGTTCAAAAAGGAACCCACCCCTGAAACTATCGGCCTACCCGGAGGGTTTTGTAGGCTTTTATGCACTTTAGGCAAGGCATAAAAAATAGTAGTCATAGGTTTTTTGATGTAAAATTTACATACATCTTTATATTCAAAAAAACCCAGATGTTCCCCTCTTTCTAATAAGGCCAAAAGTTGATCATTAAATTCCACTACGGGGTCCCTACTTAACCTTTTATATTTCTCTACATTTTTCAATAAATCACCTACCATATCACAATATTTATGTTTATCCAAAATGACCCAATTGCCACCTTTATCAGCACACTTGAAAATGAAATTAGTCCTCTCTTGTTTAAGGCTCTTCAGAGCCATCCATTCATTTTTACTTAAATTATAACATTTTCTCTCACTCAAAAATTCAAGTGCTGTAGAAATTACTTTAAACAGAACCTTAAAAAAATAAAGCAATAGCAGGCACATTAATAATAGGTACAAACTTGTTTTCAGTTATCAAATGAGGTAAAGGTAACTTCCTATATCCGGTGTGATAACTTGTATTTTCCACTGTTTCATCCATATCAGAAAATTCAACATCATCATATTCATATAAAGACATATTTAATAAATCCTCATCCAAATCATTATCCATATTTGGATTATTTAAACAAACATTCTCAGAGGAATTTTCAACATTTCTGTGAAAATAAACTTTCAAAAGCAGTTTCCTGCGGAATGCCTTTAGCTCTAAATATAAATCAGCCAAAGAGGGAAAATACGTAGGTACAAATTTACTACCTTTTGACAATACAGCCTTCATATCACTAGTAAGGCTGAGACCAGATAAATTTACAAATAGTAAAGTCTGTGCATTAGATTCACATACCAGTTCATCATTTGAAACAGTTTCTTCCCTTCTTGCCGTTTCTCCCACGACTTGATTTACTAGTCTGAAAAGAATGTTCAGTTGTGGGAGAGACTGTGAGGTATCCTTCCTACCCTCAGTCTCCATTGTCATGGAAGACGAAGAGGTAGCAAAGGTAACATTTTTAGAAACATTCAGCTCCACTGAAGACGCTGACATGCTAAGCCGCTTCTGGCTTCCGCTTCTGACCCTTGACCTGCTACGTACCGGCTCACGTTGCCATGAAAACAATATTCCAGTTTCATAATCTTTTAAATCACATAACAGCTTGTTCCTTTTATGCTGAATAATTTCACTTTCTAACTTGTAGATTTTCTCATTAATCTTTGAAATTTGCACCCTATAACAGGACTCCTCCAACACCTCGTCCTGTAGGTGCAAGATTTCAGTTTTTAACTTTTCATGTGCTCTCATGTTCCGCTTTATTAAGATGCAGAGCCAGTTTAAAGTGCAATCTAAAGATGTTTGCTTCCACTCTTCAGAGAGGTCATTTTCCTCTTCCGAAAACTGTGTAGCAGGAAGCCTGTCTATAAGTAGCCCCCTTGGAGTCAAATTCAAACTTACATATTTCTCCAAGAGTTGAGTATCCAAGAACAATGCTATGTCTTTAGCCATTAGTCTCTCCAGCTGCACAAAACGCCCATCCGAATCACGATTGTCACCCACATTCCAAGGATCCATCATGGAGAACTTTTTTTCTTGTTCACTTACGATATCGGAGAAATGAATGCCCCCTGGCAAATTAAGTTGTCCAGGAGCCCCAGCCATCTGTGACATGTTAATGCTGGTCAATAAGTGCCAGCAAGCACCTCAAATTCACAAAACACCAGCAACACCAACAAAATTGAGAAACGCAATAAACCAGCACTTGACCAGCAGTTCCTTTATTCAAAAAGTGATCTGGTACCTCGGCAATTCGCCTTCATGGATCACAATTCCTTCAAGTTCCAAGCAAGTATAAATACACACTAAATCACAGGTGTTGTTAATCAACTAATTAATAGCATATTAAACATTATAAACATTTAAAGTGACAAACTTATAATTAAATAAATACATATTAATATGAATGCATATTCTAATAAAACTATACATAAACACAAAAATAAATACAAAATATCAATTAATGAATATTAATTATTATATACCTAATTTCTGATTCAAACCAAAGGGCTTCTAGACATCTAAATTGTGTCTGGCTTCACAGGTAGCCAGACATTCAATTAGGAGCAGTTATGATGCTACAGAGGCCTCTGCTAGGTCAGCTGCTTCTGTCCTCTGCAGATACTCCTGGCTGCGCCTACAGCCTCTGCTTGAAGACTTTAAAGCTAAGATTATGGATGCCCCCTTACACCATAACCTTTTGTTTGGAAAACAGTCTGCAGAGCTTTTTAAAAATCTGCTGGAGAAAAGCAAGGAACTGCAGGACATCAAGCATCTGCTTGTGTCCCCTATTCCAAAATTTTACAGTAACTACCCTGCGAAAACCTCATTTGTCAGGAGAACCCCTTCCTTTGCTACCCCTTCATCCTCCAGGCACAGTATGGGAACCAGAAAGCAAACATTCTCTAGACTTGCCACCTCTCAACCAAGTCCTAGACCGTCCTTTCAGGATAGAAATGCTCCCAACAATGCGTGACTGCCTTGCCCATCTGTCTTTGTCAGCCTGCCTATCCCACTGTATCTGGAAAACCATCACTTCAGACCAATCGGTACTGAGTATCATCCCAAACGGATACTTTCTTTCCTGGAGAGAAAAGCCCATCCCAAGACCCTTTCCTTTCCCCCCAAAATCCAAATCCATCTTCTGCCATAAATTCTTCAAGACCTCCAAAAACTAGGAACAATAGAACCTGTTCCTCCTGGGCAGGAAGGACAAGGATTTTACTCAAGGCTCTTTCTGGTCCCCAAAAATGATGGTCCTTGGAGACCTATACTAGAAATATCCTTCCTGAACCTATTTCTAGATGTGCGTTCCTTCAAAATGCTCTCCTTCCCAACCATACTCCCTCTTATCCCACACCAGGCCTTCATGGCCACTCTGGATTTAAAGGAGGCTTACCTCCATATCCCCATAAAGCCCTCCAACAGAAAATGTCTGTTTTTCTGGACCCTGCTCTCACTTTCAGTTTATAGCCTTGCCCTTTGGTTTGTCTACAGCACCCAGAGTGTTCACAAAATGCCTATCCCCAGCCATTGCTTACTGCAGGACCCAAGGTATACAATTGTACCCCTACCTTGACGGCATTCTCCTTCTGGCAGAGACAGAATCCCGTCTCCGAGACCACCTCAGATTCACCACACCCTTCTTCAAAACCTGGGCTTCACCTTCAATTTCAACAAATCCTCCTTGCTCCCTCAGCAAGACAACATTTTCTGGGCTACAAGATGAGGACAGATCTCTCCCACAGGAGAAGGTCCACTCTCTCTCCACTCACTTTCAAAACCTCTTACTGGAATCCCAGATTTCTGCCAGACATTTCTTGCAACTCCTGGGGCTTATAGTAGCCACCATTCCTATGCTTCCCTTGGCAAGACTCCATATGATGAAGTTTCAATGGTACCTCAAGAATGTGTCGTCACAACACCTACACTCTTTAGAGAAGGAAATCCTCTTCCTGCCCTGCCTCAAATCAGAGCTAAGGTGGTGGATTCAGCAAACCCGTGTCAACCCGGGAATGCCTGTACAAATTCCCTCCCCAAACCAGTTCACCTTCACAGATGCTTCAGACCTAGTGTGGGGTGCCACTTGCAAGGACTTCAGAATTCAAGAAAATTGGAGTCCTGCTCTTCAAAAGAAACATATCATTGTCAGGGAGATGACTGCTATTCTCCTAGCCCTAGAGGCTTTCCTTCCTACCCTCCACCCAGGACCCCT
Source organism: Protopterus annectens (assembly GCF_019279795.1). Lineage (NCBI taxonomy): Eukaryota > Metazoa > Chordata > Ceratodontiformes > Protopteridae > Protopterus > Protopterus annectens. The sequence continues at coordinate 840,274,881 of NC_056750.1, read as the reverse complement.
TCTAATATTCATAGACAACACCACAGTCATGTGGTACCTCAACAAACAAGGAGGAACCAAAGCCTACTTTCTTTGCAGAATAACCTTACAAATCTGGGAAATCGCCTCCAGACACAACCTGCCCCTGCAGGCCTCATACATACCCTCTCAGGACAACAAACAAGGCCGATCTACTAAGCAGAACATCTTCTCTACTACAACACAATTGGATGCTGAACAGGGAAACCTTTCTAGACATTGTCCATCGGTGGGGCACTCCTCAAGTGGATCTGTTTGCCTCCCCACAGAACAGACAATTGACCAATTTTTGCACCAAGGATCACTCACTAATAGCCTGGAGAGTAGCTGCCTTGAGCATTCCTTGGAAGGGGCTGTTCCATTATGCCTTTCCCCCTTCCCTCTAATTCAAAAGGTCCTACTGAAAAATCAGGAAGAACAAACAAAAAATCTTGTTGGTGACCCCCTACTGGCCAAGGCAGCACTGGTTCCCTCTATTTCACACACTAGCCAAGGACAATCACCACAAGTTACTCAACAAGGTGGACCTTCTCACGCAACAAAAGGGAACCCTAATCCATCCTCACCTACAGATGTTAGCACTAACGCTCTGGGTGATAAACGTCTAATCCCTTTTAGACACCACTATTCAGAGGACGTACTTACAGTCCTGAGGGAGGCCAAGAAGCCTTCTACTAGAAAGTCATACTTCTCAAAATGGGAGAGATTCTCAAAATGGTGTCTGTGTAAAGACAGGGACCCCAGTCAGGCTGACCCTTCCCTAGTCCTTACATGTGTGTGAACTCATTGAAGATGTTCTTTCTTACTCCTCAGTGAAAGTACATCTTTCAGCCATATCTGCCTGCCTGCCTGTACACCCCCCTTTACTATCCAGGCTAGAAGTTAAACTTTTCCTGAGAGAGGTCTTGCACATCAGACAACCTAGAAAACCCATCTCGCCACCCTGGGATCTAAATGTTTTTTTGAAGAAACTAACACTTAGCCCTGTTGAACTGGATAACAATGCTACTGTACAACTCTGTACATGGAAAACTGTACTGTTGGTCACCATCACTTCTGCTAGGAGAGTGTCAGAGTTACAAGCACTAATGGCCTGCCCCCCCTTCCACAAGGACAGGGTGACCTTACCCACTAACCCTTCATTTATGCCTAAAGTGGTAAACAAGCTGTCCTTAAAGCAATCTATTCACCTGCCTACCTTCTTCCCCTCTCCAACTAACAAGAGTGAGAGGATTCTCCATTCCCTGGATGTGCGTAGACCACTTTGATTCTATTTAGACAAAACTAAACCCTTAAGAAAATTTGAACAAATTTTGTCTCCTTCCACCCCAGGGCTATAGGCAAGGCAGTTTCCAAGCAAACTGTTTCAGGATGGATCAGAAAATCAATTTATTTCTGCTACTCTCCCCATGGAAAACCTTTGCCTCGGGGGGTGAGAGCTCATTCCACTAGAGGTTTTGCTACTTCTAAAGCCTTCGTCAAAGGGGTGGACACAGCTTCCATTTTAGAAGCTGCCACCTGGTCCACTATCCGCACCTTCACCAAACACTACAAACTAGATTAAGTCTCCAGAGCCAGGGCAGGGTTTGCTAGGACAATCCTGCACGATTTTCTGGAATCTTCTTACCTCTACTGCCACTCTTACCTCTAATTAGTTGTGGCAATCTCCCACAGTAAGAATACTGCAACATAGGAATAAAAGGACATAGAATAGTTGTATAAAATCTTACCATAACCATAGATGTCCTTCTCTTCCATGTTGCAGTATTCTATCCCTCCCACCTTTCCCTCTGCATTACATTGGACTACTAACCTAGCTCCTAGGAACCTCTACCCTTAACCTAGAGCAACTAGCTAGGATATGACATTTGACTCTTCTAGCTGGCAATCACTTATTCCTCTCTTAAGACTGTCTGGCCTTCAAGTTCTGAGGTCTGTGCTTGCAGACTTCACATTTAAGGTCCCTGGTTTATGGCCCTTCATGTGACATCCCACGCAACTACAGCAACCAGGCTTAAGCTTTTGTATAGGAACCAGTGTCGGGTCGCCTGAGGTGGGAAATCCCACAGTAAGAATACTGCAACATGGAAGAGAAGGACATCTATGGGTTATGGTAAGATTTTACATAACTATTCTTTCTAGAGCTCAGCACCCTTTCCTCTGTAAACAAGCAAGAAAGTCCGCCCCTTTTGGAAATCACTACACTACCCAAGTAAAACTGACATCTGTCCATGCCATTTTACATTTTTTTGCACGAGCTTGTAGTACATGTATTGTGCTTGTAGCCTCCTTAGTTTGACATTGTTCATTCGGCCCCTCATTCCATGTAAGTGCCCCATTAGGGAGGCTTTTCTTGTTCCTATTAGTGTGTTACTTAATAGAGACTAAAACTGGATTGATCAGTGAGTTTGGTGTTACCAATTTAGGCTTTAGGGTGTAGTCGCTGCTAAGAAAGGAAGCAGGTGCTCTTTCTGTAGGTAAATTCCACAGAAAGATTTTATTTGCTTTTTGTGTTTTCTGCTTAAAAACAAAGCCCTGCCTTTGTGTAGGGTCTGCTGTAAGCAGAGCCCTACCTTGGGATCTGTAGGGTTTGCTGGAGTTTTATTTGTAAACATTTAGAAGCCTTAACCCACTTTGCAACTCAGATTTAGTTTCTATTAAGTAACACACTAATAGGATCTTTTTTTGTAACATTTAAGTTTTGGATATTTCCATTATTTTTGATTTTGGTCTTACAGTATTACAGTTTGCTATATTTTAAATATTTTATTGTAAAGTTTTTTTTTTCTTGGCATCTTAAAAGTTATTTGGTAGAGTCAGTTAGGAAACCTTCCTTTTGCATACGTTGATTGAATAGAAATTAGAGCTGTCTAATTAGTGGGAAGAGCTGAGAAAGTTTTTTTTTTTATTTTAAATGTATTCACCTATATTCCTGTCGAGCTACAAGAGCTCGGAGTTTACAGCTGCTGTTTGAGTTTTAGATTTTTTTCCCATTGACTTGTCCAACTCTTGCTGTGCTGATAAACTTGGAGGTGTTTTACATGCCCATCCTTGCTGTAAATTATACTTTGGAAGCCTCTTCCACTGCTGATTTTACTGGGCATTGATAACCTCAAACTCCCATTAGACTTAAAGTACGAGTTAGTTTCTGTTTCATATAAGTGCAGTTGTTAATTTGCATTATTAATTGTTAAACTGTTAATTTTGCAGTTGTTAATCTGAACTGTGTATTTTCTTTTCTGAATTTTTTCTTGTAACCAAATGTCAACTGTTTACATATTTAACTTGGTCTAGGACTTTACATCTATTGATCTGAAGTTATTGTCTTTCAACCTGTGGATACTCTGATCCGACCAGATCTGACTTGGCCACATTTCCAGCATCTGATCTGCGTTCCAAGCTTTTCCCCTACCCACAATGCCCCTGTCTGCCTCCTACCAGATCTCGTTTGCCGCATTTGTGTAAGCATCGTGATCTGCTGCTCTGAGCTACTTTTTAGGTAAGTTTGTATTTTTTGTGTGCTTTAAGTTTTTCTGTCTAGATTCTTCTTTCTACCTTTTCTATTGCCGCCCCTCCGCATTCGCGTCGATTAAAAAAAAAAAAAAAACTTTCTTCCTTTCCATCGTTAGGAGAGTGCGTGTGTTTTTGTGTTTGGGCTTCTCCTTTTTAGTTATGTCGCAAACTTCCAAACCAGAATTTTGTAAGTGCACGGAGTGTGGCCACAAGCTTTCCCCAGCTGATGGCCACACTGTGCATTGAGTGTTTAGGGGTTGCCCATTTTGAGTCCTCCTGCTCGATCTGCACAGGGTTCAGTCCCCACACATTGATCAACAGGAGGAACAAACTGATTTTGAAAGGCCTTCTCCCCCCTCCTACCACTAGGGCCCCGGCCTCTAGGTCTACTGCTACCCCTGCTTCTTCCATCTCTTCCCTAGCCTCTAGGACTCAATTTCCCACTAAGAGGATCAGGGAATGGAAGCAAACATAAGCATAGGGACAAGCCTAGGAAGCGGTTCCCCTGACCGCTCGTCCTCTGCAGGTCTCCCAGTCAAAATCATCTTGGCTCCAAGAATGGAGTTTCCGTGGCTCTGTTCCCCTTGTTTCTTCCCAGAGCCCGGAGGTGCTTCAGAGCCATTCCCTGGCCTCTGCCTCACCCCACCACTTTTCTAGGTCAGTGTTGGTGGCCTCCTCATCCAGATCCACCTGTAGTCTTTCCAAAGCTAAGGTGGACAGGATGATGCAGAGATTCATCTGCACCCAGATACAGATGGGGGTCTTGCTTGCCTTCTCTCCTTCTGTAGCGGGGGGCATGCAGTCCAACTTCATTTCGATTACTCCTTTTCTGATCTGACCCCTGGTTTCGGAGTTGTCTGATCCGAGGACATTCGGCGTCGATGGTACTTTGTACCTCGATGCTGGCCATTGCCTTGGGCAGGTCGAATCTGATGAGTTCGGATCCATCCGGGTCTTGGAGCCATAGCCTTGACGCCAGATCTGAGGGGATGGTTGCGGCTCAGTTTTTTTTGGAGCAGAGCCTTCCAATTGAAGTCTCGGTACCTGGAGGTTTGGCTCTGGCTCCCCCATTGATGCAGAGGGTTGCAGACCCGTCTGTAGCCCCTTCTCAGGGAGTTTGTTCTCTTTCTGCCTTCGACGTGGTGGAGAGATTTTTCTCAATTCCATTGAGAGCCTTGACAGTCTCATCTTCAGAGTCCGTCCTGGTTCCCTTTGTTTCTGGTATGGATTCCGCCATCCTGCTACCTCAGGAACAGCCTGCTGCCTCTTTGCCCCAGGGAGTTCCCGCACGGTAGCAGACAGACATTTTCGAGTCCTCCCCAGAGATTTCCCCCTGAGTAGGTGCCTTGAAAACATACTTGCAAAAGGAGTCCCTCATGGAGGACACCAATTTGGAAGAAGGGAAGGGTTCCCCCGGTCACCCCCCCTCCGAGGATATCTCCTTCTGAGACATCATGGAAATCATTCGTTAGTGAGGGAGGTGGTCTGCCCAGAAATTCAACTCGGATGAGTCTGTGTTCCTGGAGGTGTTTGGAGTAGGACCCTCTACAACCTGGGTGTCCCCTCCCGCAGATCCACTGGTGGATTTAATTACATCTCGGATATGGAAAGAGCCCAACATGGTGGAGTCGATCCCCAAAACCCCTGACAAGATATTGAGTGCTCTGTCAGATAGGAGCTACTTTCCCAAGGAATCCCCCATCTATGCCATAGTAGTGGCAGTGGCCACTAAGAAGGAGCTCATGCAGGAGAGCTCCACGGTCCCTCCGCCAGACCGAGAGTCCAGGACAATGGACTGCTTTGGGAAGCAGGTGGTATGCTTCAGCCATGTTTTTGGTATGTGTGCTGAACTATACGGCACACGTAGTTGGAATCCAGCGAGACCTAGTCAAGGAGCTCGCTGGGTCTACCCCAGGGTCCATGTCGGCGGAGGACAAGAAGGTTTTCTCCTTTCATATGGCCACCCTCATGTCAGTTACTAACACCTCTATGCGACTTCTCATTCATGCTACTGAGGGTGCCGCTAGAGCTGCCAGGAATGGGCGTTGCCATCAGGCATCACGCCTGGCTCCGGTTCTGATTCTGTGCATTCTCGGAGCATCTTTCACTAATGCCCCGTATGATGGTTTCACTCACTTTGGAAAGTCGGTATGAGATGCTCTTGTCCAGAGCGAGAAAGATTGGAAGACTCTGCCATTGAAATCCACTTCTCCACCCCTCTACGAACCTTTTCAAGGAAGCAGTGGGGAGCAAAGCAGATGTGGTTCTGGAAATCTCAGAGCTACTCCCTGGAGGCTCAGGACTCGACTTCTCCTAGAGGCAGAGGGTGATTCAATAGACACCGCCCCCAAGACAGAAGAGGTCAGAGAAATCAGGGGTGTCGAGAGCCTTTCTCAGACAGTCCCGTGCAGAAGCCCTGAAGGGTTGCCTGGCTGCTCGACTCTGGAGGCAGCCGGGGAACACCTCTCGCTACACCCAACAGACTGGGAGTCAGTCACGGACGATCGTTGGGTGTTACAGATCATATCCAGAGGCTATTCAGTCCCCTTCATTCAACCACCACTCCTGCCCAAACACCTTCCGGATGTTCCACCCACACAAAGGGAGGAGGCAGCACTGGAAATTGCAAAGCTGCTAGAAAAGCAAGTCATCCAGCCCATCCCCCTAGGTCAATCTGGATTAGGCATCTATTCTAGATTCTTTTTAGTGCCAATAAAGGGGACTTAAGATCCATTCTGGATCTTTCCATGTTAAATCTGTCTGTTGCCAAGACGAAATTCTGGATGGTCATTCTTCAGTCTGTCCTGCCCTTCCTGCAGGAGAACGACTGGATGTTCTCGGTCGACCTCCTGGACACGTGCGACCACGTCAAGATGGGCAGGAGCTCTTGGAGGTTCCTCCGCTTCCGGCTGGGAGCCAGTCATTTTCAGTCCAGAGCACTCCCCTTTGGTCTTACCACAGCCCCCAGGGTGTTAACCAAAGTGATGGCAGTGGTAGCGGCTCACCCCCGTCTGCAGGGCTTCCAGGTCTTCCCTTACCTGGACGATCGGCTCTTTTCTGCCCCTTCCAGTCATCAACTCTGCCAATCAAGAGATTCATATCTTCAAATAGCCCACCAGTTGGGCATAACCATCAATCTCAGCAAATCCTACCAACTCCAGTTCAAGTACTAGATTTCATTGGAGCTCGGTTGGACACATCTCAGATCAAGACTTTTCTAACCTCAGACAGAATTCCTTTTGAAACTTCATGTTGTGTGCATCCTTCAAGCCCAGTTGCCGATGGCAGAATTGGTTTTACGAGCGTTGGGGTCTCTGGCGGCCATGATCACTCTCGTGCCTACAGCTCGATTACACATGAGGGTACTGCATTGGACTCTGGCTGTTCAGTGGTCATTGCTAGGTCTTCTGTTGTCGCTTCTCTTTTATGGTGGATTTGTTCCCTGGATCTTCTTGGGGACTTCCCTTTATTTTGCCGGCTCCCTTGGCCAGGGTGAACATGGATGCCTCCCTAATTGGGGGGGGGGGGCATTGTTTGGGAAGGACAGTCCAAGGCATGTGGTTCCCCCATGAGACTCGATTGCATATCAACATCCTGGAGATGAGGGCAGTGCTCCTAGCGTTGCAAGCTCTCCATGCCCATCTTCCTCTCGGGATGATTGCTATCCAGACAGACAATATGTTGGTTGTCTTGTACATCAGCAAACAGGGGGGAACCAGGTGTTACCCCCTGCATTTGTAGGCCACGAGAGTGTGGGAGTGGGTGATCTGCACCGGCCATTTTCTTGAGGCAGTGCACATTCTAGCTGTCAGGCTGAGCAGGTCTAGTCTGATGCTTCACAAGTGGTCTCCGAATCCTTCGGTAGTGAAACAGATTTTTCCTCAAGTGGGGTCAGCCTTGCTGTAATCTCTTCGCCTCTACTTCTAAAGTGGAGTGCAGGGAGTTTTTCACTCGGAACTCCCCACAAGGGGAAAGCCCCCAGAGATGCTCTGATCCATGCTTGGCCCTCCGGTCTTCTGTATGCTTACCCTCCTCTCCCTCTGATCTCGAAATTTCTTCAGAAAGCTCACAGGCTGTGGAGCTCTGTCATCCTCATTGTCCCATTCTGGCCTTGCCAGTCTGGTTCCCATCGATATGGTCTAAAGTAGTGTGTCCTCCATGGACATTAGATCCGGTTCCAGATCTCATCTCTCATCCCTCTGGAATACCTCACCTAGATCTGGTCAGTCTGAAGCTCACCGCTTGGCTGCTGCAGTTCCCATGATAGTCAGGACACCCGGGTTATCCTCACTGGTCAAAAAGATATTAGTTGCAGCTCATAAGTCTTCCACTAGGAAGCTTTATTCCAGCAAGTGGAAGAGTTTTGCTATCTAGACCTGTCAACATGATCTAAATCCTTTTACTGCCCCAATTCCGATGGTTCTCGAATTTTTGGCAAACTTTTTTTACTAAGGCACCAGTTCTTCCTCTTCCACAGTCAGGGTCCAACTAGCAGCTATTTTCATGTAGGTGACAACACGTCTTCTAAAGCTTCTTCTAAGCTTTGCAAGGTCTTTTTGAAGGGTACCTTTTTGCTTTGGCCACCAATTAAGGACCCAACGCCTTCTTGGGATCTTATGCTGGTTCTGCAAGCTCTTGCCTCTTCCCCCTTCGAACCAGCAGCTTCAGTATATTTACAGTTCTTGTCTTGGAAAATGGCTTTCCTGATTGCCAGTACATCACCCAAAAGGGTTTCAGAATTTCAGGTGTTGTCAAGCAAATCTCCATATATGATCTTTTCATAAAGACAGGCTGTCTTTACGAACTAATCCTTCTTTCCTTCCCAAGGTGGCTTCAGAATTGAACATTAATCTGATTATTAATCTCCCTTTTTTCTTTCCAAATTTTCAGAACAAGGGAGAGTACAAATTGCATTTGTTAGATGTTCATAGACAATTACGTTTTTATTTGCATAGGACTGTCTTTCCATAAATCTGACCAACTCTCTGTTTCTTATTCTAAAGCTTTTCTAGGGGAAAGCTGTAGTGAAAGTTACCATTGCTCGTTGGATTTCCCAATGTATTACCCTGGCGTATTCAGCTAGATGTTTACCCCTACCCGAACATTTTAAGACGTATTTGACTAGATCTGTGGCTATTTCAGCTGCCTTCTAGTCCAGAGTTTCACTGGATGATGTTTGCTCTGCGGCCACTTGTGCATCTTCGCATGCTTTCATTTCACACTATAAGTTGGATATTCTATCCAGGAACAGGGCATCCTTTGGCTGCGCCGTGCTCAGGAATATCTTCCCAGGTGTTTTGGTAGCTGGGGACTCTGTCCCACAGGTTGAAGGACAAATGAAGACAACTTCAGATAAAGAAGTTATGCACTCACCATAACATTCCATCTGAGTTGTTGCTCTTCATTTGTCTTCATCCATCCCTCCCTCCTTTCTCTGCCTTTTTTGGCTGCATGGTGGTCTGAATAAAAGAGTTATAGTCACCACCTTAGCATTCATTTGTTGTCTTCATATCTCTGGAGACCTATGGTTTTGGGGTAAGGCCTTGGGTTAGGTTGGGATGCTGTGGTTAGCAGCAGACTCATTCTGAAGGAAGGAGGGAGACAGGGGCATTATGGATAGGGGAGGAGCTTGGAGCTCAGATCAGATGCTGGAAATGCGGCCAAGTTGGATCTGAGTGCCCACAGGTTGAAGACAAATGAAAAGCAACAACTCAGATGGAACATTATGGTGAGTACATAACTCCCCCCCCCAAACACCTTTATTGAATTATCTCTTATGACATAGGCAAATTTACATTCATATACAACCAATATAAAGAAAACCAGGTCAGTCCGATAGGAAACCATAAAGCAGTGTTTTGATAAATCCAAATAAAACGGAGAATGGTTAAGCGCTTTTGTCTGTCAAATCAGACATCTTCAGAACCACCTATATTAAACTCAAAGTTCTACTTAAAACAAATAAACACGCCCCTCAAAAACAACCAGTGCATTTAAAGAAACATGCTTACAATAAATACATGTGAAGAATTAAGATAATTTGAAAATAGTTAAAAACAATTAAATTTTCCAAAGCCCTTCGCCTTAATTCACTAGAAATAGAAATATTGTCATTTAACCCTGGTGGATAATGCAGCATCAAATTTAAGCTGCCATTTCATTTCCTTCCTAAGTAATTCATTTTCCCAATCTCTACCAGTGTCATGCAAAACACAAACTTATTAAAGTTTAAACAACATAATGAATGTCGAGCAAGTGCACTTTTATTATCCCTTCTTCTAATACTTTAAATATGTTGATAAATCCTTTGTTTAAGGGAATTCTTGGTTTTACCAGTATAAAATGCATTGCATGAGCAACAGGTAGCTAAATAAATAATTATTTTGTGTTGCAGTTTACAAATGTACCCACATTCCATGTTTTGATCTTACTGAGCACCTCTCCATCTTTAACATTAATATACGTGCAATATGTACAATCTTCGCATTTTCTTGTAGTGGGGACCTCATGTATGCACCCAGTATGTTCCAATATCACCTTAAAATTACTTCTATTTTTTATAAGTAAAAGTCGGTCTGGAAATAAGTGACAAATGTCTTGTAATAAATTCCCGTTCAGAAATAATTTTTTCAAAACATCAGTACTCTCCTGCATGAAACTAATAAATTTGTCCAGATCATCTTGTGTCCCTGTCCATATAAAAAACAAATTGTCATGGTATCTATAAGTCAAACAAAACTTAAAAAATGCTGAACTAAACAATAAATGCAATTCCCACCATAACATAACAGCATTGGCAAAGAGGGGGGCACAAGAAGCACCCATGGCCACCCCCTTGCATTGTCTTTAATATTCTCCCTGAAAGTATAAAAAATTATTATTCAACACCAAATCCATAAAAGAAACCAACATTTCTTGATCAGCTGTACTAAATCCACTATGGGGCAATAAAATATTCTTAAACTACACAAATGTTATACTTCACATATATAGCTATATATCAAATAATCTAAGTAATATTATATAAATTATTCAATTCTTGCTTTCTTGTTTAAAAAAAAATCTTCTTTAAACCATCACTTACTACATAGGCAATAATACATTTATATAAATGAAAATAAACCACACCAACACAATCCTAGTTGCAAGCATTTTACATCACAAACCATACTGACACACTCCCAGTTGCAAACATTGTACATGTCTGTTTTTGTCCGATTCAGTGCATGGGTTGTAGGATCTGATCAGATCCGACCTCTGCATTATTCCTGAAGCTTTCAAATCGAGGGCTCAGACTCCTACCTACCTACCCATAATTCCCTCCACTCCTCCTTAGTACTTAAAATCTCATTTGCTACCAGAAGCATAAAACATCTTCTATGATGGCTCCTGCTATAAAGACCTATCCTTTCTACATCATTAAAATTTCCTGTCCTACTGAGTCTCTAGCTTTATTTCTGTTGAATTTATATTACAAAAAAAAATGTATTTGTTTACTGGGAAAACCGACTGGGGCAGAGCCCATTTTCAGCTGATGCCTGGGGAGAAGTGCTCCAGACGCATGTCTTTGGAATGTAGAAAGAAAAACTGGAGCACCCAGAGGAAACCCACATGAATATAGGGAGGACGTGCAACTCCACATAAAAAGCACCCCATTCGAGAATTGAACTGGAGAACCTCTTGCTGTGAGGCAACGACACTAACCACTGTGCCACCCTTAAAACCATAGTAGTTGATAGATTATTTAGGTATAGTGTTAGTATGTATTTTTCTTTGAGTAGAATTTTTGTTTATTAGTAACTAAATCTTTTTGAGATATATATATATATATATATATATATATATATATATATATATATATATATATATATATAAAACAGGTTTACCATGGTATGTTCGAAACTGATCCAGTCGAACAGTGACACCACCAAATAATATCGAAATCTTACAACAGCATAAGACCGGAATGTTGAAAATGGGAATCTCTATTCGACATTTTCAACATTACATTCTTCTAACCGATGGACTCTGGTAACCTCTACTATTAAGCAGGGGGGCTTTGTCCCCCCTGCACCCCCATGTAGGGGCTTCAACCCCCTCCACTTAAGTATACCAACTCTGAGATTGCACTACAGTGAGGAAATGGGCTACTTCCCTGTTCCTTACTGAAGATCGACCTCCTTCCACAGTCACGACTAACCTCGTTCGACCTCTTTCAATTCGATTTCCTGCCCCTTGACAAGCGTGTGTTCACACATCAACCTCGTTCAACCTCTTTTAGTTCGATTTCCTGCCCCTTGACAAGCGTGTGTTCACTCATCAACCGTTTGACTTTCTGCAATTCATGTAAGTGATTGCAAGCCATATAAACATATATATATATAAGTTTGTGATAGTGTTCATTGTTCTTAGTGTGTGGTTCTTTTAGTAGCAACCTATATGGTTGATTTAACTTGGGTGTAGTTTTCTGGTAGTTTCCAAAGTGTCTGACAGCCAGTGGTTCAAAAAATGTGCAGAATGCAGGTACAAAATCCCTCTACAGGAGCCACATTCCCTTTTTGTTTATTGCTTGTGTGCTGCCAACCTGGAGACAGAATTTTTGGTCTGTGCCTCTTTTGACTCAAGGGTTGTCTTAACTAGCTGAGAAAAGTTGATTAAAGGCCTCTTTCCTCCAAAGGTAGAGCCTTCTCACTCGGTGGCCTACTTTTCATCTACTGTTTATGGGTCCCCTGCTACAAAATAGGACAAAGAAAAGAACAAAGATAAAGATAATCAGAAAGAGAAAAGCATGAAAGAAAGGCTGGAACAGGAGATGTGGGAAAAATTAGAAAAGAACAGGAAACCGTTTCTGGATCCCACTGCTTTGGTGGGACTGGACCCAAAAACTTTCAGAGAGTCAGGACCGGCAGTTTCTTGGATCTGGTCTTCCTTGCATTGACTCCTGTTCTTCCCAAAACCAGTGAGTCTGAGATTGCATTTTTCATTCCTTCAAGAAAAAAGATATTAAAGACCACCTTTGGTGGCTTCTTCTCGGTCGTCCAGAATCTTACTGAACAAGACGTCACTAGAATGATGTTTTTGAGAATGCAAATCCATATTTGGGTTCTGTCGATGCCATCACTTCCGAACATGAAAATCCAACTCTGGTGTGCCTCTGTTGGAGCTGACAGTTCGAGCTGGTTTGATTCCAACAGCATCCCTATCTCTTTTGACTCCAATAAGGTCAGATCAGGGAGCGTCTTTGAGTTGAACTGTCACTGCCAGTACTCTAGTGGGGTGACTCCCAAGGGTTTTAGAGCTGTCTCTACCTCTCTGGGCTTTGGCTGTCTACAGTTCATATCTTAGATTGACCTCTAGATCAAGACCCATCAGTACCAGGAGATCTCCTTCAGAAAGATCTCTTCAGCCTTCAACGCTTTTGAGAGGGTTTTGGTTGTGCCCAAAAATAAGGCGTTATCACTCGGCTCATTTCCAACCAAACTTCATATTGTTTCTGCTGCTTCTTCCTTTCGTTTATCCAACAGGGACAATCATGTACCATGGGCATCTGAGAATGCTTACCTCTTGAGCTCCCAGTGTGATTATGACTCATCTGATTACTCATTCTTACAGGTCCACAGGAATTTGATGTGCAGCGGGCACCAAAAATTAATTATTGGAAGAAAGTTCCCCCTGTACGCCTATCTAACAATGGAGTCTAGGGCATTGAATAGGTTGGGGAAATGAATACTTGCTTCAATGACTTTTGGCCTCAGAGCACCGAACTACTTGGCTCATGTTGCACACTTCCAGAGAGACTTAACCAAAAAGTTATCAAAATGTCTGTTGGGTAATCTGCCTGCTGATGTTCAGAAAACCATGGACTCCCAGCTGTCTACCCTTCAAACTATATAAAATATGACCATGCACCTGCTGTCTAATGCAGCTGATGTCTAAGCTAGGGCAGCAGACACTGGCATCACAGTGCACCAGTTCAGCTAGGGCAGCAGACACTGGCGTCTCAATGCACCAGCTGAGCTAGGGCAGCAGACACTGGCATCACAATGCACCAGCTCAGCTAGGACAGCAGACACTGGCATCACAGTGCACCGGCTCAGCTAGGGCAGCAGACACTGGCATCACAGTGCACCAGCTCAGCAGACACTGGCATCACAGTGCACCAGCTCAGCTAGGGCAGCAGACACTGGCATCACAGTGCACCGGCTTAGCTAGGGCAGCAGACACTGTTGTCACAATGCACCAGCTCAGCGAGGGCAACAGACACTGGTGTCACAATGCACCGGCTCAGCGAGGGCAGCCGACACTGGCGTCACAATGCACCAGCTCAGCGAGGGCAGCAGACACTGGCGTCACAATGCCCCGGCTCAGCTAGGGCAGCAGACACTGGCGTCACAATGCACCGCTCATCTAGTGCAGCAGACACTGGCGTCACAATGCACTGCTCATCTAGGGCAGCAGACACTGGCGTCACAATGCACCTGCTCATCTAGGGCAGCAGACACTGGCATCACAATGCACTGGCTCAGCTACGGCAGCAGACACTGACATCACAATGTACCGGCTCAGCTACGGCAGCAGACACTGGCATCACAATGCACCGGCTCAGCAGACACTGGCATCACAATGCACCGGCTCAGCAGACACTGGCATCACAATGCACCGGCTCAGCAGACACTGGCATCACAATGCACCGGCTCAGCAGACACTGGCATCACAATGCACCAGCTCAGCTAGGGCAGCAGACACTGGCATCACAGTGCACCGGCTCAGCTAGGGCAGCAGACACTGGCATCACAATACAACGACATGCCTATATCCATCTTTATGATTTCACAGAAGGATTTCAGTCATCCTTCATTAATGTCCCATGTGATAGTTCCACACTTTTTTGACCAAAGGTAAAAACATTAACAAGGACTCGACAAGATAGTAAAACTGTTGTCTGCAGTAGGAATCTGTTTTTCCTCCCTGCAAAAGATATTCTTCAGAATCTGAGGGGTGGCAAGAAGATATGGTTCCAGAAATCACAGGGCTATTATCTGTCCCTACCTACACCTACTCCTGCCCCCCATACTACTGATACTATTTCTCTCCCTCTTATCCTCTTCTCTATAAAGCCTTCCTAACACTGTATCCTGTTTACCTCACATCTGCGAAACTAACACTTGACCCTCCTTATGTTTCTCCTCCCATATTCCACTTTCCTCTCATTAACCACCTCTATACTCTTTCCTAACTTCTTCTGCTTCACTGGCAGAGTTCCTTAATAGGTTCTAATAATTTGTTAACCTGTTTAAATGATTGTGCATACTTCTTACTGTACTTAATTTATTTTCATTACATCTCAAAGCTGTACTGTGCATCTAGTATTTAAACTGTGATCTTCTGTATTTGTTTAATGATGTTATTTTGGAGATTTTCTCCCGGGCCTCTGCTGAAGAAGGGTGCAGGCTCAGATGGGCTAACCCGGTCAGCAAATGCCAAATAAATAAATAATCAAGCCACTTCTGAGGATAGACCTTCTTGTGGCAGAGGAGGCTGCAACTGTGACACCCGTGCCCTGGCCCAGCAATCAAGGGAGCCTCAATCCTCACCACTAACACCAGAGAGGGTACCTCATATGAGAGGAAAGGATAACAAATGCACACAGTAAAGTGCAATTTCACTTAAGAGCACACAGAGGTCACAGTCAGTCCGGGGCTGGTCGTTCCCTTGCTCCCCAGGTCCCCAATAAGACTCCCCACTGGCGCAGCTCTAGGGTCCAGATCTCAGCCTAACTGAGCAAGTTAAATCTCCAGCACCCTCTCTGTCCAAGCAGTGCTTTGTGTCCCTGCCCAAGTGTCTGACACACACACTTTGAGATAAGTTTATACAACCACACAGACACTCCTGAGGAAGGCTGGCACAGGTTTTCCAGCTTTGCCCCTTTTACCCAGACTATACAGTAGTAATTACTGCCACCACCCAGCTAATGTTATCAGCTACCCAAAGGCCCTTAAAAGGGTGTCCAATTATTACTGTGCAATATTACTATCCAATTGGTAGTGTGACTAATCAATTTGGACAGTAAACTCTAAATATGCAATGTACTCTACAGCTTAACTTATAAACCATATAAACTTACATAAACCAGCCACAGTTAAAAGGTTTTAAAATATTTAATAATAAATAATTAAAACCACAAGACAAAACTTTCTACTACACAGTCAGTGCTATTCAAAAGTTCAGAGATCACACAGAAATACTTAAAATAAATCAGTAGTACCATTCTTACATTACAGAAAAACACTCAGTCTAAACTTTCCAATTCTAGCTATCTCTAAAAGAAAACAAAAGTCTAAGATAACTTGCATAAGACAACAGGCAGAGTGCTGAGTTGGATAGTCAGTACAAAAATGCTTAATAATTTCTGGTTCTCACTGTGTAAATTGAAACTGCAGTTCTGATAAAACATTGCATCATTTCACACTTTCCGGGTGTTCCCAGGCTGACAGAAACTGCATTTACATTATTTTACACTTAGAGCAATAAAGGACATTCCATATGTAAATTCTGGTCATTAACAGCCTTAAAACAGTAGGCAGGAAGCCTTCATCTAGCCGGACTGGAGCCGACTTGTAAACATCAAAGGCAGTGATGAAATAATTTTAATTTCAATGGACCAACAAGAAATGCTTGACTTGACATTCTTTACAGCAGAGGGCAATGTTGCCACATTGTTTTAAGTTCAACACTTCATAGCATATGCTTTCATTCAAACAAACAAGCTTTTATAGTTCAGCATTCATATTTACAAATGATAGAATTATCTGCATAATTTTATCTGGCTAGGCTGGCAGCCTTCACCCATCTCTACCAGTCTTCACATTTCCCCTCCCCCCGGAGAACTCAAGCTAGTTTTTCAAGTGACCCTTGAGAAACGCTGCTTGAGAGGGTTAGGTCTATCTGAGTGTACCTCACCCCATTGCCTGTCTTGAGAGCCCATCTGCATTGGCATTGCTACTCCCATGTCGGTGCTGCACTGACATATATGTTTGCAACCCCAGGCTCCATCTTAGCAACTTGGCATTTTGCTGGCTGGCTCTGTTTAACCATGTTAGCGGGTTGTGATCTGTCATAACAGTGAATTTCCTTCCATACAGATAAGGCTGAAGTTTCTGCAGTGCCCACACTATGGCTAGACATTCCTTTTCTACAGCTGCATAGCATTCCTCCCTGGGTTGGAGGCTATGACTGAGATAAACCACTGGGTGCTCTTCCCCCTCTGAAGAAATCTGGCTAAGTACAGCCCCCACCCCATGGTTAGAAGCTGCACAACAAATTCTTTACTGTAATCTGGACTTGCTAACACAGGCGGTCCTCCCAAAGCTTCTTTAAGCTACTGGAATGCCTGCTCACATGCTGGGGTCCACACTACCTTATCTGGCCTGTTCTTCCCTATCAAGTCTGTGAGGGGAGCAGCTATGGTGTTATAACTGGGGTCAAACTTTCTGTAGTACCCTGCTGTCCCTAAAAATGCCCTCACCTGCTTTTTAGTAACAGGTGCAGGCCATGCCTGAATGGCTTCCACTTTGGCAGGTTCTGGCCTTATCTTATCACTCCCCACTCTATATCCTAGGTAGGAGGCCTCTGCCATACCCACCTGACATTTGCTCGGCATAATGGTTAACCCTGCCCCCTCTGTAGTCTGCCCAGCACCTCCCTGACATGGTGAAGGTGCTCTGGCCAGGAATGGCTGTAGATGGCAATAGCATCTAGGTAAGCAAGGGCAAACCCTCCTGCTCCTGCTAGGATATGATCTACCAGCCTCTGGAAAGTCGCTGGGGCATTCTTCACCCCAAAGCACATCTTTGTGAACTCATACAAGCCAAAAGGAGTCACAAAGGCTGACTTCTGTCCAGCACTGGAAGTCAAGAGCACCTTCCAGTAACCCTTGTTAAGATCAATGGTTGTAAGATACATAGCCCCACCCAGCTGCTCTAGGGCCTTATCTGTCCTAGGTATGGGGTAAGCATCTGACTCTGTGTGACTATTTAATTAAGCAATAACCCATGCCTAAGTGTGGGTAATGCTGGATTTACCCACGATTGGTGTGATTTGACCAAACAAAGAAAACTGTGGGTAAATCCAGCATTACCCACACCCAGAAGTGGGTTATTGCTATTACACAATGACATTATTTAAGAAAAAAAATACTTACTTTTCTTAAATAATATCCTTGTATAACAGCACCATGCTGTCATTCTGCCAGACAGCTCCGCTTTGCCATTGCTGATGTACTGCGCATTTGTTTGGAACTTACGTTCTTATGCATAGCCAGTACATCAGTGCTGGGGAAAGTAAGCAGCAGAGAAAAGAAGATCTCCCTTGTTACGCTTTTTTTTTTTAACCCTTAAAATGAAAGAATATATCAATGGAAAAAAGTCCGGGTGATGCCGTTGGGCTGGCCAATCAACGTGCTCATTTTCCGATGTTACCGGCCAGTCGTCGTATAATTTCCTGTAGTCCATACAGAACCTGGTGCTGCTATCCTTCTATGGCACCAGCACCACTGGGGAGGCCCAGGGACTGTTGGACTCTTGAATCACCCCTAGTTCCAACATCTCCTGTACCTCCTCTCTCATAGCTGCTGGGACATTGCTACCCCTTCCACTGAGGTGCATCAGCCCGAGCCTCACTGAGGAGATCAGTCCCCTGATCTCCCTCAAATTCCTCCTGCAATCCACTGCAAATGATCAGCACAAGGGCCTCCCTATCATGGTAAGGTTTCATCATGTTAACATGGTACAATTTGTGACCCTGCCATCTGCCTAGCAGTTCCACCATGTAGTTAACATAACTTACCTTTCTTACCACCTTGTGGGGACCCTCCCAAGCTGCTTGCAGCTTATTGTGTCTGACAGGAATGAGAACCATTACCTGCTGCCCCACAGCATACTCTCTAGCTCGAGCATTCCTGTCATACCACACCTTTTTCTGTTGGGCTTCTGCCAGGTTCTCCTGGGCCAAGCCCATGAGTTCCCTGAGCCTTATCTTGAGGTTTAGGATGTATGCCACAACAGACTTCTTGTAAGACTCGCACTCACCTTCCCACTCATCTTGAATTAAATCTAGAGGTCCCCTCAACCTATGCCCATACAGCAACTCAAAGGGTGAAAACCTGTGGATTCCTGGGGAACCTGTCTATAAGCAAACAACAGATGGGGCAAATATTTGTCCCACTCTCTCTTAAACTGATCTGCAAATGCCTGTAGCATGGACTTGATTGTAGAGTTTAGCCTCTCAACAAGAACATTAGTTTGGGGATGGTCTTCATGTGCTTCACCCCACAGGACTTCCACAGACAAGCCAGCAGGTCTGACATGAAACTGGCACCTCGGTCAGTCAGTATTTCTTTTGGGAAACCTACCCTGCTGAAAATCTCATTTTCCACCTTCCCTGCCTTAATGGAGGACGAAGCCACTACCTCAGAGTATCCTGTAGCATAATCCACTACCACTAGGATATACTTTTTCCCTGTGGAACTTGGGGTACTCAGCGGACCCACAATATCCATAGCTACCCTCTGAAATGGTGCCTCAATCACAGGCAAAGGCATCAAAGGAGCTCTCATCTTGTCTCCTGCCTTGCCTACCTTTTGGCACTGCTCACAGGTCCTGTTACATCTCTGGAAATTCCAGGCCAGTAGAAGTTCTGCATAATACGCCTCTTTGTACCTTTTATGCCCATATGACCTGCAAAGGGAATATCATGGGCTATGGCTAGAAGCGCCAGACGGTAGGCAATAGGCACTACCAACTGCTGTAATGTCTCATCTTCTAGCCCTCCCTCAGGGGTCCACTCTCTGTATAGTAACCCTTTGTCCCAGTATACAGATTCCCCCTTTCCTTGAGAATCAGGTGCCTCCCTAGCTACCTGCCTCAGGCCTTGCAATGTAGGGTCTGAGAGCTGAGCCTGTTTCAACTCTCTTCTTGTAACCCTTCCCAGCTCCCCTTCCACAGGAAGTCTGGCATCCTCTGACAGTGGTGCCTCACTGTCAGCCTGGGTACTACTACTCACCTTTACCCTTGCAGTCACTCTGTCCAAGGGACCATCAGTACCCACAAGCAGCTGTGGCTCACCTTCAGTCTCACTGCTACAGCGTAGCTCACTCCCTGAAGTAACCATCTCAGCAGTCCTGGCTGCAAGTATACAATCTGTCTGGGTCTCCCCCAGGCTACCAGACCTACATGCTTGTCTCTTAGCCCGACTGCGTGTACCTGCATAAGCACATGATGCTGCCTCATCCAAATCCTTCCCTCTCAGGACATCTGCAGAATGGTAGTTTAGTACCCCTATTGTCTCAAGACAACCTACTATTGGAATTTTGTTTTTCCCACTTACTGGCTCTCACCTTTTGTTCCCCACCTTGCATCCATGGACACCTGTATGCCACATGGCCCCACTGGTTGTGTTCAAAACATTTAACCCTAGCTCCTGGATGTGTACCTGGACTAGTGGCTTCTGCTGCTACTGGCATTTTCTGTTGGGGCAGTCTGTGCTTCCCACCATGGGTTCCTTTAAACCCATGAGCAGTACTGGGTGTCCCTTTCCTGTGCAAGGCTGCCCTGCTTCCTAGATATAGGTCTCCCTTCTTCCCCAACTCATCTGAGGTAGCACATTGCCTGAGGACATGAGGATCTGGTTAGCTGATAGACCAAGTGCTAAGGGCTGGTTCGCTCACCAAAAGGTCTGCCAGCCCTTCAAAAGTGGTGACCTGACATCCACTCACCCACCTATGGAAATAAGTGCTCAATTCAGCAACATATTCACACACAGTTTCATCTGCCTTGCGTCTGTGCTCACAAAACATTTTCCTATATGTTTCAGGTGTTAGCTTAAACAGTTCTAAATGACATTTCCTAACATCAGTATAATCAAAACATGCAATGTCAGACATTTTAGATAATGCAGTTACAGCTTTACCATGGAGTAAGAAGGTCAGGAACTGTACCCAGAGCCCTTGGTCAACTTCATATTGTTTACATCCCCTCTCAAACATATGAATGAAACTGTCAAAATTATCCCCCTCTTTAAACTGCGGAAGAAATTTACTGACCTTTGTCCTTCTGGGATCCAGTTACTCCCATCCCCATTACCTCCATGACTCTGGTGAAGAGTCGGCATCTCCTTCTCATGCTGCCTCTGCCTTTCTTGTTCCTCAGCTTACAGATGTAACAGTTTCTCATTCTCCTCAGCCTGCAACCATTGCAGTTTCTCATTTGCTTCTAATTCCACACGCCTGGCCTGCAACTTGAGTCTCTCTAGTTACAGCTGGATTTTTAAATCCACTGCAGAAAGGTTGAGCTGTCCATTCTCCGAGGGAATTATATCTCCACTGCCAGTCTGAGTGTCCTCCTGGTTGCTGTTTTCTGATGCAGCTGTGTAACCAAGGCTGCAATCAGGTCTGCCTTAGTCAGATTTCCATGCACCAGTCCCCTAGCCTGGCACATCTCCGCCAGCTGGCTCCTTGTGAGCTTTCTATACTCCTCTGCTGACATGCTGCCTGCTCACCAGACTAACTAAGCTAACAAAAGAAATAAAACAGGTGTGATTTGAACTCTGAGTATTCACTGCGTGGCTGTTTTAGAGACAAAATACCTTCAAAGCTTACTGTGCACAAGCTGCAGGATTCACTCTACCCACACCACTACAAGCCAGTTAGTATTTGGCAACTAATTAATATATGGTGTGGATATCCCACCACTGCCACCAATAATGTGATGCCCGTGCCCTGGCCCAGCAGTCAAGGAACCTCAATCCTCACCACTAACACCAAAGAGGGTATCTCATATGAGAGGAAAGGATAACAAATACACACAGTAAAGTGCAATTTCCCTTAAGAGCACACAGAGATCACAGTCAGTCTGGGGCTGGTCGCTCCCTTACTCCCCAGGTCCCCAATGACTCCCCACTGTCATAGCTATAGGGTCCAGATCTCAGCCTAGCCAGGCAAGCTAAAATCTCCAGCACTCTGTCTGTCCAACCAGTGTTTTAAGTTCAACACTTCACAGCATATTCAAACAAACAAGCTTATAGTTCAACATTCATATTTACAAATGATAAAATTATCTGCACAGTTCTATCTGGCTAGGCTGGCAGCCTTCACCCATCTCTACCAGTCTTCACAGTAACTATTAGATGTTGCCCAAGAGGTAGAGGTACACTACAAAACCAGGGCTTTTATGGTCTATTCACTGAGAAACTCTACAAGTAATCCTGAATGCTTACCTGACTGCTGCACTCTGGAGACAGATTGGGGACACTTATCTGTACACTCACAATCCTGGCTGTGCATAACATCAGATTTGCGGGCACTCATAATTATATCTAGAGGTTATTCACCTCCCTTTTACAGTTGCCCAACAAAGAAAAACAGGATAGTTCCCAACATTCCACCCAGTCAGTGGGAACCCACATCTGCTAAAGAAAAGTCATCCAGCCAGTCCTCCATGACCAGTTAGAGTCTAGAGTCTATTCCAGGTTCTTTTTAGTACCCAGAAAGACAAAGGACATTTTGTAAGACAATGTGTTTATTTTAAGATTTATCTGTTTGTTGACTCTGCTCACAGTGCTACTCGCCCTTGTTTTTCATTTGTAAGACAAAGTTCCAGATGGTCATGGTTCAGTCCATATTGCCTTTTTTGAGGAAGGATGATTGGATGTGCTGCATTAATCTCCAGGATGCTTACTATCATATAATGATAAAAAGGCATTTGAGGAGATTTTTGCTGTTCCAGCTGGGAGCTAATCATTACCAGTTTAGAGCACTCCCCTTCAGTCTCATCACAGACTTCAGGGAGATTACCGAAGTATTTGCATTGGTTGCAGCACACACAATCATGTTAGGGATCTAGGTTTTCCTATAGCTTGATAATTGACTCTTTACTGCTACCTCCAGGAATATGTTGTTTCATCCTCTGGACCTCTTGCTTCAGTTAATGCAGAACTTGGGAATTGCAATAAACCAACCTGGTAGTCACCTAGTGCCAAAACAACAAATAGAATTCATTAGATGCCACCTGGACACATCTTCACAAATTGCCAAATACCAGAGTGCTTTCCCTTAATTTGGTGGCTACACAAGTACTTCATCCATCACCCCAGCGAGATTAATTCAACTGTTAAATCTGATGGCCCATACAGATGTTCATCGTGTTACCCTGCTGCAGTTATCACATTTTGGTTATCCTGTCGTCAGGCGGTCCCGCAGTCGGCTGGAATTCCAAAGTCTTGGTCCGGCGTCGGTTGCTGTCGCTTTTTCCCTGATGTCAGTGCGCCAGGGGTATATATATTGCAACCGACGCCATTTTCTTCAGTCTTTCTTGCCGCGCGGTGCCCGAAGCAGAAGCAGTTCGCAAGTGCCGGTCGGCCGACTCCTGAGATTTTCGAATTCGAATTTCAGACCGAACTGTGAGGCTTCGACGCAGCCCCTGACTACCGCAGATCTGGAACCCGAGACCGCTTCGGAACTTTTGGCGGAATGTACCAGGCCGACACAGCCATTTTGTTCAGGCCCTACCGACAACATTGCTGAAAAAGATGGTGCTGCAGAAACGCCTTCGGTTTCTGAAGGCGTTTTCAGACAGACGACGCTCACCATTAAATCGTATCCTAAGTCGAAGACTCCTATTAGACCTAAAAGGACTGCACTTCAGTCCCCTGTTCAAGGCCCCATGCCTAAGAAACAGATGCTCAAAATGGCGGAAGATTTGATCTCTTTAATCAGGGGTTCCCAGCCCCCTCCTGACATAAGGCCTAGACAAGAGGAAGATTATGCATCCTCTGAACAAGTGTCCATTTCTTCAGACTCCTCTGAGGACCAAGATTACTCCTTCTCCCCTTATGAAGATTCTGATGTTGAGGATTCCATTCCCTCAGCTTCTCCTCCTGAAGACTGTTCCTTTGGGGAAACTTTACACACTATGAGGGAACATTTTCACTGGGAAGGTCAGCACTACTCTAACTCGAAGAAAAGGCTCAGAGAGTTTCTTTTGCTCCCCCAGCGCAGACCACTTGCCATCCCACCAGTTTTAGACATTGTGGATGATGTTTACTTAGAATCCAGTTTGAACCCAGACTCTCTACCTCCTGCTCTGGCCAAGCCTGACAGATACTATAGAGTGCCTGATTCACACAAATTTCTTTATAATAGCCTTGTTGCTGACCCAGAGACAATCTCCCAGGGTCCCAAAGGGGCTAAGGCTTCTATGGCTAAAAATCCTGTACCTTCTGAGAGGGATTCAAGAGCACTTGACAGGTGGGGGAAAAAGGTTTACACCTCAGCCACTCTAGCTATGAGGGCACTAAATTGCCAATTTCACATGCTGAAGTATCAGCAATTTCTAATCTCTCAGTTAAAGCAAAAAATGACCACTCTCCCTCAACAGTCTGAATTGAAAGAAATGCAGGATTTGTTGCATGCAACTGAACAGGTGGGCAAACATACCTTACAATGTGGGTTTGATTCTTTGGAGGCCTCCTGCAGAGCAGCTGTCACTGTGTCTGTTATACGTAGGCATACTTGGTTAAAGGAACAAACTCTGCCTGATCATGTTAAAGCAAAGCTTCTAGATGCTCCCTTACAGCAGGATGTTCTTTTTGGAGTTAAAGCAGAAGAAGTTTTAAAGAAAATGGAGGATAAGGCAAAATCTATGCAGACAGTCAAAGATTTCCTACAGGTACAGCTCCCTCGCTTCAGCAGAAACTGGCCAACAAGAAATTGGTCCTTTCCAGCTACTGACAGACCACAGAGGGGTAAATACAGATGTCCAAGAGGCAGAGGACAACCACAAGCCCAGTACAAACCTCGCCAATGGGGCACTGCAACACAGATGAGAGGAGAAGACTGGTCCCAATCTACCAGAAGGCAAACTCAATGACTTGCACCTCATCCGGCCAAGCAACACTCTCTTGGCAGCCCCCTTGGGAGGAAAACTCGCACTTTTTTCAGACAACTGGCACATTGTCACAAAGGACAAGTGGGTCCTAGACATAATTTTACGAGGATACAGATTCCACTTTCACACCTTGCCACTGAAAAGAGGAATGCCAAACCTGCCACAAGATCAATGGGCAGAGGCACAAAAACAAATTACAGCTCTCATGGACATGAGCCATTCAACTGGTACCTACATGGGAGCAAGGCCAAGGATTTTACTCAAGACTCTTTCTAGTGCCCAGAAAGGACAATGCCTGGAGACCAATTCTGGACCTTTCAATTCTAAACACCTTCTTAAAAGTACCCAAATTCAAGATGCTAACACTACAGCAGCTTCTTCCCATGTTGGGCAAGGAAGCATGGCTAGTAACGTTGGACCTCAAGGAGGCATACCTGCATGTCCCTATCAGACAAAGTTGCAGAAGATACCTCCGTTTCATTGCAGGTTCAACCCATTACCAATTCTCTGCACTGCCCTTTGGCTTATCTACTGCACCCAGAGTCTTCACAAAATGCCTGGCACCAGTAATTGCATACTACAGACAAAGAGGAATTCAAATATACCCATACCTGGACGACTGCCTCATCCAAGCAGAAAGCAAGGACATTCTCTTACATCATCTGGCTTTTGTAAGCCATCTACTAAATTGCCTGGGGTACACAGAAAACGAAAAGAAGTCAAAACTAGTACCCTCACAAAATATGACATTCCTGGGTGCCAGCTTGAATACAACGGCCCAGAAGGCTTATCTGACGCCAGACAAACAACTACAACTGACTCAATATTTCAAAACAATGGCAACAAAGACCCAATTAACTGCAAGAAAAATTCTGCAGGCCTTGGGCTTCATGGCATCTTGCATACTACTAATACCATTTGCAAAGCTGCATATGAGGAAATTACAGTGGTACCTAAAAAGTGTATGGTCTCAACACAGCCACAGCTTGGACACAATGATATCTCTCATTCCCTGCCTACAACAGGAGTTTCTATGGTGGTCACAGGCATGTCACCTCAATAAGGGTCAGCCTTTCACCTTTCCCCCAGCCAGGCAAACTATGACAACAGATGCATCAGACTACGCCTGGGGGGCACACATGGCAGGACAGTGCTTTCAAGGCGTATGGACTGCAGATCAAAGGAATCTGCACATCAATCAAAAAGAAATGCTAGCTGTACAGAAAGCTCTGACAGCCTTCAAGAATCTATTACATCCAGGACAACTTACCATAAAGACGGACAACACCACAGTAATGTGGTACATAAACAAACAAGGGGGTACTCACTCCTACCCTCTATGCAGGCAAGCAATGACCTTATGGAACACAGCTCTGGCTTACCAAGTTCAGTTACAAGCTCAATTCCTGCCAGGAAAGAAGAACACATTGGCAGACGACCTCAGCAGAAACATCATGGATCCCCACGAGTGGAAACTGAATCCACAAGTATTTACAGTGATAACTCAAAAATGGGGCCTTCCAGACATAGACCTGTTTGCCAGTCCTCAGAACTATCAACTAACAAAATTTTGTACAAGGACACTTCACCATCTAGCTTGGAAAGTGGATGCACTCTCTTTCAGTTGGAAAAACCTGACAGTATATGCCTTCCCTCCATTGCCTCTCCTCACAAAGGTGCTTCTGAAAGTCAAAAAGGAGAGACCACGACTGATTCTCATAGCCCCAGACTGGCCACGCCAGCACTGGTACCCACTATTGAGGAATATGGCCCAGGGCCCACCATGGATCTTACCACAAATTACCCATTTGCTCACACAGCAAAACAATCAGATTCTTCACAACCAGCTCAAAACCTTAAATCTGGCTGCATGGCAAATCACCTAAGCATCCAGCCAGCTTCTCTTTCCCAAGCAGTTATGGATGTTATTCTGGAAGCTAGGAGGCCAAGCACCAGGAAGGCTTATTCGGACAAATGGAAAAGGTTTTGTGCCTGGAACCAAACTAAAGGCCAAGGCACATTTCAGCCTCACATCCTTCAGTATTTAACTGAGATGTTGCACAAAGGACTTTCTTTCTCCTCCATTAAAATCCAT
This sequence comes from Protopterus annectens, assembly GCF_019279795.1. Lineage (NCBI taxonomy): Eukaryota > Metazoa > Chordata > Ceratodontiformes > Protopteridae > Protopterus > Protopterus annectens. The sequence continues at coordinate 840,248,316 of NC_056750.1, read as the reverse complement.
GCTTCAGCTATTTCAGCCCACTACAACACGGATCCACCCTTATTTTCGCATCCACTTCTAAGGCAGTTCCTCAGAGGGGCAAAAAACATTAGGCCCCCCCCCCCCCGGAGAGCACCTACACCAACATGGGACCTCAGTTTTGTTCTGGAAAAACTTACGCTACCTCCTTTTGAACCAGCTTTTTCTGCAGATCTTCAGTTCCTATCATGGAAGACTGCCCTGCTGCTAGCAAAATCTTCAGCTAGAAGAGTCTCAGAGCTGCAGGCACTAATGGCAGTGGAACCTTTCCTCATTTTTCATCAAGACAGAGTTTCTCTATGAACTAATCCTTCCTTTATGCCTAAGGTGGTTTCCAGTGTGGCTTTAAATCAAACCATCCACTTTCCCACCTTCTTCCCAAATCCACAGAACAAAGGTGAAAGACTCCTGCATTCCTTGGACATTCACAGGCAACTTCGTTACTACTTGGACAAAACTAAGGCTTTCAGAAAATCTGACCAGCTCTTTGTATCCTATGCTACAGCTTCTCAGGGGAAGGCTATATCAAAACAAACCATTTCCAAATGGATAGGACATTGCATACGTTTCTGCTATACCCATCATGGAAAACCAGTTCCTGTTACCATTAGGCCCCACTCTACTAGGGCAACAGCTACATCTACAGCCTTTCTCAGGGGGGTTCCAACCAAGGAGATTTTGGAAGCTGCAACTTGGAGTTCAGTACACACTTTTACCAAACACTACCACTTACCACTTTACTCTAAGACTAGGGCGGGCTTCGCCACTGCAGTTCTGCAGGGCCTTCTAGCCTCCTCTAACCCTCTGTGATTCCTCCACCCATCCTTAGCTTTGGGATTCAACCCAAGTGTGATGACTGCAGCAGGGTAGCACGATGAACATAGTACAGTTTTGTACCTAATAAAGAATGAAAGGAACAGGTCACAAATCACGCCAGCCAGGTAGAAAATATATCCTTTTACTTGTAAGCGCTTTCATGCACAATAGTAAATGCACTTCTTCAGACAAATAAACAAGTATACCAAGACACTTTATATAGGCCTTTGAATACCCAGATGACTCATTTCATGAGTAATTATCCAATTTGTTAAAGTGGATTAATTAAAATGTGGGTTATCAGAAGCCAACTTCAGTTTTAAAACCAACACTAAACAAACACCCTAGCTCTTATTTACATTACTAAGGTTACCAACTACTAATTTTTTCCACAATATCTGACATAGAATTAAAATTAAATAATCATACAAACCAATACTGCATATGTTAAAGTCTTAAATAAAAATATTTATATCTATGGTGAGCATTTCATAAATATTCCAAATAAGTAAATATATGTAAATATATATATATATATATATATGTGTGTCTCATTCAATAAAATAAACAATAGATTTATGTAAATCTGCAGTATTAATACAAAAATTATTTAATTAATTACTTACAATTAAAACAAAAAATGTATATAATTAATAATAATGTATATATGTATATATATTTTATTCAACATCTGCCAATATAAAAATATATAAGTAAACATGTGTACCGATGGTGAAAATGACATTGAAGGAAATTCTAATATAACCAATTATTTTACGTAAAAGCACATTTCATCTATTTAGAGCTTTTATATTAAGTAAACATTTTATGGAACACATATCATTAATTCCTGGAAATGTGTAGGCATTTGTTTTTAGTTGCCAAAGAAGTTCGTGTTCCTGCAACTTTAAACACCATGCTCCCCCCCTAGGATTCCTTTGAACCTTCTCAACTACATTAAATAAAAAGCTATGTGAGTTGTTTTCATAAACATGTTTGGCCAAGGCATTAGACAGATTTTGTTTAGATATAGCGTAAAGATGTTCATATATACGGGTCTTCAATAAACGCTCTGTCTTTCCAAAATAATATGCAGCACAATCTTTACACTTAGCAAGATAAACCACTCCTTGACTTTCACAGTTATATTTATCGTTAATGTAATACTTTATACCTCGAATCGTGAAAGTGGAGCCTGTTTGTATATACTTGCAATATTTACAACAACCACACTTCAAACGTTTTTTAAGGGAATTCAGATAGCTGTTTTATAGTTAATCCCTTCCTATATACTATAAGAGGTTTTGAACCTAATAGGGAATAAAGTTTTTTGTCTTGTATAATACATTCCCAATTGTTTTGCAATATTCCTCTTATTTGCCCTATATTTGAATTAAATTGAGTAAGGAAGCTAACATTATAGTTGTTCATTATACTTTTGTTGTTTTGAATGTTGTCATACACAGTGTTTATATTTGATGTTTCTGTGTTATGAACTGTTCCTCGAAAAATGGAAGTGATAAGTCCATTTTTCCTTTTATTATTCACTTCGCAATAAACTGAGCTTACCAACTGATTTGGATATCCTCTTTTATTAAACATTTCACACAGTTTCCAGCATTCCTCTTCGAATGTTTCATCTGTTGAACACATTCGAGAAGCCCTGACAAATTGTCCTTTAATAACTCCCTTCTTTTGATGGAAGGGGTGGTTGCTGGTGAAATGTAAGAAAGAATTACTATATGTGGATTTTCTAAATATTTTAGTGATAAAAACATTATTTGTTAAGTCTTTTGTAATGTTGATGTCCAAAAAGTTAATTGATGTATCGCTCAGTTCATAGGTGAAATCCAAAAAGGAAGAAAAAGAATTCATTTCATCAATTAGTTGTATAGCTTCCTCTGGGGTACCATTAAGTACCATAAGAATGTCATCTTGGTACCGTGTGTACCATACCTTAATTTTACTAAATAAGTAATGAGGGAAAAGAAATGTGTGCTCCCAAAAGGCCATCACTGCGTTGGCAAAACTGCCTCCGCATGGGGAGCCCATTGCCACGCCTGATTGTTGCAAAAATATGTCCTTTTGAAACATGAAATAGTTGTTTTCTAAAACCAGTTCTAAAATGGTAATTATCAAATCAACCTCATTGCCTGGGCAATTTTTTGATAGTAGGAAATCTCTAACCCAATCCAGCCCTATATTTTGTGGAATAACCGTATATAGGTTCTTAATGTCTGCTGTTAAAAATATATAGTCAGCATTAAAGAGTATGTCATTTAGATTCTTCAAGACATGCCAAGAATCCTTGCATATTTGGCTTTCAGTTTTTAAAAATGCTTTTAACTTATTATCGACCCATTTAGCGCAAGAATATGTTATTGAGTTGCGCCCATCTATTATAGGTCTAAAAGGTGGTGTAGAAATATTTTTGTGAAGTTTTGGAACTCCAAACAAAATCGGGATGAGGGGTGCCGGCATTGAAAAATAGTGATACAACTCAAAAGTTATGTGTCCCTCTATAAACAAGTCACTTAAATGGTTCCTTATTTTTTGTTAAGCTTGATTGAGCTCGTTGAGGGAAACTTTTGTATATTCTTTAGAAGATAGCAAGTCATGCATTTTTTCAACATAGTCAGCTTCATGCATAAGAACTGCTCCCCCACCCTTATCTGGCTTCATTACACGTATTTCGTGAACTTTTGCGAAGGTGATTAAATCAAATTCGTTTGTAGATAATGGTTTACTCATTCTGCTTTCATTATACAAACCCCTCAAATGAATTTCAGTTATTTTTTCAAAAATCATTAGGTTTTGATCTAAATGGGGATTAAAAACACTTGCTACATATTCATTAGGTTGTTGAGTGCCATCTTGTTCACCAAATAGCATTTTCAAATTAAGTTTACGCAGAAACAGTTTTAAATCGCAAAGAACTTTACCAAGATTAAATTTCGAGGGTAATACAAATGTAAATCCCTTAGCTAACAATTCAACAAAATCAGAACTTATTTCACAGTCTGTAAAATTGTATATTTTAAAGTCATTGCTCTTACTCGTAAGAATTTTCTGGAATGCGTTGTCTTGCATCACCTCTTCCGTTTGTTGAATGTAAACTTGTTGTGACCCTTGCGTTTCCATTTCGTTTTCTTCTGAGCGTTGGGATGACCACGCTGAAAACCCTGTTGATAGTCTTGGTTGTTTGTATTCTGATTTCTTTGCCGGTTTTGTTTCTTTTTGTTATTGATGTTAATGCGTTCACTACGCCTAGGGTATTGGGGAAGTTGTTCATTTTGAGAAAGGACACTATTATCAGTTTCCAGAAAGGCATCCAAGTCATCCTCTGCTGTAATATGTGCGTCCGTTCCTGTTGTCGCACTATGTTCAAAAATTGGTGCGTTAGTACCACGTTGGTTATTAGTTGTGGGGGGATCCGGATAAGCAGCTCCTTTCTGATAAGCTAGTTTGTCTCTGTAAATTTTCCTCTTCTTAGTTTCACTTATTTTGTTAATAAGAGCTGTTATACTTGAGAAGATCCTTGTGTAATCGTATTCATACCTAGAAAATTCGGGGTCTAATTTTATGGTTCTGTCCAAAGCCGATAGTTTTTCCTTCATTGTAACTGTTTGTTTAACATATTCATTGATTAATAAATCCAAAAATTTGAGACCTTGCTGGTTAAAATGGTCGATCAATTGTAGATGATACAATATATTTAATTTTAATTCTATGTCAGATATTGTGGAAAAAATTAGTACAAGTAAAAGGATATAGTGGAGTGGAAGATTTAGCGTCTAAAGTGGAGACTAAAAGTACCAGCAGTACACCGGTTGTCCGTCCTAAGTCAGGTGTAATTTTTTCAACTTTACCAACTCCTGTGGCACAAACGGACAACGCTCTCCCAACTACTTCTTTAAGTATAGCCAGCACGGATAGTACTATGTTAAGTAGTATTCCACCAGGGCAGGGTGAACGACAAATCATACACACTGCTGAACGCGTTAATGAATCTATGAACCAACAAGGTAATTTAACGCGTTCTAGTGACTTGCCTGGCTTAGAGGATTTCTTTAATACACCTGATATTAACTTTAATTCAGTAAGTAATGGTAGTTCGATAAATGAAACCAACTTACAAGATGGGACTTGCAACATTGTTGCTAATCTTAAGCATTTTGATACAACTTTGCTCAAATTCAAAAAGTTGCAGGTTGAAATTCTATACTTCCGTGAATGCTTAAAATTAAAGATTGTCCCAAAGGGACTACGTCAATGGAAATATCCATCTGGAACAGTTAAGCAATCTGAATTCCATCTACAATTGATCGACCATTTTAACCAGCAAGGTCTCAAATTTTTGGATTTATTAATCAATGAATATGTTAAACAAACAGTTACAATGAAGGAAAAACTATCGGCTTTGGACAGAACCATAAAATTAGACCCCGAATTTTCTAGGTATGAATACGATTACACAAGGATCTTCTCAAGTATAACAGCTCTTATTAACAAAATAAGTGAAACTAAGAAGAGGAAAATTTACAGAGACAAACTAGCTTATCAGAAAGGAGCTGCTTATCCGGATCCCCCCACAACTAATAACCAACGTGGTACTAACGCACCAATTTTTGAACATAGTGCGACAACAGGAACGGACGCACATATTACAGCAGAGGATGACTTGGATGCCTTTCTGGAAACTGATAATAGTGTCCTTTCTCAAAATGAACAACTTCCCCAATACCCTAGGCGTAGTGAACGCATTAACAGCAATAACAAAAAGAAACAAAACTGGCAAAGAAATCAGAATACAAACAACCAAGACTATCAACAGGGTTTTCAGCGTGGTCATCCCAACGCTCAGAAGAAAATGAATTGGAAACGCAAGGGTCACAACAAGTTTACATTCAACAAACGGAAGAGGTGATGCAAGACAACGCATTCCCGAAAATTCTTATGAGTAAGAGCAATGACTTTAAAATATACAATTTTACAGACTGTGAAATAAGTTCTGATTTTGTTGAATTGTTAGCTAAGGGATTTACATTTGTATTACCCTCGAAATTTAATCTTGGTAAAGTTCTTTGCGATTTAAAACTGTTTCTGCGTAAACTTAATTTGAAAATGCTATTTGGTGAACAAGATGGCACTCAACAACCTAATGAATATGTAGCAAGTGTTTTTAATCCCCCTTTAGATCAAAACCTAATGATTTTTGAAAAAAATAACTGAAATTCATTTGAGGGGGTTGTATAATGAAAGCAGAATGAGTAAACCATTATCTACAAACGAATTTGATTTAATCACCTTCGCAAAAGTTCACGAAATACGTGTAATGAAGCCAGATAAGGGTGGGGGAGCAGTTCTTATGCATGAAGCTGACTATGTTGAAAAAATGCATGACTTGCTATCTTCTAAAGAATATACAAAAGTTTCCCTCAACGAGCTCAGTCAAGCTTACCAAAAAATAAGGAACCATTTAAGTGACTTGTTTATAAAGGGGCACATAACTTTTGAGTTGTATCACTATTTTTCAATGCCGGCACCCCTCATCCCGATTTTGTTTGGAGTTCCAAAACTTCACAAAAATATTTCTACACCACCTTTTAGACCTATAATAGATGGGCGCAACTCAATAACATATTCTTGCGCTAAATGGGTCGATAATAAGTTAAAAGCATTTTTAAAAACTGAAAGCCAAATATGCAAGGATTCTTGGCATGTCTTGAAGAATCTAAATGACATACTCTAATGCTGACTATATATTTTTAACAGCAGACATTAAGAACCTATATACGGTTATTCCACAAAATATAGGGCTGGATTGGGTTAGAGATTTCCTACTATCAAAAAATTGCCCAGGCAATGAGGTTGATTTGATAATTACCATTTTAGAACTGGTTTTAGAAAACAACTATTTCATGTTTCAAAAGGACATATTTTTGCAACAATCAGGCGTGGCAATGGGCTCCCCATGCGGAGGCAGTTTTGCCAACGCAGTGATGGCCTTTTGGGAGCACACATTTCTTTTCCCTCATTACTTATTTAGTAAAATTAAGGTATGGTACACACGGTACCAAGATGACATTCTTATGGTACTTAATGGTACCCCAGAGGAAGCTATACAACTAATTGATGAAATGAATTCCTTTTCTTCCTTTTTGGATTTCACCTATGAACTGAGCGATACATCAATTAACTTTTTGGACATCAACATTACAAAAGACTTAACAAATAATGTTTTTATCACTAAAATATTTAGAAAATCCACATATAGTAATTCTTTCTTACATTTCACCAGCAACCACCCCTTCCATCAAAAGAAGGGAGTTATTAAAGGACAATTTGTCAGGGCTTCTCGAATGTGTTCAACAGATGAAACATTCGAAGAGGAATGCTGGAAACTGTGTGAAATGTTTAATAAAAGAGGATATCCAAATCAGTTGGTAAGCTCAGTTTATTGCGAAGTGAATAATAAAAGGAAAAATGGACTACAATGCCTTCCTGATGTATTTGCTTATAGCTGGAGGGATTTTGTGTTTGTGCAAAATTTACTCAATTTGGTACTAATTACTGACTACCTTTTTGGGGGCACCTGACATCTGGGGCAAGAAAAACTGAAGAAAATGGCGTCGGTTGCAATATATATACCCCTGGTGCACTGACGTCAGGGAAGAAGCGGCAGCAACCGACGCCGGACCAGGACTTTGGAATTCCGGCTGACTGCGGGACCGCCTGGCGACAGGATACCCAAGTGGGATGATTGCAGCAGGGTGTACACTCGAACATCTACATTTATGGTAGGTACAAAACTGTACTTTATGCTGGTTCCAGTAGTCAGATTCCATGAGAGTACTCCAGTGGACTCTGAATGTTCTCAAAACATTCAACTGTTACACACCAATATTCACATTACTCAAATATGCACGGATCATATCAGTTGGTGGATGAAGTCTCCGTCAGTGACAACAGGTCGAACCTTTTATCTATGGCAACCACAGGCTGTTATCACTATGGACTCCTGCTTTCTTGGGTGGGGGAAGCATTTCAAAGGGAGGCCGATCTTCACATCATTGTCTTGGAGATTAGGAAGTCTTCCTAGAGTTGCAGACTTTTCAGGACTTTCTCCCCAAGGGTATAATTTCCTTCCAGACATATGATCAGCATACAGGGAGGAACCCCCACTCATACCCTATTTGTCAGGAAGCCATGAGAGTATGGTAGTGGGTGGTGTCTTCAAAATGATTTCTGATGGCAACACACATCCTGGGAGTATCCAATGTATTGGAGGACAGATTTAGCAGACGCATCTTAATGTCTCACAAGTTGTCCCTCAGTCCAGCAATGATTACATTAATTTTTAGCCACAGGGACCAACCTTGCTACAACCTCTCTGCATCTTACCTAAACAACAAATGCTGCGATTACTTTGCCCTGATTCCCCCCCCCCCCCCCCCACACACACACACACACATACATACATGCAGGGACAGTCACTAAGGAATGCTGTAGTCCACAGATGGCTTCCCTGGTCTCCTTTATAGTTTTTCCTTGGTGCCTGTAATGAACAAATGTATTCAGGAAGCAAGAAGGTGCTAGATCTGAGTGACACTTATTGCTCCTTTTGGGCCCTGGCGACATGGTTCTCTTTCCTGTGGCCTCTGCTAATATATCCACCCTGGATGTTGGATTACTATCCAAACCTTTTGACTCGCCCATCGGGTTGCCTTCAGTGGACTAAATTCCATGAAACTAACAACTTGGTTCCTCCAGATGTTAGGTTCCCACATTCGCTTATTCAGATTTTCAGCTTCTCAAAACACAATCCAGAAAAAAGGTTTATCAGAGCAAATGGAAAAGATTTTTCTCCTGGACCATGTTGAAAGGCAAATACCCTTTTTCAGCTTTCTTTTACTCCATATTGGTATTTCTGCCCGAACTTTTCCACAGAGGTGCTAGTTTCTCCACTATTAAGTTGCAAATGGCTGCAATTTCCATCTTCCACATAGGTGAGAATGACACTGTCATTGCGTCTCTAAAAATTTCCAGTCTTTCGGGGGGAATATTCCTTCTGTCTTCTAATTTAAGAACCACTAACTTCATGGGATATCACTGTTTTGCTCCAGTTTTTAACACAGACCCTATTTGAACCAGCTACAGCAGTGGACTCGAAGTTTCTTACTTGGAAGGAAATTTGTCTTGTGGCTGTTACGTCAGCCAAATGAATTTCAGAGTTGTAAGCCTTTTACTGCAAGCCTATTTACCTAGTTTTTCACAATGACAGAACTTTAAGTACTAACACATCTTTATCTAAGGTGACATCCGTGACAGACGTTAACCAGTTGACCTACCTGTATTTTTTCTCAGCTTTTCAAACCAAGTAGAATACATGCTATACATGTTGAATGTCCATTAACTTCACAGGATTAAATTGGTCAGGAAATTAGATCAATTGTTCATTGCCTTTTCTAGAGCTAATTTAGGCAAAGTGGTTTCTAATGAAAATGATTATCAGATTGCATTTTTTTTGTTATTCAAAAAAGGACTTATTCTTGCAAAAGAAACCCAAAGCTCATTCCACAAGGGCCATAGCCACATGTGCAGCCTTTATGAATAGGCTTCCTATTGATATTTGTGCTGCCACAACTTGGCCAACAGTACACACCTTTGTGTCTCATTATAAACAGGATGTACAATCTGGAATACATTCCTCTTTTTGGTTCCACCATTCAAAGGAATGTCCGTCCTTGATATCACTCAGGTAATAGCTTGGGAATCTGTCCCACATTGGATATGAAAGTTACGTATTTACCATAACAGTAGGTTCATATTGTCAGATTTTCATCCAGTTCACCCTCCTTTCCCCTTCAGATTTAACACCTAGTGACTTCTGGTGACCAAATGGACTTCAGTTGTACCCTGTCTGTGAAGAGGCCTATCAGACTGAGTGTTATTTTTGGTATGTTATGCAAAACTCGGTACTTCGGTTATAAATTTTAATTTGGTATGGCAAACTCGATCTGAAGTACTAGGGCAGAGTGGAGGGAATTCTGGGTAAGAGACGAGAGAGAGCCCTGGATCCGAAAGCTGCAGAAATAGTGCCGATATAGTTTCTTATATGATCTGAGAGCCCATCTATTTAACCGGATGAAAATCAGACAAGGATCTGTCGTTACGGTAAGTACATAAGTTTGTTTTTGTAGTATCCGTCACAATAGTGTGAACATTGTGTGTTACTACAGAAACAAATATTGCTACGTGTGGGGAACGTAGTCTTGTAATATCGCTCACAGTAGGCTTAGTCTTGTAATATAGCTCACAGTAGGCTTAGTCTTGTAATATCGCTCACAGTAGGCTTAGTCTTGTAATATCGCTCACAGTAGTAAGAGCATTATGGATTGCTGCATGATCTGAGCCTTATATAGATAGATAAACTGCATTTTTACTGTTACTGATTAGATTCCTCTCTAATATGTCTCCTGTAACCTGTGCTGAGTTCTGCAGCAGTGGTTTGCAGTACCCTGTATAGATACAGGCACCTAGAGTTGCAATTTTTTATGTAAAACTATTTTCTCAAGTAGCTAGCTGAGTGAGCAGCCAGTTTGCCTGCTAAGGAGCATTACCCAGAGAGTATTTTTAGAATGGTACTAGACCTCTAATTTAAGTCCGACTTACAGTTTAGTTACAAACTCCTTTTGCATCACCCCTCATAGATCACAAAAAAAGAGGATCTGCAGCCTCTGTAACTAGCATGGTGGAAATGGGCATCCTGAGACAATGCAGCAGATGTCTCTCTTATTGACAAGGCAGACTTGCCCAATATGCGAGAGAGATGTAATTATGTTATGTCTTTGGAGGCAAAGCTTTTGCATGCAAATACTGATGTCCCCAAATAAGTTGCCAGGAACACACAGGCACACTACACTTACTGTGCATCCGACACACAAACTTACATATGCTAAGGCTCTTAAATGTAATATAACCCAAACTTCAAAAGCCTCCCAAATGCTGTCCTCAGTCACCTCCCAAACACTATAGAGCTAGTACTCTCCAGAACACATACAACCACATTGCACATCTCAACCTCTTAAGTCCTTAACGCAAACTACCGCAAGATCCAATATATTGGTCGTTGAAGTGACTGTTGAGAGAGACACTGATGTCCCCCTCACCAGGCTGAGCAAAAAGACAGCCATGGTCAGTTGCTTATCAGGATATGAATCCACATATGCACTCAGAACATTGAACCACAAGTACTAGTATGATTGTCATAGTCCACGTGGGTGTTATTGACCTGAGACATGCCTTCCTGGAGTATAAGAAGAGAGACATGATAGAGCTTTCAGATTGTGTCCCAGGGAGGTATGAGCCTAGCACTGAGCAGCATTCTACCTTCTCCAATCGTGATACTACAATGTAAACAGAACATGATTGACTTTAACAACTGACTTAGTTATTGGTGTACTCTTAGGGGGTCCAGTATTTGGCTTGGGATGACATGATTAAGAGACCACAGTGCTTTGCCAGTGATGCACGTGTCCCCACTGGCTTTTGGATATTTGCCAAAACATTATCCATCACTAAAGTGCATTTGGTAGGTAATGGCAACCTGATAAACCTTCTGATATAGTAAATTCTACTCGAGATATACTGAAGGTGGTACTGCTCAAGGTTAGGAATCTCGACTAGAGGTTCCACTCTCTGGAAGTTCTCCTCACCCTGGAGAGTGTTTACTTCTGTGCAGTTACTGACACGTGGTTTTAAGCCACAGAAAGCATCCTGGCAGTGCAAGGCTGTAATACCTTCCACACATTTAGACCATCTTCCCCACAAGGAGTAAGAGGTGGAGTTGTATCAGTCTGCATAAAAAGACCCAAAACTGCGAACAGCAGTTTCCACTCAGGGAAACAATGCTGTTGTCCTACCTAAAAAAATAAATAAATAATAAAATAAACACAAATGGGGGAGGGGCTTTGCCCCCCCCAACACCCCCCCAAGTAAACTCTGAGATCGCTCCACATTGAAAAAAAGTAAAAATCTGCATAACGGCCAAACAACTTGTTTCCTTGAGTCGAAACTGCCGTTTGCAGTTTTGGGTCTTCGACGTTTAGTGATCAAAGTTTAGTTATTTGACTAACTAAACATTCAATCATGTTATGTACACCCCAAGAACACATCAAGATTGGTCAAGTAACGTGACATGCTTGAGCTATTCCATATCCAGCTAGTCTTAGGGTGAAGTTCCATACCATATTCTTTGCAGTTAGTCTGTGACCCAAGATTACCATACCATTTACTTGAATGTACTGTAGTCACTCACCATTCAGCCTAACACCATATTCATGGCGGAGTTCAATTTTCCCACCATAAACTGGGATACATACACAATTACTAACATATGCAGGCTGAAAAATTCCTGGATTTTGTAATTGCAGACACCCTGGAACAGCTAGTTTGCACATCTACAGGGGGTGCAAATATCCTGGATCTGCTTCTCACAAACATGAGGGAATGTTGCACCCCCCCTTGTGTAATGCCCTCACTGGTCAGATCAGACCACACATCACCCTTGAAATAAATATAAAGCCCCAAAACCTTTAAGAACTTTTCTAGCTAACTACCTCATATTAAGCAAAGACATAACTAAATTTCCAACCCCCCCCCAAACTCACAAAACACTGTGGCCTATGTGGAAGTGTGTACAGAAAATCTCGTACAATCATGTAAACAACTGCATAGAAACAGCAGTACCAAACCAAAATAAACTTAGGAAAAAATCCCCCCCAAAAAAAGTCCCTTTGGTGGACCTCCAGTATAAATAGGTTGTACAAAATAAAGAAAAGTCTATCCAAAAACAGGAAGCACTTTTCCAAACAGGCAAAAAACTCTGTCTCTACAAGCAACTCAGGAGACTAATCAAGGCAACCTAAGCTAATTTCAAGGCAAAAATAGCCTCCCAGGCTAAGGATAACCTTAAGGCCTTAAAGTGAGCACCCAACATTGTGCTGAACTAATTGTAAATAGAACTCCTTGTTTTGATCCAGAACTTTATTCCCATCTCAAAACCATCTGGGAATGTACCTGTTGTCATCCCACAAGACTCACCTTTTTTCACCATTTCTCACACTTCTTTACTTCTCTCTTCTCTTCGTCGTACTGATCTTCTTTGACTACAACCATCTTCATTTTTCTCATTTGCTCCTACTCTTACTCTATTTTTTTCTTATTTCCCCACCCTTCTTATATTCAACAATTAGCACCTCTTATCCCCATCCTACTTTAACTCTGCTAAGATTTCATGTAGAACTGTAATGCCAACCCTGTGTTATTTCACATTCTAACAAATTTAACAGGAATATGCACCAATGGATTTTTCTTATTTTAATTGACCTGTGTGTGTGTGTGTGTGTGTGTGTGTGTGTGTGTGTGTGTGTGTGTGTGTGTGTGTGTGTGTGTAATTTTACCTTTTGCTTTTCTGACTGTATTTTCACTGCAGTCGTAGATTTTTTGTCATCTTATGTAATACCATCGTTCTTCAATACTATTACATAAATTTAAATGCTTTGTCTTCATATTATATTGTTGTTCATGGAGCTTTTCTCCACGGGACTCCATTGAAAGTGGGCTCTTCTTGGCCCAGTAGACTATCCCGGTAAACAAACTGTAAAATAAAATAAAAAAATATAGCAGATTTGCTGGCTGATAAATTTAGCTGCAGTGTCACCCCCAGTTACCTCCATGAAATACTCTCTACGATTTCTCCTCCAACTGTCGCTAAAGAGCAGGTCCTCACTGCACTCTCCAAAGCTAAATACACTACATCAGTGGGTCCAGATTACATCATACAATGCCTGCTAATTAGCTTGAAACGTGTCTCGCCAGGCCCACAAGAATTTCTTTTCAACCACACCATCAGAAAGTCTGTCTACATAGAAGGAGGACCATTAACAGACCCAGAGAATTACAGACCCATATGTTTGACTAGTCTTATGTGCAAGGCCATGGAAAGAATTGTCATGAACCTGGTAAACAAAGACGCAGGACATTCTTTTGTCAAGGGCAGATCATACTTACTAAATCTAATGGACTTCTTCAAGAAGGTCAATAGAGCCTTGGATGAAGACAAAATGGTACATGCTGCCTACATCAACCTGAGAAAGGCATTTGATACAGTACGCCACTCTGGAATTATGACAAACTCACAAATTTAGGCTAAATCCCTATCTCACCCAATGGATAGTCAAATGGCTCATGAACAGGACACATGAAGTTAGGGTGAGGAAATCCTCCCCCATCAAGAGGCCTGTTGCAAGTGGTGTCTCACAGTGTGCTCGGTACTGGAACTTTCCCTGTTCAGAATGTGCTTCTCTGAAGTCAAGGCAAATATAGAGGGTCTTTGGCTGACCAGATCTGATAACAGCTACAAGCTGGGTACAGTCATTGAATCCTGCAAAGGTATAGCTGTCCTCCATGAGGGTCTGACAGAGAAATACAGTAACCTGAACTTTCATCACCATGTGTTCTTCGTGGTGAGAAAATCCTTCTACTTGGCACAACTTACAAGTAAAGGGTGTGGCATCCACATCTAAAAAGTACATGGTCCCATTATATTCCATCTTAATTAGACGAGTAATCAAGTCCATTGCACCCTTTGTCATGTACCTGACCAGGCATTTGCAACAGCTAGAGCCACCGCAGAGGTTCCCCAGTAAAAGAATACAGGGTATAAATAACATTTCTTATAGAGACCACCTCAAAGCCCTGTCCCTGTACTACAAACTACTGAGAGGCAATTTATGCCTAATATACAAGACATTCTCTGATGCAGCCCTGATGGATCTCCTAACATGTTTGCAAAACAAACCGCACTAGAATTGCCCAATCTGACATTCTAAATCTCATCTCTGACATAAAACATGTTGGAGGGACAAGTATGTGTCTCAGATTTCCCCTTCTCCTGGAATAGGCTTTCCAGTCATGCGAAACAGAGCTCTTCCTTAAGCCTGTTCAAATGCAGTTTAGACTAATGGATGGGAAAGTGCAAATTCGCCCCTGGCTTATTCACTGTGTCCCTTATGTACAGGGGCAGCTTGTAGATACCCTAAGACCCGAAGCTTTTCTAGTCTTTAGGCACTGATAATTGGAAAAATTGGACATGAATGGCTAGGCTTTAAAAGGCTCCAGGGCCATTAGCCTTGTAACTTCCTGTGATACTAAGAAGATGAGAGTTCTGTGCAAAACTACATAAACAGAAGGAGGCTTAACTCTGAATCAAATTGCTATGCTGTGTTGCAGTTCACCTTTAACTTCAGATGCCCCTTTAAGAAATTATCAGAAAAATGCACTAACAAGGTGGTGGTTAGCGACTCTGGAGATACGACTTCAACATCTGACATCCCTGTTTTACTCAACTATGCAGGTCCCAGTGATGAGCTTTAACAGCTTCTGGACCATGCATCTTGCGTATCCAAGGCCTTGCATCCCACCAAGCTCTTGAGACCTTATGTGCACCCATAGCAGATTTGTGATTTAGGGCTACAGATTAGGAGGACTGTCATTTTTAGTTAAGGAGGACTTAACAGGATCATGAAGTGGAGGTCTGAGGATCCTTTCTTCAAGTCCAGGACTCTTTAGGGACCACCCTAGCCAAAAGAACACAAACATTTAAACATAGGACTTCTGGCACAAACTCCCTGCAGTTTCCTGCGACTTGAGTAACTGGAAGGTTCTGAGTTTCACCATCGTACCTGTCAACCTCTTAAAGCAAGAAGCCTGAAAAAAACCTAAAGTAATTGGGGGGGGGGTTCAAAATGGGGATAGATTTTAAATATTGCTGTTATAAATTTAGAAAGCTGCTGTACTAACAGGGTTTGAGTTAGCATGCATTTTCTGAACAATATGAAGTCTTAAACTCAAATGTATGTCATTATTTAGTGAATTCCATTTTCAGTAATTTGCCAGAAAACCACACATTGTGAGGAACTGACTAAAAATATGAGGCAGAAACCTGGACGTTCTGCAGAAATCTGGACGATTGAGAATTATCTCATCATCCCTCTCCTCCTCTTCCTCCCCAAAAGGTGGACAGTTGAGAAGAATGCTCACCACCCCGCACCCCCTGGGTATTCCCCAAAATGTGGACAGTTGAGAGGTATGCTCACCACCCTCATCCCCCTGGCTATTCCCCAAAATATGGACAGTTCAGAAGTATGGTCACCACCCCCACTGTCTCTGGCTATTCCCCAAAATAATTACAGTTGAGGGGTATACTCACCACCCTCCTCCCCCTAGCTATTCCCCCAAAATATGGACAGTTCAGAGGTATGCCTACCATCCCTCTCCCCCTGCTATTCCCCAAAATATGGACAGTTCAGAGGTATGCCTACCATCCCCCTCCCCCGGCTATTCCCTCACCACCCCCACTCTCCCTGGCTAGTCCCCAAAATTGACAGTTGAGGGGTAAGCTCACCACCCCCCTCCCCTGGTTATTCCCCAAAATATGGACAGCTCAGAGGTATGATCACCGTCCCCACTCCCCCTGGCTCTTCCCCAAAATCTGGACAGTTGAGGGATAGGCTTACCACCCCCTGGCTATTCTCCAAAATGTGGACAATTGAAAGGTATGCTTACCCACCCCTCCAGCTCTTCCCCAAAGAGATATACTCACCACTGCCCTTCCCCCTGGCTATTCTTCAAAATGTGGACAGTTGGTATAGTCATCACCGACTGAAAGAACTCCAGCTCTATTCAGTCGCTTACCGCTTGCTCAGAGGTGACCTTTGCCTAACATACAAGGCCATGTCAAACCCAGATTTGATGAATATGCTTCATCTCAAAAAATCTAGATCCATCAGAGCCACAAGGGCGGGAGACTTAAACCTCGACACGGCTATTAATAGGACGTGCTGGAGGGATAGATTCATCACCCAAAGACTCCCTATGCTGTGGAACAAAATCCCGGTACATGTGAGGCAGAGCACCTCGCTGGCCTTGTTCAAGAGAAATCTTGACCAATGGATGGGAGATCGCAGATATACCCCAGGGATTACCTCAGTGTCACTGCTCGACAGAGGCACAGCAAAATAATGGGTATAGTTCCCCATACTAAAGGGGTGGCGTAAGCCACAAAACGATGGGCTAGGCTTGTAAATGCCCTCGGGCAGATAGCCTAGTATGAACCTATGAACCTATGAACCCACATCCTCTTGGCTATTCCCCAAAATGTGGGCAGTTCAGAGATATGTGCACCCCCCCTCCCCCTGGCTATTCTCCAAAATATGGACAGTTCAGAGGTATGGTCACCACCCCCACTCCCCCTGGCTATTCCCCAAAATCAGGACAGTTGAGGAGTATGCTCACCCTCCCCCGGCTATTCTCTAAAATGTGGGCAGTTGAGAAGTATGCTCACCACCCTCTTCCAGCTGGCTGTTCCCCAAATTGTGGACAGTTGAGAGGTATACTCACCACCCCCCTCCCCCTAGCTATTCCCCAAAATGTGGGCAGTTGAGAGGTATGTTTACCACCCATCCAGTTCTTCCCCAAAGAGGTATGTTCACCACCGCCCCTCTTCCTGGCTATTCACCAAAATGTGGACAGTTGAGGGGTATGCTGACCCACCCCCCTCCCCCTGGCTATTCCACAAAATATGGACCAAAAAGCAAGATGAAAACGGCAGCTGTAACAACACGCTAACTGCCACCACTCACAGATGATTCCAGCATACACAAGACAGATAGTAGGTAAAATCCAAAATTCATTTAATAAAATAAGAAGTGGTTTAGCGCTTTCACTCGCAAAAGCGAGCTTCTTCAGAACACATACTTCATTAAACAAACTATTTAAATACTAAAAAAGGCCCCAAGACTGGCTCAGTTCAATTAAAGAAGTTAAAGCAATATTACAAATAAAAATTTCTCTCAACAACACAATAAGAATACAATCCAGCTGAACAGTTAAAACAGCACCAATAAATAAATATGAACACAGTAATGATGTAAATAAAAAATTCAATCTAACATTAGTAAAGGTTTAATAGACGTATAGTCATTGATCCCAGGCGGTGTGGTGGCATCTGTATACACTTGCCACCATAATTCCCTATAAGCCAGGTAATTTTTAAGATTACCACCCCTAGGATTACTCCTAACTGACTCCAAAATGCCGAACTTAAAATTGTGTTCAATGCCATAATCCAATATGTGTCTAAACAGAGCATTCTTTGTGTCTTTATTTCTGATAGAATATATGTGAGAATAAATTCTTTGTCTTAATTGTCTTTCAGTTTTGCAAATGTAGAAAAACTGACAGGACATGCAGATGGCAATATACACTAGCATGGTAGATCTACAGTTGCCCTTAGTTAAATGCAACTTGGTACGACAAATGTTGTTTAAACATATAATGTTCGACTCTAAAATAAATGAGCACTGATGACATGTGCCACATTTAGTAGTGTTGAGACCTTGATGGAGACGGGAAGGGAATTCACTTTCCAGAATGTGTTACAAGTTTTTGCCCATTTTAAAAACAAAACAAGGTTTAGAACCCGTTTAGAATATCCTGTGTGGATGTTAAAATGTGCCAGTTTTTAATTACTATATTTTTGAGCTCCTGACTGTATGGACCATATTCAACTATAAGTGCACTACAAAAAGATTGAGTATCTTCCAAAGATGGAGCATTGTGTCCACCACTAAAGTCAGTCACAGTTCCAGACGAACTAACAAAGTCATGACCCACAACGGGGATGTCTTTATTCTCTCCCAACAAAGGAGAATATTTAGACCCCCATTGGCTCATAACATATGTGACAATGTCATTCAACATTCCCATGTCATAACCCCTTTCAATGAACAAACCAGTCATAAACTTCAACTCATTTACCATATCAGTATACCTAGAGGTCATTCTAATGGCCCTGATACATTGTCCTTTAAAAATATTTCTTTTTAGCTTATAAGGATGGTAGCTATTATAATCTAAGTACGAGTTTGTAAAAGTGACCTTCCTGTGAATTGTGGATTTAAATCCGTCAGAATCAACAGAAATCAAAGTGTCCAAGTATGGAACACCAGTAGTATTGTAAGTAGATGTAAAGTTGAGGAAATCACTACTGGAATTCAAGTAGTTAATAAAACAGTCAAATGTATGACTGTTACCCATCCATAGAATATAAATATCGTCTAGGTAGCGAGAGTAATACACTACATTATCAAAGTAGTGACTGTTGAAAACATGGTTCTCCTCCCAGTCCAACATGACCAAGTTGGCGAAGATGGGTGCACAAGCGGCACCCATAGCAACGCCTCTTGTCTGCCTGAATATTTCACCTTCATAAAAAATGAAGTTATATTCCAACACAATACTCATATGTTCAACAAGGACAGAAATTTTGTCCCAGCTGAAACTGGTGTGTTTCCTCAAACTTCTAGAAAAGGCTTCCAAGCCTTCCTCAATAGGTATACTACTAAATAAATCAATAACATCAATAGAACTGAATATTAAATTGTCTTTGTCAATGTGGACAGGAAAATTTCGTAAAAATTCCCAAGAATCTTTGACCAAATGCTTGATCTGGTCATATATGAATTTTAAGGTGGTGTCGATTACTACACCAATAGGGAATGTCTTAGCTTTACTGCCAGAAATGATAGGTCGAAATGGGGGATTCAAATGGTCTTTATGCACTTTAGGAATACCCACGATGGTGGCTAAAGTGGGAAAATCAACTTTCATATATTCAAATTGTTCTTCAGTAATTCTCTGTTCTAACATGTAGTCTTCAAGAAACATATCAATTCTTCTGTAGGCAATGTTTAATTCATTTAATGAAGCCACGGCATAATTACCAGAAGAATGAAGTATGTTGTGAATTTTGGAACTGTACATCATAGTATCAAAAATTACAATGCCTCCGCCTTTGTCAGGCTTCATAATTCTGTAAGTACGATCCATACATAGATCGTTAAGAATGGAGGCTTCCTCTTTAGTTAAAATAGAAGTAACATTTGAATACTTTTTGTTACCAGCCTTTCTGTTAAATTTGTAAAATTCTTTAGTAACCTTATTCTCAAAGGCAGAAATAACAGGATTGTTGGTAGGAACAAAGGTGCTTTTCTTCTTTAAACTAGTGCAGTTAGACTCAGTAGTAGTAACTTTATTGTTAAACATGGTGGCCAAGTTTAATTTTCTAATGAATTTTTTAAATTCAAATATGGTGTTAACTACCCGAAAAGAAGGTGTGGGTATGAATTTCAAGCCTTTAGAAAATAAACTAAAATGAGCAGTTTCCAACCTGACATTACTATAATTGTAAATTTTAAAGTTATTGCATTCACTGATTATATTGTCAATAGCCACAATGTCAGATGGAAAAGGAGGATTCAGAGTCAAATCAGAACAAACGGAAGTGGAAGAATCTATTAATATTTCTTCCTCCATTTTCCCCCTTTTTTCCACTTCCCTTGAGGCTTTGTCATGGATGATGGAAAAAAATCCTGCTGTGGTTGATTTCTCTCATATTCAAACTCATAATATCTATCCTCTGACCCCATGTTAGTACTTGTCTTGTTGTTACCCCATTTATAGCAGACATGTCTGCTATACTGCTCTTTGTCCCTCTGAATCTTCTTGTATTTGCGGTCAAAGGCTTTTCTAGCCCTATCATCAGCTAATGAAAATTGTTTGTAATAAAGTTTCTCCCAGTGCTCAAAAGCTAAATCATGCACAATGGTGTTGTTTAACTTCTCAATCTCAGAAATACATTTACAAAGTTTCGAGTCATTGTGCTTGATCAGCTTTTTCATATATTCTATCCCGAAGGAATCAAACAGAGCATTAAAATCATTTTCAACTTCCACTTTAATATCAATGCCTAACGGCATTTTAAAAAACCTCAGTCCCATTGGTACAATTTTAGCAGTAATGCAGTAATTAAGATACGCATTGTCCAATTTTAAAGCATTGATGTTATTCAATTTTTTACCAGATGAATAAATATAATCCCTTAATGTACTTTTAGAAGCATATTTGACCTCATAAGTCTTATTCTCATATGCATTATCGAACTTACAGTCAAATTCGATAAAATTCTGTAATACATTCCGTTTATCAACAGTCCCTTTATTAGGTTTTGAATTAATGTTATAAGCCGTAGCAGAAAAAGTACCTTTAGGATGGATAGTGTCACCAGACGTTGAAGTTATGTACGTGGTGGCAAAACTTGTTTGGGTCTGGCGCCAATGCGCCTAGCTTCTTCAGCAAAATTGCTGAATGAAAAATCAAAAGTAAAATCGCAAGCATCGTTCCTTATGTTGTCCGCTGAAACCGCGGATTCAGGTAAGTCAATCTCACTTCGCAAAATTAATCCGGAACCCTGGCCGTTAGGAATTCCTGGTGACGAGGTAGAAGGCACTTCCTCCTTGTCGGCCAATGGTGACTGAGTGTGAACCTCATCCTCCTGCGACCGTCTCTTACGAACCGGCCCATGAACTGTATTGAAACCAGGAAGTTTCTTAGTAAAAGGACTAGGCAAAATATTCTTATCAGAAGCAAACTTGCCAAATAGCTCCAAAATCTTGGCAACCTCCCCGCGTAAGGATGCAACTTCTGTACGTAAGCTGAACAGTTCCTTGCAATGGTCGGGTGAGGAGTTGCTGGTGGTACTGTGAGAGGTATTCATGTCAACACCAGAAAAACGCGAGTTGTATAAACCAAAAAGCAAGATGAAAACGGCAGCTGTAACAACACGCTAACTGCCACCACTCACAGATGATTCCAGCATACACAAGACAGATGGTAGGTAAAATCCAACATTCATTTAATAAAATAAGAAGTGGTTTAGCGCTTTCACTCGCAAAAGCGAGCTTCTTCAGAACACATACTTCATTAAACAAACTATTTAAATACTAAAAAAGGCGCCAAGACTGGCTCAGTTCAATTAAAGAAGTTAAAGCAATATTACAAATAAAAATTCTCTCAACAACACAATAAGAATACAATCCAGCTGAACAGTTAAAACAGCACCAATAAATAAATGTGAACACAGTAATGATGTAAATAAAAAATTCAATCTAACATTAGTAAAGGTTTAATAGACATATAGTCATTGATCCCAGGCGGTGTGGTGGCATCTGTATACACTTGCCACCATAATTCCCTATAAGCCAGGTAATTTTTAAGATTACCACCACTAGGATTACTCCTAACTGACTCCAAAATGCCGAACTTAAAATTGTGTTCAATGCCATAATCCAATATGTGTCTAAACAGAGCATTCTCTAAACAGAGAAATATGGACAGTTGAGAGGTATGCTCACCACCCCACTCCCTGTGGCAATTTCCCAAAATGTTGACAGTTGAGGGGTATGCTCACCATCCCCTCTCCCTGGCTATTTCCTAAAATGTGGACAGTTGAGGGGCTTGCTCACCATCTCCCCGGCTGTTCCCCAAAATGTGGGCAGTTGAGGGGTATTTTTACCACCCTCCTCCCCTGGTTTTCCCCAAAGCATGGATAGTTGATAGGTATGCTCACCCCCCCTCTCCTTGGCTGTTCCGCAAAATGAGGACAGCGGACAGGTAATCTCACCAGCCCCGTTCCCATCTATTCCCCAAAATATGTATAGCTGAGAGGTATGCTCACCACTCCTCCCTCCCTCTGGCTATTCCCCGAAATGTGGACAATTAAGGGGTATGCTCACCACCTGGCTATTCCCCAAAATATGTGAAGTTGAGTGGTATGCTCACCACCCCCCTTCCCCTGGCTGTACCCCAAAATGTGTGCAGTCGAGGGGTATGCTCACCACCCCCCTTCCCCTGGCTGTACCCCAAAATGTGTGCAGTTGAGGGGTATGCTCACCACCTCCTCCCCCTGACTTTTCCCCAAAAGGTGGACAGCTGAGAGGTATGCTCACCACCCCCCTCCCCCTGGCTATTCCCCAAAATGTAGACAGTTGAGGGGGTATGCTCACCACTTCGTCCCCCTAGCTGTTCCCCAAAATGAGGACAGTTCAGAGGTATGTTCACCAACATATCCCTCAACTTGTCCACATTCTGATGTATACTCCGGAGAAAGGGGGGGTGGTGAGCATACCTCTGAACTGTCCTCAGAGGTGTGCTCTCCACCCCCCTCCCCCTAGGTATACCTCAGAATGTGGACAAGTTGAGAGGTATGCTCACCAGCCCTCCTCCCCTGGCTATTCCCCAAGATGTGAACAGTTGAGGGGTATGCTCACCCCCCCCAATGGCTATACCCCAAGATATGGACATTTGAGGGTTATGCTCACCACCCCCCCTCCCCCTGGCTATTCCCAAAAATGTGGACAGTGAGAAGTATGCTCACCACCCCCCACCGGTGTATCCCCCAAAATGTGGACAGTTGACAGGTATGCCTTCTACCACCTCCTCCCTCTGACTGTTCCACAAACTGTAGACAGTAGAGAGGTATGCTCATCACCCCCTCTCACTAGCCATTCCCCAAAAACTCCTCCTGGGTATTCCGCAGGAGTGGGTCCCCTTAGCACAAGGGTTTCTGCTTTTATAGTCTTGAGTTCCCTGGAAGAAAAAAAAATGGTACCTTCATCTGAGAGAGGTAATGGCTTCTCTGAGTATTTTATTTTGCTTTTGTTTACTGAGTTTAGTCAAAAAGTCCTTTTTGGTAAAGACCCGGGGAGAAAAGCTTGAACATTTGACACATATGAACACAAATAATAGTACAATTACACATGCACTTGCTAATTAGGTTACATTCGTCTGGACTAAAGGCAACTATTGCAGTATAAAAGATACTTGTGCATTTAGCAGATATTGAACTTTGAGCACTTGAAGAGGTGAATTAGTTTGTCTTTCATACAGATAATAGATATGTGATGCTTAGAAAATCAAAGAAATTGATGTGAAGGAAGGAACTAGGTAGGTTAGAATATTTGAGAGGTGAGGTATAAAGCAGGTTAAGGGACGATTTTACATATATATACATGTACATTGGAGGGGGTGAGCAGTGTCACAAGACTATGCATATGGCTGTTGTTTGTCATGAGTGGTTGTGGGGCATAGGATACTGAATGAAGAGAAATGGTTTGAAGATATGGCAAGCTGAACATAAGAGCCATTTATTCTAGAGATAAATGGGAGCAGATACATTAAGTTGATAGGTGAAGTTCTAGTTGTCTTTTAAATGAGTATGTATTCTGAATGGATTTCAGTGGTGGTAGTGATGTGATTCCATAGTTTAGCTTCACATTTTGAATATAGAGAGTCACCTGCAGTATTAAATGATTAGATGTTCTTCGTGTTTCACTGTTGCAGTCATTACATTTGGGTAATCTGCTGGCAAGTTGCCCTCAGTCAGCCTGAATAACAAAGTCTTGGGGCCTGCGTCGGTTGCTGTCTCCTCTTCCATGGCGTCAGGTCGTCAGGGGTATAAAACATGCAGCCGATGCCATTTTAAATCAGTCTTTCTTGCCGCGCAGTGCCCAAAGCAGAAGTAGTTCGTAAGTGCCGGTCGGCCGACTCCTGAAATTTTAGTTTTTGAGTTTCAGAACCGAAGTCTTCAACTAAAAGAATTGGGGAAACTTTTTTTTGCTTCTTACTAATGTCATTAAAAGTTAATAATTGCGTTACTTGTGGGAAGCAAATACCTCATAAGGATTTTCATTTGTACTGTATTCCTTGCCTAGGCCCTAATCACAACGTGCCTTGCTGTCAGTTTTGTGCTAAATTTAACTAGCACACTATTAAGCGTCTGTATATCTTTGCTTCTAAATATTTTGGTTCAAGATTTAACTACCCTGAAATGTCGTTGGTTAGCAGTCCGACTACCGGAGTTCACAAAAAAAAAACAAGGAAAAAGACACAGACCGACCGTCGAGGTCCAAAACTAACGACGAAGCTTCTCCTAAGACGGTCGCCAGTTCGCCGGTACTCAGTGAGGTGCTTTCGCAACCCCTGATACCCACTACATTTGAGTCGCAGGCCTGTACCAAGACCCATTCAGAGTCTGGTATACCACGAGATTTGCAAAGTATTAAACCCACGGATGTCTCTGCCTTGGATGGGTCCAGAGCTGCTGTGCGAGAATGCATATGAGGAAACTTCAGTGGTACCTAAAAAGCTTATGGAGTCAACATTGTCACAGCCTGGAAACAATTATTCCTCTCATTCCCTGCCAACAACAGGAGTTTCTTTGGTGGGCAGAGACGTGTCACCAAAACAAGGAACTGTCATTCACTCTACCCCCTGCCACCCAAACCCTAACTACAGACGCATCAGACTATGCTTGGAGGGCCCACCTGGCAGGGAGATGCATTCAGGGAAAATGGAGCCCAAACCAAATGCATCTACATATCAACCAGAAAGCAATGCTAGCTGTTCAGAATGCACTGACAGCCTTCAAGGACTTACTTCATCCAGGACAACTACTGATAAAGACGGACAACACCACAGTTACGTGGTACTTAAACAAGCAGGGGGAGTACCCATTCCTACCCCCTTTGCAGACTAGCCATGGCCTTGTGGAACACAGCCTTGACTTACCAAATACATCTTCAAGCTCAATTCCTGCCAGGAAAGCAAAATACTTTGGCAAACGACCTAAGCAGAAATAAACTGGATCCACAAATCTTCAGCATGTTAACACAGAAATGGGGGAGCCCAGACATAGATCTATTTGCCTCTCTCCAACTATCAGTTGGACAAATTCTGCACAAGAACTCATCACAAGAAAGCATGGAAATTGGATGCTCTATCCTTCAGCTGGAAAAACCTGTCAGTC
Source organism: Protopterus annectens (assembly GCF_019279795.1). NCBI lineage: Eukaryota > Metazoa > Chordata > Ceratodontiformes > Protopteridae > Protopterus > Protopterus annectens. The sequence goes on along the minus strand of NC_056750.1, from coordinate 840,222,713 downwards.
TATGCCTTTCCCCCTCTGCCTCTAATCTCCAAGGTCTTACTAAAAATCAGACAGGAAAAAACAAAAATGATTCTAATTACTCTGGACTGGCCTCACCAACACTGGTACCCTCTTTTAAGGAATATGTCAAACCTTCCTCTGTGGTACTTGCTTCTAACACCTCATCTATTGTCTCAGCAGAACTATCAAATTCTGCACACTCTGCTCCAAACTCTGAATATGGCAGCATGGCTAATCAACTAACTGTACAAACCACATCTCTCAGTAAAGCTGGGATGGATGTCATTTTGGAAGCCAGAAGGCCTAGTACTGGAAAATCTTATGTTGATAAATGGAAGAGATTCTGTGCTTGAAACCAAGCACAAGAAATAGACACAGCAAAGCCCAATATTCCTCAGATGTTACAATACCTAACTGAGATGCTTGACTAGGGCCTATCTTTTTCATCAATAAAAATCCATACCTCTCCCATCTCGGCTCATTACAACACAGCTCCTCCCCTCTTTTTTCATCCACTGCTAAAACAGTATCTCAGAGGGGCCAAAACTTTTAAGGCCTCCCAGGAGAACGCAAACTCCTGCATGGGGACCTCAGTTTTGTGCTGGAAAAACTCACCCTGCCTCCTTTTAAACCAGCAGCTACTGCGGATATACAATTTCTTTCTTGGAAGACCGCTTTTCTTTTGGCAATCACTTCAGCTAGAAGGGTTTCAGAACTACAGGCTCTCATAGCAGTAGAGCCTTTCATTATTTTTTACCCTGACAGGGTGGCCCTCAGAACCATTCCTTTTTTTATGCCTAAGGTGGTATCCAGTGTGGCTCTTAACCAGACAATTCACCTGCCAACTTTTTTCCCAAATCCGCAGAAAAAGGGGGACAACTAAGATTCTACTTAAACAGGACAAAATCTCTAAGAAAGTCTGAGCAACTACTAGTGTCATTTGCTGCAGGATCAGAGGGGAAGGCTATATCAAAGCAGACTATTTCTAAGTGGATAAGCCATTGTATTTGTTTCTGCTACTTGCACCATGGTAAACTTGTGCCCAAGGGGATCAGATCCCATTCCACCAGGGCTGCCTTTACTTCAGCAGCTTTTCTCAGAGGGGTCCCTACCAGAGACATTCTAGAAGCTGCTGCTTGGAGCTCAGTTCATACGTTCACAAAGCATTATCATTTACCTCTCTTCTCTAAAACCAGGGCAGGCTTTGCCACTGCAGTCCTGCAGGGCCTTATAGCTGCTCCTAATGCTGTTTAGTTCCATCCTCCCCATCCATAGCTTTGGGATTCTACCCAAATGTAATGTCTGCAACAGTGAAACACGAAGAACATAGTACAGTTGTGTACACTTACCATAAATGTAGATGTTAGAGTGTGTTCACTGTTGCTGTCTGGGTTACCCACCCGCCAGCCCCCTTTCTATACCTATTCTTTCCTTCACTATACTCAAAAGCCTTTGAGGTGTGTTTGCTTTTAGTTGAAGGTAAAGTTTATGTTTCTAAAGTGCATTTTTATATTTGCAGTGTACATATATATTTTTGCTCCCCATTTGGGGGGCACCTGGCATCAGGGGCAAGAAAAACTGATTAAAATGGCGTTGGCTGCATGTTTTATACCCATGATGACCTGACGTCATGGAAGAGGATTCAGCAACCGACGCAGGACCCAAGACTTTGTTATTCAGGCCGACTGAGGGCAACCTGTCAGCAGATTACTCAAATGTAATGACTGCAACAGTGAGTACACTCGAACATGTACATTTATGGTAAGTGTACACAACTGTACTTTATAGTGATTAGTGATTTTTTCTAGACCATGAAATTCTATTGGGGAGTAGTGTTGTATTAAGTTGTTAAGGGGTGAGCAATTTTCTAGTTTATAGAGAAGTCAGTTCCTGTGAAAGAGCTAGGTGTTGTGGTAGTTCTAACTGGTTTAATTCTCTGAGGACTAGGCAGTAGTGTGTTCTCTTATAGTCAACTGCAGATTTGGCTGTTTTATCATAACATCTCTCCTGAGGACCTTTCCTGTTAGCCTGTACTTCGGAGAAGTAGATACCAAATACAAAAGGCTTCTGGATAACGAAGTTCGCAGATGACTGCAAACTATCAGCCATAGTCAAGTCCCCAAATGATGTGAACATCCTACAGAAGGGCCTTGCTGAGACAGATGCCTGGTGTCAGAGCCATGGCCTCAAGCTCAGTGCCAAAAAGTGCAGTGTCATCCCCTTTGGTAAAAACTCTGTACCCATGAGTTACCACATAGGCAGCAATCTACTTAACACCGAATGTGTGATAAGAGACCTTGGGACCCAAGTGGACAGTAGTCTCTCCTTTGATAGTGACATCGCCACAGTAGTCAGGAAGTCCTTCTACGTGGCACACACCATCATAAAAGGGTTCTCATCCAGGAAAAAAGAGGTCATTGTTCCTCTCTACTCTACACTCATTAGACCCATTATAGAGTACAGAACGCTCCTTTTGGAATGTACCTCACAATCTGAAGCAGCTGGAAAGGCCACAGAAGTACCTCACAAAGAGGATTACTGGCCTCAAACAAATGCCCTACACTGACGATCTCAAAAAACTCCAGCTTTACTCCGTAGCATATCGCCTACTCCGAGGTGATCTCTGCCTAACATATAAAGCTATGTCAAACCCAGAGCTGTTGGACATGCTACACCTAAAGAAATTCAAATCCCTCCAAGCTACACACTCTAGGGACCTAAACCTTGTCACCACAATAAACAGGACATGCTGGAGAGATAGATTCTTGTCCCAGAGACTTCCCATACTCAGGAACAGGCTACCCATCTATGTCAAGCAAAGTTCTTCATTAGCACTCTTCAAGAAAAATCTTGATGAGTGGATGGGAAATAGGAAATACACCCCGGGGATCACTTCTGTGTCTCTGCTTGACAGTGGCACAGGAAAATAACTTTCTTGGGTGGCGTAAGCCAGTTAACCTTGTTGGCTAGGCTTACGTGGGTCCTTGGACTGATAGCCTAGTAACCTATCTGTGAACATTGCTCAAGTTTGGATAATTGTGCAACTTTAAGGTTAGTAAAGATAGGTGCAGCATAGAAGAGAGATGGCAGTAAGAAAGTAAAGGCTATGGGTCTTCTGCCTATATCACTGAAGTAGATTTTTACTTTTCAATTTAATTTCTCCAAGTCTTTTGCGTTTCTAATACCATGTGAGAGAAGTGGATCCCATTCCTAAGTCAATGTATGATTAAAGTTCATGAAATTAGTATGTTAGCCAGAAGTACTCTTCACAGTATCTGTAATGCTCCCAGACTTGAGTCTTTCTGCAGTTCATATGATGTTACATAGGTGCATAGGTTCATAGTTGTTTACTAGGCTAATCACCACAAGGGCCTTTTTAAGCCTAGCTATGCATCCCAAATCTCTGACAAGTTCTGATACCCTTGATAAGTGTAAGCATGGGTTTGGGACTTGAACCATTTACAGATTACCTGTGTCCATTGGAGACATAGGTGTCAAACCAGAGATAAATTTCCAGTTTCCCATCCAGTTGTCCAAGTTGCACTTGAATTGGGTTAAGGTGGAACTCTGCTTCACATGCATGGGTAGCCAGTTCCATAGATGCAGTAGTCTCTGGGATACATGCCCATCTCTCTAGCAGGACCTATTTATATCACAGGTAATGTTTAAGTATTTAGAACAGGTAATTCTGGTGCTGTTTGTTTGTGGATATGCAGGAGGTACATCCGAGTGAGGTCTTAATGTTCTGTATGCCAGGCATAGATCTCCCCTCAAAAGCCTGTAGGAGACAATACAGGGATAGGGCTTTGAGGCAGTCTGCGTAGGACATTTTACTTATGCTCTGTATTCTTTTAGTGAGGAACTTCTGTAGATGTTCCAGTTGTTAGATATCCCTGGTTAGGTACATGCCAAAGGGGACATTGTACTCAATGATATGTCTGATGAACGTCGAATACAGTGGAACAATTACTTCATTGGACTTAGATGCCATACCTTTGTTTATAAGTTGAACAATATAGTATGATTTCCTTACCACTGTAGCCACATGATGGTTAAAGGCAGATTACTATCTGTGTGTGTCCCTAAGTCCCTGACTACTTGGTCAACTCTAAGGGATGTGTTTTCAATATGATAGTTACCAGGGCTGGATGACTTCCCAAAGGATAATATTATGCATTTCTTGGCATTTAGTTTTAGTCCATGGCTCAGACACCAGTTGTTTGTCTGTGTCAGCCCCTCCTGGAGAACATTTGTGTCAGTGTGAGATTCAGTGACAGCTCCTAATTTGCAATCATCTGCAGATTTAGTCAGCCAGAGACCACTGACATTGGGCTTGACTTCTGAGAAGTAAATGCCAAAAAGGAGCGGTCCAAGGACTGATCCCTGAGGGACTCAACTTGTGACTGGCTTCTCTTTAGAGGTGGACTTCCCAGTTCAAACTTCCTGGCTCCTGTCTGTGAGCCAGTTGGCTTATCCACCAGGTGACACATGGGTTTGTATCTAACCTCTTGAGTTTGTCAACAATGCCAGAGTGGGGTATTGTCAAATTCCTTGGCCAGGTCAAGGTAGGCAGTGTGAACAATTTTGCCCTCATTCATTGCTTTGGTGACCTTCTCAAAGAAGTCCACAAGGTTGAGTAGGCGTAATCTGCCCTTGATGAAACCAAACTGGGTTGGGACCGGTGTCTGGAGGTTTACTATATGTCTGTTGATCATCTCCATGATGATTCTTTCCATGGCTTTACATATAAGACTAGTGAGACTTATGGGTCTGTATTTTCCAGAATCTCTAGATGGCCTACCTTTGTGCAGAGGGATGACTGTTGTCTTTCTTCATTCGTAAGGCACAAAACCTGTTTGAAGACTACAGTTAAATAGTAATTCCAGAGGCCCTGATAGGTCGTGTTTCATGCTATTTAGAAGGCATTGTGGGATATTGTCTGGGCCCATTGATGCAGTGTTCTTGGTCTTCGAGAGAGCATTAAGGACCTGTTCCCTAATGATAGTAGGGGGAAGTTATATTTGATGATATTTCCTGAGGGGAGGTTGAGAGGGAGATAGGGGTAAAGTTGGAGCTGGAGAGGGAGATAGGGGTAAAGTTGGAGCTGAATTTATCAGTCAGGAGGTTTGCTATGTCTTCTGGCTCAGTATAGGTGGCTCCATTTACAACGAGCTCTGCACACAGTTGTGTATTCCCTTTGAGGTTGTGGACATAGCTAAAGAATTCACTGTGGTTGTCCTTGGCCTGGGAGGCCACATTTACTTCAAGTTTGGCTTTGGTAGACTTTATTTGTCCTCAGAATTGTTTGTTTCGTTTGATAAGAGTGCTTTTATCCTGCTGGGTGCTGCACCTCCTAATTTTTGCCGTGATTGTCTCCTCCTGTTATACAGCCTATTGATTTTGTGATTTCACTAGGGTAGCTTGTTTGTTGAGTTAGTTCTGTACTTCTTGGTAGGTGCAGCTGCCTCTATGCAGCTATATTAACATGCTTGTACAGTGTTTCTGTGAACAGATCTGCATAGGCAGCAGTGCTTTCAGGGTTTATGGGGGCTTGACATTTTGCCAGGCTCTCACTTAATAGCAGGAGGTTAACATTAGAACAGTTCCTGAATATTCCAGGTTTAGCTGGGGGTCCAGGTTTTATTTTGATCAAAGGAGACCATTTTGTGGTCTGACCTTAACAGGGAAGGCATTACATTAGGGGTGTGTGCAGTGCCCTTCCATATTAGTGAGGACCAGATCCAGTATGGTTGTACCCCTGGTTGGTGTCTGGTCCAGGGAGTTTGTGTTTACAAAATCCAGGAATCTCTGTGCATATACGTTTGGTGTTGTATAAGATTCCCAGTTAATGGTGGGGTAATTAAAGTCACCCAGGAATATGGTATTGGGTTGGATGGTTAGTATTTCTAATAAGTTTAAGTACACAGTATAGGTTTCCTGGGTCATATAAGAGGTCCTGTAGCTTGCAAGGAAGTGGTATTGGATTTTGCCTATGGTGATTTGAACATTGAGCAGCTCAAGTGCATTGTCCTGTTTGACCAGCCTTGAAGTATATTTATCTTTGATGTAAATAGAGACACCTCAACCTTTAATCCCTGGCTGTGAAGTAGTTGGCCTAATTGTGTGGAAGGCATTATAACCTAGTATAGTTGGTGTGCTGCCCGTGGCTTTAGATAATGTCTCCGTGACCACACAGACATCATACATTCTCTAGGTTAAAGAGAGCTGCTTGTGATTGGAGTTTTTTTAGACTCCTAGCATTGAGCAGTAATACCTTTAGTTTTTTTGGTTTTGATTTGCTATGTCGGAAGTACTTTCAGTTTGGCATTGCCTAAAAAAGGCACTATGGAGGAAGACAGGGTTTTAGCTAGTATTCGAAAGCCTAGAGAGGGGAGAGGTGCAGACCATCCCTGACAAAGCAGCATGGTCTATTGACCATCTGCTTCCATGTTGATAGATATTGCACCCCTTAGAATGACATCAGAAACTAAACCAATTATTAGTCTATCATCTTTTGTTCATATTGTGGCATCATCCTTGGAGAAGGTAAAATGTGCAGTGTTGAGCTCATACCAGCCTGAGATGCATAGTCCGAGAGCTCTGCGATGTCTCTTCATATAGTCTAGGGAGGTACATCTCTGGTCATTTACTCCCACATGGACTATGACTGAGTCATATTGGTAATTGTGGTCCAATGGCCTGCGTGCCTGTGTAATGTGGCAGATCCTAATAACACATCTAAATATGGCTGTAAATTCCTTTTATGAGACCCATTGCTCCTATTTCTGTTGGAACTGTCTGGGTATCCTTCCATATTACCATTATTTTTGCCTGCAAATCTTGGTATTTTATAACTTTGTGTCGCTCTGTATGTAAGACACTGTAATACTGGGTGTAGCAATTTCAATGATCAGTGCTGCTTTTGTCTTTTCATGGACTACTTTATCTGGTTTCTCGCACCTGTCTTATGAACTGTTGGTACTGGGTGATCCCATGTGATGTAAACTTCATCATTTTCTATAATGCTTTGTGGCTCATGTTTGCAGCGTTTCAATATAGCAATGTTTCACAGTCTGCAATGCAACAGTCTTGCCGCATTATTATGCCTTTCAGTATATGGGCCCTATGCCATAGTGTATCACACCCAGCAACAGGATGTGCAACTGTTTCCAATTCTGTTTTACAAAACCTGTATTTGTCTGTTTCTCCCACATGTTCAGTGGACTTTGTAAACCAATGTGTTTGTAGCCCACTATCCTGGGGTGCCAGTATTAACTCTTATCTTTTGGTTTAAATTCCTCTGTCCTTAACCATTCCTGCATCAGTTCGTGATTGACATGACATTGTTCCAAGAGTTTTCTGTACTTGCAGATGTATTTATGCCTTTTCCAAATTCCTTGCCTTCTCATCTGATCCTTAACTTTGTATTCTTTTGTTTTTTGGCACATTTGCTGCCTGATTTTTGTCTATTTCTGGTTTGATTTCCATTCCCACTTGACACCAATATGCTTTTCATAAATTAAGCAGGGAACTTGTTCTCATGTTTGAAAACTTCCACTATGTTTCTATCTTATGAGGTCAGCAAATATGTAGGCAGTCCTGCATCTGCAGATCTGTACATGCAATCAATTTTGAGGAGGCCCATACCTCCTCCAGAACGGGGAATACATAATCTTGGTATACACTGACTTTTATAAATCATTTGAGAAGCATGAAGCATTTTTCTTGTTTTCCTGTCCAACTGATCCAGTACATTATGAAGGCAGCCAATCACCCCAAAACTGTAAGAACAGGAATAACAAACTTGAGTTATAGTTTTAACTGTGTTCCTAGATGTCAGGGCTGTTTTCATTTTTAGTTTTAGTTTTCTAACATATTTCTTACCAAGTTTTATTGCATTTGTTCATGTTTCATTGTTGACCCTTAATCAATTCTGAAGTATTAATGCACTCCTCCTGCTGAAGTTCCTTTATATCCCGTCTCTGTCCGACTGATATTTTATTGGTGCTGCAGCTTTCTTGCTTTAGAGGTTGGTTGTGTACATTTATCAAGACCAGATCAGATTCTTATATCATCTGAGAAAGCTTGGACCACTTGCAGATGTTCTTCGTGTTTCACTGTTGCAGTCATTACATTTGGGTAATCTGCTGGCAGGTTGCCCTCAGTCGACCTGATTAACAAAGTCTTGGGTCCTGCGTCGGTTGCTGTCCCTTCTTCCATGACGTCAGGTCATCAGGGGTATAAAACGTGCAGCCGATGCCATTACTTCAGTCCTTCTTGCTGCGTGGTGCCCAAAACAGAAGCAGTTCGCAAGTGCCAGTCGGCCGACACCTGAAATTTTCGTTTTCGAGTTTCGAAACCGAAGTCTTCAACTAAAAGCTAAGTACCCCATTGGGGAAACTTTTTCTTGCTCCTTACCGATGTCCGTAAAAGTTAATAATTGCATTACTTGTGGGAAGCAAATACCTCATAAGGATTTTCATTTGTTCTGTATTCCTTGCCTAGGCCCTGATCATAACGTACCTTGTTGTCAGTTTTGTGCTAGATTTAATCAACGCACTATTAAACGTCAGTACATTTTTGTTTCTAAATATTTTGGCTCACAATTTAACTATCCAGAAATGACGTCGGTTAGCAGTCCGACTACCGGAATACCTAAAAAACGCAAAGAAAAAGACAGAGACAGGCCGTCGAGGTCCAAAACTGACGATGCTTCCCCTAAGCCAGTCTCTATTTCGCTGGTACTCAGTGGGGTGCTTTCGCAGCCCCTGATGCCCACTACTTTTGATTCGCAGGCCTCTACTGAGACCCATTCAGAGTCCAGTATGCCGCGAGATGCTTTAAATATTGAACCCACGGATGTCTCTACCTTAGATGGGTCCAGAGTCGCTGTGCAGGCACCGGCTTCTGAGGGTGTTTTCAGGCCTAAAGATTTGTATATTAAACCGACGCCATCTTCAAAACTAAGGCCAAAATCTACTTCTATGCCAAAAAAAACTACGCTTGGGCCACGTGTGCAGGCCCATGTGCCTAAAAAGCAAATGATCAAAATGGCTGAAGATTTAATTACCTTGAGCAGAGGTAGCCAACCCCCTCCTGCTAAGAGGCCTAGGCAAGACATCTATTATGAATCTTCTGATCAGGATTATATTTCTTCTGATATTTCTACTGAGCAGGATTTATCTATACCTACTTATGAGGACTCTGATGCAGAAGATTCCATTCCTTCTTCCTCTCCCCCTGAGGATTTCTCTTTTGGAGAAGCTTTACGTACCTTAAGGGAACATTTCCAATGGGAAAGTCAGAATTTCTCTCAATCAAAAAAAGAGACGTAGAGATTTTCTTCTTCTTCTTCCTCAGCATAGGCTTTTGGCAATACCTCCTGTTCTAGACATTGTTGATGTTTTTTCAGAATCTAGTATGACTCTTGATTCTCTGCCTCCGGCTCCTAGTAAGCCAGACAGATACTACGGGGTTCCTGACTCCCACAAATTCCTTTTCAAAAATCCTGCTGCTGATCCTGAAACCATTTCTCAGGGTCCCAAGGGCATTAAGGCGTCTACTGCTAAAAATCCTACCCCTTCTGATAGAGATTCCAGGGCGCTGGATAGGTGGGGTAAGAAGGTTTGCACGTCTGCAACCTTGGCAATCAGGGATTTAAACTGTCAATTTCATATGCTTAAATATCAACAGCATATCATGGGACTACTTAAACAGAAAATGATGTTAATCTCTGACTGTGTGGAAAATAAAGATTTTCATTTATTACATTCAGCTGAGCAAGTTGGAAAACATACTTTGCAATGTGGTTTTGATTCCTTGGAGGCCTCTTGCAGGGTTGCTGTAACTGGATCTGTGCTAAGAAGACATGCTTGGCTCAAAGAGCAAACTCTGCCTGACCATGTTAAAGCAAAATTGTTGGATGCTCCTTTACAACAGGACCGTCTGTTTGGTTATAAGGCTGAAGAAGTGTTAAAAAAGATGGCAGATGAAGCTAAATCTATGCAAACTGTGAACGATTTCTTACAAGTGCAACCTCCAAGATTTAGTAGGCAGTGGCCTAAGAAGAACTGGTCCTTTCCAGTCCCTTCGAGAGCCGCTCAAGTAAAATCCAGACATTCCAAAGGCTCCAGGTTTCAGACACAAGGAACGTTTAGAACAAAACATTGGGGTGCCTCCACCTCCAAATCTGGAAACAACAAGGCACCTCCCTATGGTAAACATTCTCAATCACTTCCCTCTACAATCACCAAGCACTTACCTTTTAGCCGCCCCTTTGGGGGGGGGGACTGGCACTTCATGCAAGAAATTGGCAACTTATTACCCAGGACAGATGGGTTTTAAACATAGTATCCCAGGGATACAATTTCATTTCCACACATTGCCAATCCCAACGGATGGCCAGATCTGTCCCCGAATCAGTGGGCAGAGGTCCAGAAACAAGTTCTGTTCCTCATGAACGTGGGGGCTATTCAACCAGTACCAGAAGAGGAAAAGGGACAAGGTTTCTATTCAAGACTTTTCCTGGTACCCAGAAAAGACAAATCATGGCGTCCAATTCTGGACTTATCCACTCTAAACACATTTCTGGACATTCCAAAATTCAAGATGCTGACTCTTCAGCAGTTACTATCTATGCTAGGCAAAGATGCCTGGTTGGTAACTCTAGACTTGAGGCTTACGTGCATATCCCAATCAGGGTATATTGCAAAAGATACCTCCGCTTCAAAGCAGGCTATTTGCATTACCAGTTCTCTGCACTGCCCTTTGGCTTATCTACTGTGCCCAGGGTCTTCACAAAGTGCCTGGCTCCAGTAATTGCATTTTGCAGGCAAAGAAGTATTCAGATATATCCATACCTGTATGATTGCCTAATTCAGGCAGAAAACAAGGACATTCTTCTAAAGCATCTGGCGTTTGTAAAAAGGGTTCTAACTTGTCTAGGGTACACCATAAACGAAAAGAAATCACAACTGGTACCCTCTCAAAAAATGACATTCCTGGGTGCAAGCTGGAATACAACTGCCCAGATGACTTACCTTATGCCAGAAAAGCAAATTTGTTTGGTGACTTCAAACAGGTGGCCACAAAAACCTTGCTATCTGCAAGACAAATTCTGCAAGCCTTGAGGTTCATGGCCTCCAGCATTCTTCTAATTCCATATGCAAGTTTGCATATGAGGAAACTTCAGTGGTACTTAAAAAGTTTATGGAGTCAACATTGTCACAGTCTGGAAACAATGATTCCTATCATACCTTGCCTGCAGCTAGAGTTCCTATGGTGGACAGAGGCCTGCCACCAAAACAAGGGACTGCCTTTCACTCCATCCCCTGCCACCCAAACCATAACTACAGACGCATCAGACTATGCTTGGGGGGCTCATTTGACAGGAAAATGCATTCAGGGCAAATGGAGCCCAAATCAAATGCACCTACATATCAATCAGAAAGAGATGCTAGCTGTACAGAATGCACTGACAGCCTTCAAGGACTACCTTCATCCAGGACAACTGATTTTGGCAGACAGCACCACAGTTATGTGGTACATAAATAAGCAGGGGGGTACACATTCCCTACCCCCTTTTCAGACTAGCCATGGGATTGTGGAACACTGCCTTAACCTACCAAATACAACTACAAGCTCAATTCCTGCCAGGAAAGGTAAATACTCTGGCAAACAAACTAAGAAGAAATCTTATGGACCCACATGAATGGAAACTGGAATCACAAGTTTCCAGCATGTTGAGATGCAAATGGAGGAGTCAAGACATATATCTTTTTTTGCCTCACCCCGGAACTATCAGTTGGACAGATTCTGCACAAAAATTCATCACAACAAAGCTTGGAAAGTGGATGCTTTATCATTCAACTGGAAAAACCTGTCAGTCTGTGCCTTTCCCTCTCTGCATTTGCTCTCCAAAGTTCTACTAAAAGTCAGACAGGACAAACCAAAAATTATTCTGATTGCTCCAGACTGGCCTCGCCAACACTGATACCCACTCCTGCGCAACGTGTCACACCTTCCTCCATGGCACCTGCCTCAGACATCTTACCTACTGTCTCAGCAGAACTACCAAATTCTGCACACTCCGCTCCAAACTTTAAATCTTGCACCGTGGCTAATCAACTAATTTCACCCTTGGCATCCCACAGCAAACCTGTGATGGATATCATTTTGTAGGCTAGAAGACCTAGTACTAGAAAATCTTATACTGACAAATGGAAAAGATTCTGTACGTGGAACCAATACCAAGGAATAAGCACAGCAATGCCTAATATTCCTCAGATTCTGCAATATTTAACGGAGATACTTCACAAGGGCCTATCTTTTTCTTCCATAAAAATCCATGCTTTAACCTTTTCAGCTCATTTCAACACAGAACCTCCCATCTTCTCTCATTCTCTGCTAAAGCAGTATCTCAGAGGGGCCAACAATTTAAGACCTCTCAGGAGAGTGCCATCTCCTGTATGGGACCTCAATTTTGTTTTGGAAAAACTCACTCTCCCTCCTTTTGTACCAGCTGCTACTGCGGACCTAAAATTTCTCTCCTGGAAAACAGCTTTCATTTTACCAGTCACTTCAGCTAGAAGGATTTCAGAATTACAGGCTCTTATGACAATGGAGTCTTTCATTATTTTTCATCCAGACAGGCTCTCAGGACCAATCCATCTTTCATGCCTAAGGTGGTATCCAGTGTGGCTCTGAATCAGACCATTCATCTGCCAACTTTCTTTCCCAATCCACAGAACAAGGGTGAGTGGATTCTGCATTCATTGGATGTACACAGACAACTTAGATTCTACTTAAACAGGACAAAATCTCTAAGAAAATCTGAACAACTATTGGTGGCATTTGCTGCAGGGGCAGAGGGAAAGGCTATTTCAAAGCAGTCCATTTCCAATTGGATAAGCCATTATATTCGTTTCTGTTATATGCACCATGGTAAACCTGTCCCCAAGGGGATCAGATCTCATTCCACCAGGGCCGCATCTACTTCTGCAGCCTTTCTCAGAGGGGTTCCTACCAGAGACATTCTAGAAGCTGCTACCTGGAGCTCAGTTCATACGTTCACCAAACATTACCATTTACCTCTCTTCTCTAAATCCAGAGCAGGCTTTGCCACTGCTGTCCTACAGGGCCTTATAGCTGCTCCTAATGCTGTATAAATCCATCCTCCCAACCATAGCTTTGGGATTCTACCCAAATGTAATGACTGCAACAGTGAAACACGAGCATAATACAGTTGTGTACACTTGCCATAAATGTAGATGTTCGAGTGTATTCACTGTTGCAGTCCTGGTTACCCACCCTCCAGCCCCCTGTTTTTCTCTTACTATACCTCTCCTTTCTTTTACTATGCTTAAAAGCCTTTTTGGTGTATTTGCTTTTGTTTGGAGGTATATTTTTTGTATTTTAAATTATATACATATATATATATATATTTTGCTCCCCATTTGGGGGGCACCTGACATCTGGGGCAAGAAAAACTGATGTAATGGCGTCGACTGTATACCCCTGACGATCTGACGTCATGGAAGAAGGGACAGCCACTGACGCAGGACCCAAGACTTTGTTAATCAGGCCAACTGAGGGCAACCTGCCAGCAGATAACCCAAATGTAATTACTGCTACAGTGAATACACTCGAACATCTACATTTCTGGTAAGTGTACACAAGTGTACTTTGTGTTTTCAGTTCCTCATCTGATGAACTGTACAGTTTTAATTCATCCACAAAAAGAAAAGTCTTTATATAACCTTTTGTTGTTTTCCTGGTGCCAAATTTTAACCATGACCTAATCTGTTTAATGGGTTATGAGCAAGACAAAAGAGCAGCACTGACGGTGTCTCCTTGGACTATCTCTTTTTGGATTTTTGACCCTGGGATAATAATTTGTCCTTTATTGTTGCATAGCCACAAAGTGGTCTGCCACTGTTTCATGGTCACTGTGATGTAATTGATCAGTGTAGGGTGTATCTGATACATTTGTAGGTACTGCATTAGCCATAAATGTGTGATACTGTCAGATGCTTTTTTTGTAGTCTGCCCATGCCATGCTTAGATTCTTCCCCTTTTAGTAATGCTCCGTTATGACTTTAGCAACAAATGATCCTTTATTCCATATATATTTTTGTTACCCTGTTCTGTTGCCATGACTGTGTTTTTCCTAAGTGAGCATAAACTCTTTGTCAGTATCAATTCCAGTATGTTTATACATTGTCAGAAGTTATTTGTCCAAAATTTTAGGATATCTTGCAAGGTTCACTGTTAAGTATGATTTTTCGTGTTAACAAAGTTGGCATGTTTGGGGTGCAAATATAAATTTTTCTTACTCAGGGCTAAATGTTCATGTGAAGGTGTTAATACTTTTAGCCAGATGCAAGGTACAGCATCTTGGCCTGGGGTTTTCCATATAAGAACTTGTCTTAATTTTGTTTAAATTTCTTTGGCCATTACTTCATCCCATTTCATATCCTATACATTTGACATTATTATTCTTTCTTTTACTTCTGGCACTTCAGCATCTTTATGATGTTCCACAAGATCTTCGTAGATATTTCTCCAAAATGTGACTATTTCTTTTTTTTTTTTTTGGTGGTGCTTCTCTTCCTTTTGCCGTGTTTCCCAATTCTCTATAAAACTTTTTTGGGTCATCAATAAATTGCTTTTTTGCACTTTACCTTTATATTTATCTGCACATTTTTTTTTCAGCCTGTGCTGATATTATTAGTTTATGATTTGAAATAGTGTATGATAGATCCAGGTCTGTTCCCATACTGCGCATTGCTTTTATCACATCTATCTTGAAGTATTTTTGTTCTGTTATAACAGCAGCACTTTTTGTCTTAATTGCGTCATAGTTTTCTCTATTTGTTACTTCCATGATGGAACCGGATTCCTTCCCTTCCTTTCCCTTTATTGCTTTATATCTGTGTGGTAAGACTTTATCTGTTATTGATTTAGCTGCACAGTAGTATATCACATTTACTTTTACTATATTGCATGAATTTCTATAAGCAGTCTTGATTACTTTGTTCATATTTATCAAACTTCTGACATTTTGGCTCTTATTGACTTTTTATCATCTGTTTCTTTTATTGATCTTAATATGTATATCCATCTGTATTAAATCAAGCAACTTTTCCTTTAAATAATTTTTTTATGTACTAAGGACACACTCTTTTATGTCCTTTTATTCTGCTGTTGCAGTATTCTTTACATGAGAGAGATTGCCTGCCAAGTGACCCAGCGTTGGCCAGTATACAAATTTTTTAGTGCGTAGGGTGCGTGGTACATCACACATAGTCTGCTTTCGGATGTAGGCTATAAACGTGACGTACACATGCACCATCCTCAGAACTTCTTTGCCGCTGGACAGAACACGCTTCCTGTACGTATGGTCTGCCCTCCGAAGAAACCTCAGCTCAGATAAATGCCCCAGTGGGGGATCCTTTTCTTACTTTTGATAATGTCTTAAGTTAGTCATCCAAGAAGGGCAAATGTGAATGTGGACGTCAGATTCCACATAAAGACAGCCATCAACAGTGCCTTTTCTGTCTTGGGCCTTCCCACAGCCATCTGCCAGTTGTTTGTCCCGAAACCTTATGAAGTAAGCTTAATTTGCTTTCCATATATCTAGAAAACCAGCGACTAAAACTCCTCACCAAAAGGATGTTGGGTCCCTCAACCTCAGAAGCAGAGTTGTTAGTAAAGCAGAAGGCCAAGAAATCCAGACTGTAAGCCGCAGCTGCACCTCCAGGGCCAGACATTTCTCCCAATACCAGTCCGGAGGTTTGCTCAGGGCCATTGTCCGAACAACAGGCCAAATCCATAACAGAGGTTGCCTTAGAACAAGATAAAAGCTCGTCCTGGGTGGTACCGCAGGCATCCATTATGGATGTCCAAGGGGAACCCCAACTTATTTCTGAGAGCCTCTGAGGGATTCTAACTATTCTTGTTTGAGAGGAGGTAGATTCGGGCATTGTGTGTAGGCCTACGTCCAGTCCAGTCTACTCCACAGAATGGATGTGCCCAGTAAGAAGAAACAGAAGACCAAGCATGTGTCTCCTACTTGTGATCCTCAGAAGTATTGGCAAGCTTTTTCCCAAAGCTTTTTCATTGCCCTCATGTCTCTCAGACCTCCCCCATGGGTTATAGTCTCTACATCCTGCTGGCCTGCTCCTTTGCAAAAAAGGGTTAGGGAAGATTCATCTTCTGAAGAGGCCTTCTCATCCAATGAGGAGTCTCAAGCATATTCTACCTAGATCCCCACTAGCCTATGCCTCCCCTTTTGAAGATTGTAATGAGACTGATTCTCCAGTAGAGGAGAATTCATTCAGTGACCCTTTGACCAGGATGCAGGAACATTTCAAGTGGGATACGACTGAAATGGCAGAAATTCAAAAAATGTTGCTATGCCCTTCTGCAAGTGGACACTCCCAGTTCCTCTGCCATTCTCCCTAGCATTTCGGCCTTCTTAGATGCTTTTGTATCCTCTAGCAAGACACCTGATTCGCAACCTACAGCACTTAAAAAAAACAGACAGATTTTTTTTTAAGGTGCCTGCAGATTGCAAGTACTTGTTCAGAACTCCCTCAGCTTGACCCATCAGTCATCACTGTGTCCTCTGACAAGCCATCAGGACTTCTTCCCTCTACCTCCCTGCTACCTTCTGACAAGAACAGCAGGAATTTGGAGAGATGAGGCATGAAACCCACTGGACAAAATACTCAGAGCTCTTGTTACAGCTGTCTAAGATAATTTCTGAACTACCCAAATCCGAGAGTAAGACTGTAGCTACATCCCAGGTCACTAGGCACACAATCAAATGTAGCTACAATGCCATAGAGACTTCCCCTAGTGCAGCTGCCTTTGGGTCTGTCTTTAGGAGATTTGCTTGGCTTAGACTACAGCCATTGCTAGAGGATATCAAATGCAAATTGCTGGATGCTCTCTTGGACGATGAAGTCCTGTTTGACTCTGTGGCTGCAGAACTCTTCAAAACATTGCTGGAGAAGGGTAAGGAGGTGAAAGAACTAAAACAACACCTAGTTTCTCCTGTCCCAAAGTTCCAGAGAAACTATCCTTCCAGACCAGCTCAACCCAAGACCAAGAGATCTGGAAAGAGGCCGCAGTCCTTTCAGACTCCACAGCAAACTCCACTTCCTAAACAGCCCTTTCCAGACAGACCAGGGTCCATCTGACTATATGGACCCCATTGCCACCCCTCGCCTTTCCTTCTCAAGCCTGGCTTGGGAAAAGATTTCTCAAGACTCTTGGGTCCTTTCCATCATAAACAAGGGTACTTCATGGTCTGGGAGTCACTACCACCATTCAGGGGCATCCCCCAACCACCCAGAGAGCAACGACCACTGTTCTCACTGGTGTTTCAAACATGTTTGGACCAAGGCACCATCCAACATGTCCCCACCCATCAAAGACAAAGGGATTCTATTCCAGGCTATTCCTAGTACCAAGGAAGGAAGGCCTCTGGAGACCCATTTTAGACCTTTCCTTGGGAAACATCTTCTTGAAGGTACCCTCTTTCAGGATGCTAACCTTGCAAACCTTATTTCCCTGATCTTACCTCAAGCCTTCATGGACTCAGTAGACATAATGGATGCCTGTCTGCATATTCCTGTCCACCCCAGCTACAGGAAATAAGATTTTCAGTAGCCTGTGGATATTTTCAGTTTTCTGCTTTAGCCTGTGGTATCTCTTAACGCCCCAAGGATTTTCACAAAGTGTGTAGCACCAATGGTGGCATTCTGCAGATTGCAAGGCATCTAAATCTTCCCATATTTGGACTATCTTCTTTTCCAAGCAGACAGCCCAGAGTTGCTACAGCAGGACCTCATGTATGCAATCCGTGTCCTACTTTCCCCTGGATTCACAATAAAATATTAGAAATCGGCCTTCACTCCAACACAGGACCACATTTCCTGGGATGCAAGATTCAAACAGATCTCATGATGGTCTCCTTCCCCTCCCAGAAGGGCCAGGAGCTCACTGTCTCATTCCTCTGTCCCACATTTCTCTGGACCCTGGGCTTTATGGCTTCCACCATCCCCATTCTCCCTCTGGCAGAAATGCACAAGAGGAAATGGCAGTGGTACCTAAAGTACTACTACTAAACTACTTTGTGTGCATTTCTCTTCAAATAACTTTGCTGCTGCTTTTTTATCAATTAGTTTTGCTATTCCTTTACATAAATGTTGTACCATTTTAAATCTCGCTTTCTTTCCCATGTCCAAATTTTTTTCTGATATTTCCCGCTCCTTTCGTTTCTCCTAATTTGGGAGACTCATTGTTGCATCATGCTGTGACATTTAACTTGTTAGATTTTCTACACAAAGTCCTTCACTGTGCAGGTATTCCATAGCTTCAGCTCCTATTTGTTTAACTTTTACTTAACTAATCTTCTGTTGTACATTCCCCCTTTGTGATCTTATTTTTTGTATTGTGAAATTTTCCATATCCGGGTGCCTTTGCCTGTATTTCTTTTCACATATCTTTGGAGCCACTTTTTTGATTAATTTCGCTTTCTTCTTTGCATAAATATTGCACCATATCAGATCTCTTTCTTTTCAGTGTCCATGCTTCTTTTTTATACCTTTCAAACATCATTAGATTTTGTTCTTCATATTTTCACACTTCCACATTCGCTTCTTTTTTCCATGCGGCCCAAGGTTTCTTGGTGTATATAATGTTTTCCATGAATCTGTTGTATTGAACACAAGTTTGCATTTGAAGCTGTTTGACAGTTCTTCTTGTGCAAGTTATTTCTTTCCTCTGATTTCTGTCTCAATCTTTTTGTATATCTTCTATCTGGAAATACTCGGCTTCTTGCATAATAGTAACCATATGTAATTTCTTTCTTATCCTCTGTCTCCCACTTTTATCATCTTTATGGCTGTTTTTTGGCCTGTTTGTTTTTTGTAGACCACTACTTTCTTCTACAGTAGGGGGGGCCTAAACCCCATTGCAGGAGTATTTCTGTCTCTTCAGGATTCTGCACTGTCATTTTTTTTCCCAGTCCTGGCACCAGTGCGCCTAGCAGGACTGGACATTTTTTATCCAAGGACTTGTGCACCCAGCTGTCTTTTTTTTTTAACCTACTTCTCTCCAAGATCTATGCTGTATAAAATGCAGTCTGTATATCAGTGCCGTCTTGATGAGATTTTGTAAAAACAGGGTCCACCTTGTGAGGGTACTCACCAAGACATGAGGATGAATTTAATTCCAGCAATACTACTCTCCTTTTCTTGTTGATTTTATCTTTTCTCCATTCAGACAGATTTTTACTCTGTGTAATGTATTTTGTTTTTAATGATTTTTTTTTTTTTAACTGTGTGTGATGTATGGTGGTCAGGTTTCAACTTCTATGATGAGAGACAGCAATTTTGTGTGGTTTACGTGTCCTGTCACTGTGGTTTTGGCAGAGACAATAGTGAACAGTGTTGTGGTAGATGTGTGCTTTGAGTAAAGAAACAGTAATTGTGAATTATTTTGCTATATTTCAGTCAGTAAGAAGGATTGTAACAAAACAAAGATTGCTGAGTTAGGTCTTGTACTTTAGAAAGAGATTTGGCTGAGCAAATTAGGGTCAAGTCATCAGTGTATTGATTTAGGGTAGCATTTTTGTGGTACTGTAGATGTCATTGTTGGATGTGTTAAAAGTATGTGGCCTGGTGTTGATCCTTATGGGACACCAGTAGTTACAGGCCAGAAGGTGGAGAAATAATTTTTCCATTTCACTGCTTGTGTACTGTTTAGACCCGTGGAGGTGGTGCTGCGGTAGCATTGTCGCCTCACAGTAAGACGCTGTCCGGTTCGATTCTCAGCTAGAGCGTCGTCTGTGTGGAGATGTGCGTGAATGGGCGTACCTTCGTTGAAGGTTGTGCGTCAGGGCTGGTAACTCGGCATGTAAAAATCAACTACCAGTCATTAGCGGACCGGAGTTCCACTGTGGCGACCCCCTAACCTAACCCCCTAAAAGCTGAAAGACAAACAGCAACTGCTTGTGTACTGTTTGAGAGGTAATTCCGGAACTAATGCAGTAAAGAGCTGGTAAGCCCTAAGGATGAAAGTTTATATACGAGTTTCTGGTGGAAGACCGTTTCAAAAGCTTTTGATAAGTCTTGGAAAATGGTGAAGACCATGTCTGTGGCATTTCTGTGGGTGTTAAGAGTATTACCAAATTTCAGCAAAGCAGTAGTTGTGCTGTGATGAGGATGTAAGCTGTGTTTGCTTGAAGTCAGAAGATGTTTATCTTTTTGATAGTTGCGAAGTTGCTTTTGAATCTATTTTTCTAATTTTTGTAATTAGGGAGATAAAATGACAATTGTCCTATAGTTGAAAATATCTGTATTGATTCCACCCTCGTTCAGTGGAATAATGAATGATTTTTTTTCCATAGAGAGGGATCTTTTTCTGATGTGGATCCATTTATCAAAATATAAATTGGTTATGCAATAGCCTTGGCTGCTATTTTAATTAGTCACCAGGTAAGTTGTCAGGGGCAGTTATAATAGGCTTCAAGTTTTTGAGGTATTTTTAGGAGCTGGTTGTAAAGAGAAACTTTAAGGAGGTTGGTTGATTGCATAGTGTCCTCACATGATTGGTTAATGACTATACTGTTTGTATGAAGTGGGTGTTGAATTGGTTGGCTATGATATCATTTTGTTTCTGTGTGTTTGGTGTTTGCTGTGTAGCTTGTCTTGGATTTAAGAGCTTGAGTGAGACCCAAAACAGTTTTGTGTTGTTAGTTTGTATGTTTTGATTGGTTGAGTAGTACGTTTGCTCATCATAGATGTTAAATGTTTTGCTAGGTTTCTTGATTGTCTGTATGCTTGTAAAGTCGGAGCTGTTTTATTTTTTGTCCATGACTTCCATGTGCATCTGTTTCATGAGTTGTTTAGTTGCTAATAACAGCCATGGGACTGGGTTGGCTTTGACAGTTTTTATTTTAAAGGGGGCTAGTGTATTTAGAACTCTTAAGAAGATTTAATTTGGCTTCATAGCTTCCACCATCCCAGTTCTCCCTCTGACTAAATGCACATGAGGAAATGGCGGTGGTACCTAAAGTTGGTGTGGACTCAGCACGCACATCCGCTGGAGTTCCAAATTCCCCTTCTTGTCTCGCCCGTAGTGAAACAGGATAATGAAGTAGGTCATTTGTTTCCTGAAAAAGTTACTTTTTCCTTTAGCAGATGTTCAAATCTGAAGGAGATCCTGAATAGTAGAGTTCATAATTATACGAGATCCAGGAAGGGCGCTCACCCTTGTGGGAGATGTAAGGTATGCTGTTCTGGAAGGGCACTCACCCTTGTGGGAGATGTAAGGTATGCTGTTCTGGAAGGGCACTCACCCTTGTGGGAGATGTAAGGTATGCTGTGATGGAAGGGCGCTCACCCTTGTGGGAGATGTAAGGTATGCTGTGATGGAAGGGCACTCACCCTTGTGGGAGATGTAAGGTATGCTGTGATGGAAGGGCACTCACCCTTGTGGGAGATGTAAGGTATGCTGTGATGGAAGGGCGCTCACCCTTGTGGGAGATGTAAGGTATGCTGTGATGGAAGGGCTCACCCTTGTGGGAGATGTAAGGTATGCTGTGATGGAAGGGCACTCACCCTTGTGGGAGATGTAAGGTATGCTGTGATGGAAGGGCACTCACCCTTGTGGGAGATGTAAGGTATGCTGTGATGGAAGGGCACTCACCCTTGTGGGAGATGTAAGGTATGCTGTGATGGAAGGGCACTCAGCCTTGTGGGAGATGTAAGGTATGCTGTGTTGGAAGGGCGCTCACCCTTGTGGGAGATGTAAGGTATGCTGTGATGGAAGGGCGCTCACCCTTGTGGGAGATGTAAGGTATGCTGTGATGGAAGGGCACTCACCCTTGTGGGAGATGTAAGGTATGCTGTGATGGAAGGGCACTGACCCTTGTGGGAGATGTAAGGTATGCTGTGATGGAAGGGCACTCACCCTTGTGGGAGATGTAAGGTATGCTGTGATGGAAGGGCACTCACCCTTGTGGGAGATGTAAGGTATGCTGTGATGGAAGGGCGCTCACCCTTGTGGGAGATGTAAGGTATGCTGTGATGGAAGGGCGCTCACCCTTGTGGGAGATGGAAGGGTGCTCACCCTTGTGGGAGATGTAAGGTATGCTGTGATGGAAGGGCGCTCACCCTTGTGGGAGATGTAAGGTATGCTGTGATGGAAGGGCACTCACCCTTGTGGGAGATGTAAGGTATGCTGTGATGGAAGGGCACTCACCCTTCTGGGAGATGTAAGGTATGCTGTGATGGAAGGGCACTCACCCTTGTGGGAGATGTAAGGTATGCTGTGATGGAAGGGCACTCACCCTTGTGGGAGATGTAAGGTATGCTGTGATGGAAGGGCACTCACCCTTGTGGGAGATGTAAGGTATGCTGTGATGGAAGGGCTCACCCTTGTGGGAGATGTAAGGTATGCTGTGATGGAAGGCGCTCACCCTTGTGGGAGATGTAAGGTATGCTGTGATGGAAGGGCGCTCACCCTTGTGGGAGATGTAAGGTATGCTGTGATGGAAGGGCGCTCACCCTTGTGGGAGATGTAAGGTATGCTGTGATGGAAGGGCGCTCACCCTTGTGGGAGATGTAAGGTATGCTGTGATGGAAGGGCACTCACCCTTGTGGGAGATGTAAGGTATGCTGTGATGGAAGGGCACTCACCCTTGTGGGAGATGTAAGGCATGCTGTGATGGAAGGGCGCTCACCCTTGTGGGAGATGTAAGGTATGCTGTGATGGAAGGGCGCTCACCCTTGTGGGAGATGTAAGGCATGCTGTGATGGAAGGGTACTCACCCTTGTGGGAGATGTAAGGTATGCTGTGATGGAAGGGCGCTCACCCTTGTGGGAGATGTAAGGTATGCTGTGATGGAAGGGTGCTCACCCTTGTGGGAGATGTAAGGTATGCTGTGATGGAAGGGCACTCACCCTTGTGGGAGATGTAAGGCATGCTGTGATGGAAGGGCACTCACCCTTGTGGGAGATGTAAGATATGCTGTGATGGAAGGGCACTCACCCTTGTGGGAGATGTAAGGTATGCTGTGACAGAAGGGCACTCACCCTTGTGGGAGATGTAAGGTATGCTGTGATATTAGAAATTTGGAAGGAGAGAGAATTAATGGCAAGATTCATTGATCATGGGGGCGTTTTGATTGTGATACCTCATGTGTGGTGTACATTTTGGGGTTTGGTTGTGCACCACCCATGTGGTACATTGGTCAGACAAAAAAGAGTAGTCAAAAGAAGAATTATGGAACACCTGGGGGATATCAGGTAAAATGGAGAGCCCAGTCACCCAACATTTCCATAAAGTACATGGAGGGTCATCCGATGGTTTAATTTTCAGTGTATTGGCAAAAGTTTTTTTAAAACAGGATCAGGATCTGTTCAGAGCTTTATTAAGGTTGGAAACAACATATATTATTGATTTCAATACTGTGTGGCCTTATGGTCTGAATTTAGAACTATATTTAAATGTGTACTTTCGGCCTATAGGTATAGATATACTTATTCAGGCTTTTTAAAATGTTCTTGAAATGTTTAGAAATTTTCAGTGTGTTTCATGGTTCTTTATGGCATGAAGTGTGTAATCAAATTGTGTTTCTGCATTGTGTTTTGTAATCTGCATAGCAAATTGTTGGTGTCTTATTGCAGCTTTTAATTAAGTGCAATTATTGATTGCAATTGGGTAATTGTTTGTGATATATAGGAAGGTATCTCTGATGAAAAAATGTATTCCTTGAAAGGCTTTTTGAAGCCGAGGTACCAGAATCATCAGTAAAGTGTGGATACTCATTCTCTTCCGTGTCTCCGGTGTTTTTTTGTAAACAGTTTTTCTTCGTTGGTGTTTTTATTGAAATGGCAGTGGTACCTAAAGTTGGTGTGGACTCGGCACGCACATCCGCTGGCGTTCCAAATTCCCCTTTCTTGTCTGAAGAAAGAAAGAAATTGGTGGATTCAACAATGGTCTTCCAGTCCCGGACTCCCACTCAATCCTCTTCCACCAGTGCAAGAAATGTACACATATGATTCAAACACAGGCTGGGGAGCAGCCTTCGGTGCCATGAAAACACAAAGCACTTTGTCACTCTCTCAAGGAAAAGATCACATCAAAGTAAAAAAAATGAGAACACTACTCTTGGCACTTCAGGTTTTCAGTGTCTCCTCACTCTAGGGCCCTTAAGGTCCAACAGGCAGCATGACAGTGCTCTGGTATGTAAACAAGTGTGTGTGTGTGTGTGTGTGTGTGGGGGTCTTACCTCCTGTGCAGGCAAGCTCTACAGGTGTGGGCGCTGGCGGTCAAGTTACAAACACCCCTTCAGGCAATATACATCCCCTCCAGCATAAATGTTTTGGCAGACACTCTCAGCAGGTCCAAAACACAAACCCACGAATGGATGCTTCACAGGAACGCATTTGTAGACATTGTCCACCAGTGGGGTATTCCACAAGTGGATCTCTTTGCCTCCCACATGAACAGACAGCTTCCTTTATTTTGTGCCAGAGACCCACATCTGGCCCGGAAGGTAGACGCCCTCAGCTTCTCTTGGAGAGGAATGGTTCTATATGCATTCCCTCCCCTGCCTCTCATTCCAAGAGTCCTTCTGAAGATTTGGCAGGACAGACCAGAAATCATGTTGGTGACTCCCTTTTGGCCGTAACAGCATTAATTCCCCTTAATCCTGCGTTTAGCCAAGGGCAGTCACCACAAGTTACCTCACATAGTGGACCTACTTACGCAACACAAGGGCACCCTCATCCCACTTGTCAACTCTGCAGATGACATTGTGGTGATAGTGCCTTAATTCCTTTCAAACACCTTTTTTCAAAGGGCATGCTAAGGGATTCTGCAGGAGGGCAGGAAACCCAACACAAGGACATCTTATTTATCCCAATGGGAAAGATTTTCATTATAGTGTCTTTCACACAATTTGGAACCACTAACAGTGGATGTTCCCACAGTCCTATCATTACCTGCATGTGTTGCTGGGTGCTGGATTAACTTATTCTTTGGTGAAAGTGCACGTCAGCCATCTCTGCTTGTCTCCCTCTCTCACCCCCCCCCCCTTGGCTTCCATGTTTGAAGTCAAACAATTCCTGAAAGGCTTCCTCCACATGAGACCACCCAGGAGACCATCTTTCCCTCCCTGGTATCTTAACCCTGTCTTGCAAAAACTGACCTTTGCCCCCATTTGAGCCAGCAGCTTCTGCCTTCCTGAAATTTTGCTCCTGGAAAACTATCTTGCTTCTGATAATCACTTTGGCTAGAAGGGTTTTGGAATTACAGAGCCTTGTGGTTTCCCCTCCCTTCCTAGTCTTCCATAAGGACAAGGTATCTCTCCGCACTAACCCCTCATTTATGCCTACAGTGGTCAATGAGATATCACTAAACCAAAAGGACAGGGTATCTTCCCACACCGACCCCTCTTTTATGCCTACAGTGGTTAAAGAGATATCACTAAACCAAGCGATACACCTTCCCACCTTTTTTCCCTTCTCCCCAGACTTTTGCAGAAAGTGTTCTGCACAATTTGGACATACACAGGCAGCTTAGGTTTTATTTAGACAAAACCAAGAGTATCAGGAAATCTGACCAGCTGTTTGTCTCCTTTCGCCCTAGAGCCCTAGGACTCCCGGTCACTAAACAGACCATTTCCAACTGGATTTCTAAGGCCATCACCTTCTGCTATGAACACCATGGAAAGAGCCTCCCCTCCTCAGTCAGAGCTCACTTTTCCAGGGCCATGGCCTCCTCTGGCACCTTCTTCAAAGGTTTGGGCACCAATTCCATTTTGGAGGCTGCTACCTGGTCTTCTGTTCATACCTTCACTAAGTATTACAACCTGAACAGCATCTCTAAATCCAGGGTAGGGTTCACTAGGGCCATTTTCCATGGCTTCCTGGAAAGCTCCTCTTCCCCCCATCTCCTCCCTCTCCTTTTCCTCATCTTTATGGCTTCCTGGAAAGCTCCTCTCCTCCCACCTCCTCCCACTCCTTTTCCTCATCTTTATGGCTTCCTGGAAAGCTCCTCTTCTCCCACCTCCTCCCTCTCCTTTTCCTCATCTTTATGGCTTCCTGGAAAGCTCCTCTCCTCCCACCTCCTCCCTCTCCTTTTTCTTATCTTTATGGCTTCCTGAAAAGCTCCTCTCCCACCTCTTCCCTTTCCTTTTTCGTATCTTTATGGCTTCCTGGAAAGCTCCTCTCCCCGCACCTCCTCCCTCTCCTTTTTCTCATGAACTTTTGCATTCTGCATGTAAAGAATACTGCAGCAGCAAAACAGAAGGACATAGGTTAGTTGTGTAAAATGTTACTATGACATTAGATGTCCTTCTCTTGTCTGTTGCAATATTCTCTCCCACCCTCCATCCCCCTGCATTTGATCTTCCTTGGATGTGGTTAGCCTACATTCCTATCTCTCAGCTGTTCTCCCTGGGGCACTCAGTTCCAAGGATGGTGCATGCGTATGTCAGTTTCATAGCCTAAGTCCAAAAGCAGACTGTGTGTGATGTGCCACTCATCCTAAACACTAAAGACTTTTTGTATATTGGCCGACGTCGGGTCACTTGGCAGGCAGTCTCCTTCGTGTAAAGAATACTGCAACAGAGATGAGAAGGATATGTAACATTATGGTAAGATTTTACACAACTAATCTTTCTCTGTTTTCTGTTTCACAACATGTTCTTGTGGCATATTCTGTTCAGCTTCATCCTGTGTCATCTGTTACTGTTGATTATGGGAACTCACTGGCCTTTCACTCCACAACATTGTCTGCATCAGAGTTGCCACCGTTTCCTGTTCCTTGCCATGCTGTACAACTGCAGCTGAACTTTTTGTACTGGATTCCTACTGAAGGCTCCAAAGTATCTTCATATGGCAACTGATCAAATGCTTCCCTCTCCACCATTTTTTCCTTAATTTGGGGACCTGTTCTTCTGTCATGCTGTGATGTTACCAGACTTAGATTTTCTACATTAAATCCTACACTTCTCATGTAATCCATAACTTCAGTTTCTGTTTCTTTAACTTCTCCATTCATCATTATCAGTCCGCTTTTACTGTCGCCAACTCTCTTGAGTCAGTGCCACACTCCTGCCTTCTTCAACACTCATGCCTGACTGTCGCAGATCTTCTTTCACACAATCCATCCAGTTCTTTACTAGACTTCCTCACTTCCTCTTACATTCTTCCCGTCATTTGCTTTTCTACACATGTGCCTAAACAACTGTAATCTGTTCACTTTGATCTTTTCTGCAATTGGAGCTACTTTGGCTTCTGCTCTTATGTCCTCATTTCTTCGTCTGTCCGACAGTGTGCATCTTACCACCTTTCTCAGGCACTTAATTTCCATCACCTGTACCCTCTTCAACTGTTCTGCCTTTACTGTCCAGGTTTCTGTACCATACAGTAGTACTGGTCGTACCACTGTCTTGTACACCTTACTTTTCAGCTTCTTTGGCATTCTTCTGTCATAGACTACACCTAATACTCTATGCCAGTTGGCTGCAGCCCCTCTGTTTCTAGCTTTGACCTCTTCATTCAGACTACCCTTTTCCTCATCTACCCCTCCCAGATACTTGAAGCTGTTTACCTGTTCCAATATCTTCCCTTCTATTTCTCTTCTCAACATCTTTTGATTTCCCCAATTTGCTACCATTACCACCGTCTTATCCGTGCGTAGTTTCATCCCATGTGCCTTCAGATATGCATTCCATTCTCCTATCCTTTGCTGAAATTCTAGCTCTGGGTCTGCCTATACTGCCACATCGTATGCATACAGCAGCTTTGTTGATCTGTCCCCTCCAACCTGTTTGCTAATGTAGTCCATCACCAGTATGAATAGCAGCGGGCTCAGAGCTGAACCCTGATGTACACCCACTTTCACTGGGAACCCCTCTGTGAGGCCGAACACTGTTCGTACTTGAGTCATTGAGTCCTTGTACATAGCCTGAACTAATTCTACCACTGTTTCTGGGACTTCAAACCACCGCAGTAATGCCCAGATCAGCTTTCTTGGGACCTTATCATATGCTTTCTCCAAGTCTAGGAATGCCCAGTTGGACTCTCTCCACATCTCTAGCTTCTTCCTCAAGTATCTGTCTCAATGCAAATTCAGGTCAGTTGTGCTCCATCCTGAAATGAATCCAAACTGCTTATCTCCCATCTTACATTCAACTACTCTACATATCCGTTTATCAATCACCCTCTCCAAAACTTTCATGCAATGTGATAGGAGTTTGATGCCTCTGTACTGCCCACAGTTATGGATGTCCCCTTTGTTCTTGTATACTGGCATGAGTATGCTTATTCTCCAGTCATCTGGGATACACCTTTCTCTCCACACTGCTATTAGTACCCTCAGGAGCCATTTCTCCCCATCTCACCCAGCATCTTTATCATTATCTGCTGTGACCTCATCTGAGCCTGCTGCTTTCCCTGACTTATTTTCCTTAGTGCTGTTCTTACTTCTTCTAGGGTGGGCTCCTCCTCTTCTCTCATCGTAGGCTGTTGTTTCTGGGGGAGTACAACTTCTGTGGGGTTTTCTTTATTCAGAAGCTGCTGGAAATACTCCTTCCATCTGCCTTTCATGTCCTCTGGACTGGTGAGAAGGTTGCTGCTGGCATCCCTTATGAAGGGTGTCTGACTATCTTCTTTATCTTTCTGTCTTTGCCTTGCAACCTGATGTAGTTTTTGTGCCCCTTACTGAGTCACTTTCCAGAAGTTGGTACAGTGCCTCCGATGCCCTATTCTTTGCTATTGCAACTTCTTTCTTAGCTTCTTTGTTAGCCAACTAGTAGTCCTTCCTAGCCTGGTCAGACTTTTCTATCTCCCACTTCTTCCTGCACTCCTTTCTTTTGATGACTTCCTAGACTTCTGAATTCCACCGCCAGCTTTCCTTATGTACCTTATTTCCATACCTGGCTTGGCCACATATCTTTTGTGTAGTCCTAACACATGCTGTTTTTAGGCGCTGCCTTTCTTCAACTGTACCTATTTTTTCCTCTTCTTGGGTGCTAGAGCCCTGAGTAGTTCCTTGAACTGTTGTACGTTCTCTCCAGTCAACTTCCAGGTCTTAAGCCTGGTCTCTGTTTTCCTTAGAGCCTTCTCCGACCACTGCTTGCAGCTGATTGTGGCAACTAGTGGTTTATGCTGTGGGCCAACTGCTTCACTGGAGATGACTTTGCAATCATAGATTCTACCCCAGTGCCTTTTCCTTACTAGAAGGAAGTCTACCTGAGTTGCATGTTGACTACTCTTGTATGTAATCTTGTGACTGTCTCTCTTTTTCTGAACCATGTGTTGGCTACTGTCAAGCCATTTGCCAGACAGAAGTCTAGAATGTCTTCCCCTTCTTTATTCCTGTTGCCCCACCCATATGGACCCAGGGAGCCCTCATATCCTGTTCTGTCAGTCCTGATATGTGCATTAAAGTCACCCAGTATCCGCACCAATTCATGTTGTCCTGCTTTATCTAGTAGGTCGTGCAACTGCTGTGTGAATGCACTCTTTTTCTCACTATCACAACCCTGCTGTGGGGCATAGGCTGAGATTATGAATATTAGGCATAGGCTGAGATTATGAATATTACACTGGAGTCTAACTGCCATGAATTTTTCATTAATTCTTATGATATCCCGTACTGCCTTCTGAAGCCTCTCTCTCTCACCACAATTCCTACACCATTTGTAGCCTGATTTCCACCTGAGTAGTAGACTCTGGATCCCAAACCAAGTGGCTTTGCTACACTGCCCTTCCATCTTGTCTCTTGGATGCATAGGATGTCCATCCTCCTCCATATCATGTCATCCACTTCCAAGCTGCGTCCTGTCAGTGAACCTACATTAAGCGTAGCAATTCTCAGTTCATGTTGCTCAACAGAGTTATCCCAGGTAACCCAGGCTAGGCAGCTAGACACCGGACAGCTAGTAGCTTATTGACCTAGGGCTACTGGGCTTTATGGCTGGCACACACTGGCCAGTAGGGGCACATATACCCTTCCCACCATTAGCAAGGGTCCCAGAGTAGTCCAGGTCCTCAACCCACTTCTCACCGGTAACTACCCATACCCATTTTTGGCAACATTAGTCAACATGCCCAGATCACCTAGAGACATATTTTACACAGAGTGGCTAGCCCTGCCACAGTGCGCAGTCTGTGGTCTGTGTTCTCTTATCTTGAGGATACTGCGCACCACATGCCCAATGCGGTTGGTCTGTACAACTCTTCCCCCATAGAGGACCATGTAGAGTCTGTGGTGCTGGCCACAGCTCCATTCATTGGTGAAATTTGAGATGGAAACACTCAGCATGTTTTTCGGACATAGGAGAAACCCCACGGTGACACAGGGAGAACATGCAAACTCCAAACAGGCATTGGTCGAAGGTCAGGATCGAACCTTGTGCATGGGAGGCAAAGACCTTAACCACTAAGCCATCTGGTCTCTCCATCTTTAACTTTTCAATTACTAATCATCTTTTCTACTTTCTCCTATCGTTTTCGTATTTTTTGTATTGTAAAATTTTCCATATGTGGATATCTTTGCATTTATTTCTCTTCAAATAATTTTGTTGCTTTTTTATCGATTAGTTTTGCTGTTCCTTTGCATAAATATTGTACCATATTAAATCTCTCTCTCTCCCATGTCCAAAATTTTTTCGGATGCCTCCCGCGCTCCCCCTGTTTCTCCTAATTTGGGAGACTCACTGTTGCATCATACTGTGACATATAACTTGTGTTAAACTTTCTACACAAAATCCTTCACTGTGCAGGTATTCCATAACTTCAGCTTCTATTTGTTTAACTTTTACTTAACTAATCTTCTGTTCTACATTCCCCCATTGTGATCTTATTTCTTGTATTGTGAAATTTTCTATATCTGGGTGCCTTTGCCTGTATTTCTCTTCAAATATCTTTGGAGCCACTTTTTGTATTGATTAATTTGGCTTTCATCTTTGCATAAATATTGCACCATGTCAGATCTCCCTTTCTTTTCAGTATCCGTGTTTCCTTTTTATACCTTTCAAAAATCACTAGATTTTGTTCTTCATATTTTCTAACTTTTTCATTCGCTTCTTTTTTGCATGCGGACCAAGGTTTCCTGGTGTATATAATATTTTCCATGAATCTGTTGTATTGAACACAAGTTTGCATTTGAAGCTGTTTGGCAGTTCTTTTGTGCAAGTTATGTCTTTCCTCTGATTTCTCTCTCAATCTTTTTGTATATCTTCTATCTGGAAATTCTGGGCTTCTTGCATAATAGTAACCATGCGTAATTTCTTTCTTGTCCTTTGTAGCCCACTCTATCATCTTTATGGCTGTTTTTGGCCTGTCAGTTTATGTTTTTTGTAGACCACTACTTTCTTCTACAGTAGGGGGGCCATTCTCCCCCTCAGCCTGGCCTAACCGTATTGTAGGAGTGTTTCCGTGTCTTCTGGATTTTGCACTGTCATTTTTTTCCAGTCCTGGCACCAGTGCGCCTAGCAGGATTGGGCATTTTTTATCCAGGGGCTTGTACACCCACCTGTCTTTTTTTTTTTATTTTAACTTCTGTCCAAGATCTACGCTGTATAAAATACAGGCTGTATATTTGTCGTCTTGGTGAGATTTTGTAAAAACAGGGTCCACCTTGTGAAGGTACTCACCAAGACATGAGGATGAATTTAATTCCAGCAATACTACTCTCCTTTTCTTGTTGATTTTATCTTTTCTCCATTCAGACAGATTTTTACTCTGTGTAATGTACCTCGTTTTTAATAATTTTGAACTGTGTGTGATGTATGGTGGTCAGGTTTCAACTGATTATCTACGATGAGAGACAGCAATTTTTTGTGGCTTACGTGTTCTGTCACTGTGGTGTTGGCAGAGACAATAGTGAACAGTGTTGTGGTAGATGTGTGCTTTGAGTAAAAAGACAGGAATTGTGAATTATTTTGCTATATTTAAGTCTGTAAGAAGGATTGTTGTAACAAAAAAGTAAAACGATTGCTGTGTTACGTCTTGTACTTTAGAAAGAGATTTGGCTGAGCAAATTAGGGTCGAGTCATCAGTGTATTGATTTAAGGTAGCATTTTTGTGGTTACTGTAGATGTCATTGTTGGATGTGTTGAAAAGTATGTGGCCTGGTGTTGATCCTTATGGGACACCAGTAGTTACAGGCAAGAAGGTGGGGAAATCATTTTTCCATTTCACTGCTTGCGTACTGTTTGAGAGGTAACTCTGGAACTAATGCAGTAAAGAGCTGGTAAGCCCTAAGGATGACAGTCTATATACGAGTTTCTGGTGGAAGACTGTTTCAAAAGCACTTGCTACGTCTGGGATAATGGTGACCAGGTCTGTGGCATTTCTGTGGGTGTTGAGTATTACCAAATTTCAGCAAAGCAGTAGATGTTATGTGATCCTATCTCGCCTACATTCTGTACTGATGGGCTCGGAGCCGATCCTCCGCTCCGACTCGGCACGCTATGCTATAGAGCGAAGCCTCTAATTGGCTGAGCTATTTTCTGTCCCAGGATGCACCACCACTAATCCCCCAGATCTCGTTTGCTGCTTACAAGCTAGGACGTGGTCTCGAACTTGGCTGAGCTAAGTGTCTTTTTGAGAGAATTTTTTCTGTCAGAAAATTTCTTTAAAATTGACCAAAAGCTGTTTTAACGGCTATCGCTATATATAGCTACTTTATTTGTTAAATTTTTGTGGTAAAAGTTTGTGTTTCACAGGGAAAGGTTCCCGTTTAAGTTAGAGGGGCCTTCCCCTCGTGCGTTGTTGAGTACTGTTGTGTGTGACTGTTTTTTGCTTTTTGGTAGGTCAAGCACTCGTTTTAGTTAGAGGGTTCTTGGCCCTCTTTGGTATCTAGTCTTCCAACTGTTTCGTGGGCCTCTTTGACTGCCCTTCTTGTTTAAAAAAAAAAAAAAAAAAAAAAAAAGTTCTTATTTTATGTATAGGAAATTTTTCTATAGTAGCTCTAGGCTAATACGTTGTCATTGTACTATTGCATACCATTGGCATCATGTCTAAAGAACATAAACCCTCAGGGTTTAAGAAGTGCACACGCTGCAATTATAAGATGTCTATTACTGATGATCACTCCTTATGCGTTTATTGTTTGGGTGCCAAACACCTTCAGGAGTCTTGCAGCGTGTGTCACGCATTCTCCTCTCGGGTCCTCCAAGAGAGGAAGAATAAATTAATCTTAAAAGGGCTCATCAAACCCTCTTTTGAAGAGGCCTTATCTTCTTCTCCTTCTCCGGCTAAGAAAAAGAAGTCGTCGGCTCCAACCAGCCCGTCGGAACCGACCACTAAGAAATCTAGGCAGGCTTCTCCATCGGCTCCAAGGACTTCGGAGCTGAGGGCGGAACGGTCTGCCTCGATGCCTCCAGCCTCGACTCCTCTGGTTTCGGAGCCGATGGCTGGGGCTTTGAGAGGCGGTTCACCTTCATCGGCTCCACTGATTTTGGAGCCGATAAGGGTTGCCCACTCAGACTCTTCCCCTTCGGCGCCGAAGTCCTCTTCGGCACCGAGGGAAATTAGTTTGGGGTCTCCCTCGGCACCAATAGTGATCAATTCGGAGCCGGTCCCCTAGCCCTTCGGAGCCGATGGAGAAGTCTACTCCGACCCGTTCGGTCTCCTCCAGGTCTTCCAAGATGTCAGATTCGGACATCGACAGGGTGCTTCAAAGACTGTTGCAGTCCCCAGTCTTTCAGAAATTAGTTTCGGCTCCAGCCCAGTCGGCTTCGGAGCCGATGGCCCACTCTGTAGTTGTGATTCCTCCTCCAACAGCTTCGGCACCGTTGGAGCCGGTACTGGTGGAGCCAATGGAGATTTTCGGGTCGGCTCTGACCCTCACTCCAACCCCGGCCTTTGGGTCGGAGATCAGTACACGGACCTCTTCGGTCAGGCCCGGGGGGGGGGGGCGTTTCGGGACCGATGTTTTCGGTTCCGAGCCTCCCTCTCGGTGCATCGGCTGCGGGGGTTCCGTCTACTGTCGTGGCTCCGGGGGTTGGACCTTCCCAGGACTCTGGCGGTCCGGCCTTCAGAGCTATGAGGAGTGCTTTGGCCAAATCATCTTTGGCTACCTCCACGGTATCACCGGCACCTTCCCTAGGCGCGGAGACTGGGTCTTTTGTAGTTCCCCTGTCGCTAGACAGCGGAGCCCCGGGGCCTGAGGTCACCCCCAGTGGGGTTTCCCCTACTCCTGGGGGTCCCTCTGAAGCGTCTTCGGAGGAACCCCCAAGGAAGAGGTCGTGCAAGAGGAAGCACGTCGACTCCCTCGATGAGTCTCTCACGTCGGACACCGATCTTGATGATGCGGAGAGGTCCCCCAAGTCGTCCTCGGATGATGTCTCCTTTGCAGACATCCTAGAAGTCCTCAAGCAACGAGGCAGCTGGAATTCCAAACCCCCTTCCGCTGACGAGTCTGTGTTCCTCAAGGCCTTTGGGGCTCAGCCC
The DNA here is from genome assembly GCF_019279795.1 of Protopterus annectens. Classification (NCBI taxonomy): domain Eukaryota; kingdom Metazoa; phylum Chordata; order Ceratodontiformes; family Protopteridae; genus Protopterus; species Protopterus annectens. The sequence continues at coordinate 840,188,223 of NC_056750.1, read as the reverse complement.
TCCGCCTCCTGGGTGTCTCCGCCCTTCGACGAGCTCCTAGATTTGATTTGTCGAAGGGCGTGGGAACACCCAGACTCTGTGGAACCAGTGCCTACTCGCCCAAATAAATTCTTGTTTGCACCCCCCGGAGAAGGAATTTCTGTCTAAAGGTGTGGCTGTAGATGCCCTGGTGGTGGCATCTGCTACCCAACAAGATGTGGCAGAGGCTTCGACGTCCGTCCATCCTTCTAATAAGGAGTCTAGGAGCATGGACCGGTATGGGAAGCTCACCCTTAGTTCAGCTGCCTTTACTTTAAGGTCCCTGAACTGTTTGGCACACTTCACCAGACTGCAGAGGGATCTGGTCAAGGAGCTCTCAGATTCCCTCTCGGGTAATTTACCTGAGCAGCTGGCCCAGACAGTTAGCTCTCAGTTGTCGACCCTGTCATCAATATCTAACTCGTTCATGAGGCTCATTTCGTATGCAGCCGAGGGGGCGAGTAGAGCGGCGGGTACGGGTGTTGCTCTACGGAGGCAAGCCTGGCTCCATCTGTGTCATTTCACGGAGGCCTTTAAGTCTTCTTTTGCCGACGCCCCCTTTGACGGGTCCTCTTTGTTTGGACCCAAGGTAAAAGACACACTGACCCGCTGTGAGCAAGAGGGAAAGACTTTGACTGCCGTAGGGGCACGATTTTCCACTCCCTTTCGGCCTTATCCCAAGGCTAAAAGAGGAGGGAAAATGTGGTTCCGCAAATCCCAGAAGCCTTATCCCCCACAGCAGGACGATCCCCCTTCTAGAGGCAGAGGAGGGGGAAATTTTTCTGGAAGACACCGTCCTAGAGGCGGCAGAGGCCCCCGCAACACTGGAGACCGCGAGTCCTTTCGTGGCTCTTCAGCCTTCCACAATCCCTGAAGGATTGCCCGACTGTGCAGCTCCGGAGCCAGTCGGGGGTCGTTTTTCGAGGCACCTAAAAGCCTGGGAAGGTATCACTCAGGACCGATGGGTGCTTCGAATTATCGCCGGAGGTTACGCCATCCCCTTTTCTTACTCCCCACCTCCGTCCAAGAAAATCCCGGACCCGCCACCCAGTCAACGGGAAATTGCAGCCTTAGAAGTCTCAAAGCTGCTTCAAAAAGGAGTCATCCAACCGGTCCCCGCAGACCAGATCGGATTAGGGACTTACTCAAGATTCTTTTTGGTGCCAAAAAAGACCGGGGACTTCAGGCCCATTTTGGATCTCAGCATTCTAAATCGTTCAGTCAAAAAGTCCAAGTTCCGAATGGTCACCTTACAATCCATTCTCCCACTGCTGGAGAAAGGAGTTTGGATGTGCTCCATAGATCTCAAGGACGCCTATTACCACATCCTGGTAGATAGGCGTCCAGGAAACATTTGCGCTTCAGCCTGGGAGACAGTCATTTTCAGTTCCGTGCGCTGCCCTTTGGTCTCACCACAGCCCCCAGGGTGTTCACCAAATGTTTGGCGGTCGTGACTGCTCACCTGAGGAGTCTAGGATTCCAGGTGTTTCCGTATCTGGACGACTGGCTCCTAACTGCCACCTCCAGGCGTCTACTATTGCAGAACCTACAAGCCACAATATCACTAGGCACTTCCCTTGGAATTACCTTCAATTGGCCAAAGTCTGTGTTGCTGCCATCTCAGCGCATAAGATTCATCGGAGTACAGATAGACTCAAACCGAATGCAGGTCTATCTTCCTACAGAAAGGATACAAACCATACAGGTTCAAGTCCGAGCCTTGCTTCTCAGATCCAAAGCTCCAGCCAGGATGGTCCTGCAGCTATTGGGATCTATGTCGGCCACTGTTCTTCTAGTCCCCTTAGCAAGACTGCATATGAGAATTCTCCAGTGGCTTCTTTCGACACAGTGGTCCTTTCAGGATCTCCCTCTGTCACCTCATACAGATCACGGAAACATGCAAGCGGGACCTTCGCTGGTGGCTGGTGCCCTCCAATCTTGATCGGGGACGACCCTTTGTTCCACCTCCTCCTATGGCCACTTTGACTACGGACGCCTCCCAGGTGGGGTGGGGGGCATTCCCTGGGCAGGTCAGTCCAAGGCAAATGGCATTCAGAAGAGAGTCTTCTTCATATCAACATTTTGGAAATGAGGGCGGTGCTTCTGTCTCTACAAGCCCTCCACGATTACCTCCCTCAGGGCGTAATTGCCGTTCAATCCGACAACATGTCAGTGGTATGGTATCTGAACAAGCAGGGAGGGACCAGATCCTACCCTCTTTGCAGAGAGGCCATGCGAGTTTGGGAATGGGCAGTGGCGACCAGACGTTTTCTGATAGCAACTCATATCCCTGGCAAATCCAACGTGATAGCCAACAGACTGAGCAGAACTATCCTCTCTCCTCACGAGTGGTCCCTGAACGATGCAGTGACAACGCAGATCTTCAGCAGATGGGGAACTCCTTGTTGCGACCTCTTCGCAACCCCGCTGAATGCGAAGTGCAGAAAGTTCTTCTCCCTCACTCCAGCTCCGGGGGAGAGTCCTATGGACGCGTTAGCCCATCCTTGGCCCACCGGCTTGCTTTACGCCTTTCCCCCAGTTCCCCTCCTTCCCAGAGTGATCCAAAAGGCGTCTCACTTGGGGAGCAAGATGATCTTAGTTGACCCTTACTGGCCTCGTCAGGTATGGTTCCCCTATCTTCGGAAATATGCACTGAACGGTCCATGGTTCCTGGATCAGATCCCAGACCTATTAATTCATCAGTCTGGACGACTCCACCAGTCCCTTCACACTTTGAAGTTAACAGCTTGGCTCCTCCTCTTCCGACTATAGTCAGGAATCATACCTTAGACCCGGAAGTCATACATATCTTATCTTCGGCCCACAAGTCTGCCACTAAGAAATTGTATACTAACAAATGGAAGAGATTTGCTATTTGGGCTCAACTCCGAGGTCTGGATCCCATCACTATTCCTGTATCGGAAGTCCTGAAATTTCTAACTTCCCTATTCAATCAAGGTTCTTCAGTCTCTACCATCAAGGTCCAATTGGCAGCTATTTCCAATTTTCATGAATCTATAAACCCACCTTTAATGAGCAACAGATTGTGTAAAACCTTCATGAAAGGTGCTGCGCTTTTACGACCTCCGATTTCTCATCCTGCTCCTCCGTGGGATCTCGATGTGGTATTACGTGCCTTAACCTCCTCCCCCTTCGAACCGGCAGCAACATGTGATTTGAAATTTCTATCTTGGAAAACTGCCTTTCTGGTCGCGATTACTTCTGCCAGAAGGGTTTCAGAGCTTCAAGCTCTATCTGTAAAACCACCGTACCTGTTTTTTCACAAAGATAGAGTATCCCTCAGGCCTAATCCATCCTTTGTCCCTAAAGTTTGTTCCAGTTTTGCCTGCAACAGTCATTAGAACTTCCAGTTTTCTTTCCAAAGTACTCAAACAAAGCGGAATACATCTTCCATACATTGGATGTTCACAAGCAATTGCGTTTTTATTTAGACAGGACCCAACAAACAAGGAAAACAGATCAATTGTTTGTGTCCTTTTCGGATAATAAATTGGGCAAAGCCATCACAAAGGTCACTATTGCCAAATGGATCAGGGACTGTATTAGTCAAGCTTATTCCTCTTCTAATAAAGAGCTTACGACCTCTGTCAAAGCTCACTCTACAAGAGCTATGGCTACTTCAATAGCGTTCCATTCTAAGCTTGCCATTAGTGACATTTATGCTGCGGCTACGTGGTCTTCCCCGCACACTTTCATTTCCCACTACAAATTGGATGTGGCATCTCGGGGGCGAGCTTCATTTGGTTCCACAGTGCTCAGGAGTGTTTTCCAGTGAGCCACACAGGATTTAGGTGCTAGGGACGCTGTCCCATCAGTACAGAATGTAGGCGAGATAGGATCACATAACATCTTTTAGTTATGTACTCACCATAACTTTAGATGTTTGGGATCCATCTCGCCTACATTCCCAATAACCCACCCTCCTTCCCCCTGCCTTGGAGATCAGAAGAGATCGGACGGTCCGAATTCTATTGTTTCATCTTGAAACATCTGGCAATGTTATATAAACAAGTTATGTGTGTGTGCATGAATGCGGACAAACAAAATCTGGGGGATTAGTGGTGGTGCATCCTGGGATAGAAAATAGCTCAGCCAATTAGAGTCTTCGCTCTATAGCATAGCGTGCCGAGTCGGAGCCGAGGATCGGCTCCGAGCCCATCAGTACAGAATGTAGGCGAGATGGATCCCAAACATCTAAAGTTATGGTGAGTACATAACTAAAAGTTGTGCTGTGATGAGGATGTAAGCTGTGTTTGTTTGAAGTCAAAATATGTTTATCTTTTTGATAGTTGAGAAGTTGCTTTTGAATACATTTTTCTAATATTTTTGATAAGGGAGATAAAATGACAATTGCCCTGTAGTTGAAAATATCTGTATTGATTCCGCCCTTATTCAGTAGAATAATGAATGATTTTTTTTCATACAGATGGGTCTTTTTCTGATATGGATCCATTTATCAAAATGTAAATTGGTTATGCAATAGCCTTGGCTGCTTTTTTAAGATGGTCCCCAGGTAAGTTGTCTGGGGCAGTTATAGTAGGCTTCAAGTTTTTGAGGTATTTTTAGGAGCTGGTTGTAATTCTTGATTACTAGTCAAAACAACTCAATCCTAGAACTGGTATCTGAAACTAAGTTACTTGGTGTCCAAATTGATAACCAGCTTAATTTCAACTCCCACCTACAACTAAATATTAAAAAGACCCACAAAAAGCTGGGTATGCTCTACCGCCAAAATCAATACCTCACAAAGACCTCTAAAATCACTCTCTCTTCTTCCTTTCTTATTCCCTCCCTTCTCTATGGATCACCTCTCCTAACTAATCTTCAGTCCTCTCTAAAGAAACAACTTTCCTCTTGCTACAACAAAATCGCCAAGTTCGCTAACGGACACAGGTCGGCCAGCCACCACTGTTCCTCTCTCCAAAAACTAAACTGGCTTGAACTTCCACATCAGCTCAACTACATTCAGCTTACCCTAGCCCATAAGCTCATTAACAACCCCTCTCTTTGTCCCTCCCTGTCTTCTGCTTTTAAGTTGCACCTACCTGACAGAGTCTTAAGGTCAAACAATCAAAACCTATTAGAAGTACATAAACCAACATGTTCCCCAGGCAAAAACCTACTATCCTTTAACCTAGCTCATCTTTGGAACTCACTCCCACCATCCATTCGTACTATCTCTAATCTTTATATGTTCAAAAAATCTCTTCACACACATCTTGCATCCCAATGAGAATGCTCTTGTTCCCATTCATCATAAAAAATGGAACTCTTCATCCTCCATTCATTCTTTTGCTACTCAACATAACCTACATACTTATTACTTCCTACTTAACTAATTACACTACACAACAAAACAATTCTACCTCTTTAAAGCCCTAACACTCCTCTCATTTATTTTACTTCATTTAATAAGATTGCATTATTGAATGTACCTCAAATGTAAAAGCAATGACTGTACTCTCTTTTCATTTGTATAAGTATCTTTGCTACCTATTGTTTATACCTTGTCTGTTGGTTTACTTTAAAAGCTTTTTCAATTGTATGTCCTTTTTCTGTATGTCTGTTTTTGGAGCTTTTCTCCCCAGGACTCCATTGAAAACGGGTTCTTTCAGGCCCAATGGACTATCCTGGTAAAACAACTGCAAATAAATAAAATAAATAAATAAATTGTAAAGAGAAACTTTGAAGGAGGTTGGTTGATTGCATAGTGTCCTCACATGATTGGTTAATGACTGTACTGTTTGTATGAAGTGGGTGTTGAATTGGTTGGCTATGATATAATTTTGTTTCTGTGTGATTGGTGTTTGCTGTGTAGCTTGTCTTGGATTTAAGAGTTTGAGTGAGACCCAAAACAGTTTTGTATTATTATTTTGTATGTTTTGATTGGTTGAATAGTAGGTTTGCTTACCATAGGTGTTAAGTTGTTTTGCTAGGTTTTTTTATTTTCTGTATGCTAGTAAAGTAGAAGCTGTTTTATTTGTGTCCATGCCTTCCATGTGCATCTGTTTCATGAGTTCTTTAGTTGCTAATAACAGCCATGGGACTGTTTTGGCTTTGACTGTTTTTATTTTAAAGGGGGCTAGTGTATTTAGGATTCCTAGGAAGATTTTATTGAAGTCAGAGGCACTATTATTTATGGGGAGAGTCTGTAGCAACTCCCAGTTAAGGAAGTGTAGTGCACTAAATAGTGTCTTCATGAAAAGCAGTATTTTTTCCAGGCTACAATGAATGATGTACTTTGGCGTTTTGGTGTCTTATGATGTGCTTTGGTGACTGATCACTTATGTTATCTGACAGAGTTCCATGGGAAGACATTTTATTTGGAAATTATAGGATCCACTTGAGTGTTTATTGGCTGGCTGTGGCTTTGTTATATCCAGTTGATGTGGTTATAGGTGGGGGAACTTGTACAGATGTATATTATTGCTTGGCTTTTCAGATTTTATGGTTTGCTAATCATTGTTAATGGCACACAAGCTTATGGTTTCATAAGAGATTTTTGAAGAGGCACAGCACAGATGGTCTTCTACCATTTTTGATTGTTTTACCTCTGGGTATGTATATACCAATGATTGTGATTGTCTTATGAGTATTTCGTTGTAGCATGCCTAGTAGGATTTCTGAGTTAGGGAAAGATGGCAGGATGTGGAATTTCTATTGTGTTTCTGTAGAAAATAGCAACACTGCCAAGGTTTTTGGCTCAGTCTGGGCAATTTCTCCATTTTTTGTTTCCTGGTGGAGCCAGTTTTCTGTGGGAATGTGTGTGCACTTCAGTGAGTTTGTATAAATACTTTGTAAAGTGGAATGGTATATGTTTGTGTGTGTATATGTATGTATATATATATATATATATATATATATATATATATATATATATGTGTGTGTGTGTGTGTGTGTGCATATTTGTGTGTATTTATGTATGAAAGTCAGGATGGGACTGCGGTTAAGGTGGTAGCGATAAAGCAGCTGATGGGATATGCTGTCTGGTGCCTGACTATGATGAGTTGGACGTGGGTCTGTGTGGGTGTATATACCTCTCAACCTGGAAACAGCAAAAACTGGACAAAGGCCCATGAAAAGTAGGTACAACTGGCCAGAAAGCTGGGCATTGAATAACATAAAGTTTGCATGCGTAATTATGTAACCCTGCCCGTTCCAATAGAATTGTAGGATACCAACGTTTAAACACAAAATGAAAAACAGACAAAATATTAAACACAAAATGGAAGTAGAGCAGTACTGTTTTATTTATATTGACATTTGAACTTGTAGAACACTGAAGTGCACTTTTGTTTTGTGAATGTAGAATGAACTGCTGCACTAATGTTAAATAACACAAGATATCGTCAGGTAAGCAGGACTAGCACCAGCTCTTTTCATTGCTGCAGCCTTCTCCATCACCCTCTATTGTCTCAACTTATTTCTGTTTTTCATTTTTACAACCTCCTATTCATTGTTGCCTGCTTCCTCAAGCATGTTATTAATTTCCCACCCACTTAGACCTGCTTTTGTTTCTCATGAAACCTTTTGGTCATCATCATCTGCAATCTGTCTCTTCCCAGCTCCAACCTATATGTCTTCCTGTTGTATCATTTCAAAACACAGAAGGTAGATATTCTCAAACCATTCTCTCCCTCAGCCATAAGTAAGAAATAAAAAAATACAACCACAGAACCGTTATTAAAACATCTGAGTAATGAAACTGCACTGGCGACTGCAAAAATAAAGAAAAAACAAAGGGGCAGTTAAGATAAGAATATTTTTATATACCTGTAAATAACAGCAAAACACAAGTGTATCCACCACGGAAATGACAGTAAGTACTCACAAAGTCCAAATGATGCAAAAAATTTATATTTTTTATATATTTATATTTAATAGGCAGAACTTGATAGTTATTTATACACACACACACATATATATATATATATATATATATATATATATATATATATATATATATATATATTGAGTAGTTATATACACATTTGCACCTAGCACTTTAATATGCACCATCTAATGGTCTAGACAATATGTGGTTTTATCTAGCTTATTAATTTTATACTAGTTTAGAATAATGTCAGGTAATTTCAAGTTTAATACATATTGAAATGTTTATAAGATATTAGTTATATTCATATGTACATATTTAGTTTAGGTTATGTGTTATTCTGTGTAAGTTATATAATATCTGAGTTTTAAGGTTTTAAAAATGCATTAAAATGGATTTATATTTTAGAAATGAGGTAACTGAATGGCAGTGCAATGCAAGGAAGATGTTGCTTTAAATTAGATGACTCAACAGCTAATTAATTGTTTAATTATGTTAATTAAGCATAGTGCATAGCTATATAAACTGGAATAATTATGTTAGAAATAGAATCTGATGAAGCGTACAGTTGCTACGTGAAAGCGCTCATTTCTCCTGGTTTTGTTCATGGAATAAAGAAGAATTTTTTGCATCATTTGGACTTTGTGAGTACTTACTGTCATTTCCGTGGTGGATACACTTGTGTTTTGCTGCTATTTCTCGTTCTATTTTGACAAGTGTTTCAGCGTTGGTGTAAGCAGTTTATTTGACTGTTAATTTTTTTCTAACGTAACTGCCTCACCACACGGAATGGCAAATATGTCAGTGGAGTTGGACTACAATCCAGAATCGAGGGGAATAAACGATAGGTGGCTGAACATTACTAAGAATCAAACCAACCCTTTATTGACTCTGGACTTAGCAATGCCTAACTCTAGAGATGTTAACACTGACATTGCTGATATTGAACGATTCAACATTTCAATTAAACAACTGGAAAATGATTTGTATAAAATGCAGAGATATGTATGGCAACGCAAACACTTAGAAGCGTGTATACATTTCAACATAGTCCCCAGAGGCGTGAGAGTCCTATGCATGCCCACATATGGGGAAAGTTAACTGGAATTGCTCAGAAAATGGCAAGAGATTAACTTAGATACAAGTCGCAAGTATATGCAACTTGTAATAGACCATTTTCTGCCGTTAGAACAAGAACTGTTAACAAATGCAACTAAATTAAATAAAGAAATACGGCAATCTTTCAATGCTGAACCTTGTATTAAGAGACTAGAGGATTTGTATGTACAAATTGAGTCGTACAGCAATAAATTGCAATTAACAAAACATCGCAAATTACAACGAGATCATCGCGATTTTTTGGAAGGGAATGTGTTTATTTGGCCACGTAGTGTGAATGATAACGTTGGAACCAGAAATGGAGAGAGGATGACGAATCAGTCAGACACTACACTCACCATCAATGAAGGCATGTCTTGCCTTCCTGTATCCACGGGAAATAATTTGCTGATTAATACTCCTGATAATGCTTTTGTTACCCCACCAGATACTATAGAACGTGTGGCAACAGTGACATCTGCTTCCACTCCTTTACCGAACCAGGAAGCAGATAGAAATAAAGTAGGCTTTGAAAATAGTGGGGCAATACCGAAATATAGCACTACTTCTGCAGCTTTTTTACCATATTCAATACGGAAACCCATATTACAAAGAGACCGATCCAGGAGTTGGGACAGGAGAAAGCGGAAGTTCTCAGGGGAGAACATGCCACAGAGACGCTGCCAGAGACAGTAAATAACTTGTTTTTTAATTTATCTACATTTATGTTGTCTGAATCTGACATTAGCCTTTTAAACAGAGGCTTGACTTTCATACCATCGCAAGAAAGTAAGCTACAAAATATTTTAATTGATTTAAGAACTTTTGGTCATATGTTAGCTTTAAAACTGCTGTTTTATGATAAAAAGACAAGAGATTCAGGTGAAAGTGATGAATTTCTATGTTTTAAGCGAAAAAGCACCTCCCCCCCTTACCCACTCATATAGAATGTTTTATTAAATTATGTGAACAGAGTTTTTATAAATACTTTTTTGATGGAAAAAGAAAATGTTTGTTCTTCAATATGAACACTGAAGAGAGATTGTCTTTAAAGAAGTTAATTAATGAGTCCTCGATAACAATTAGACCTGCAGACAAAGGAGGTGGCTTGGTAATATTTAATACTGAAGACTATATTTTATTAATGACACAAATGCTAGAAGATACAGATACATATACAATGATTACAGTTGAGAAATTTTTTAATATTATAAAAAGAATAAATGATGAGTTACATGACCTGTTAATGTGCTATCAGATAAATAAGGAATTGTATGATTTTTTTGTTATTGAACATCCACAAATACCAACTATAAAAGCTTTACCTAAAATGCACAAAGATATACTTCCACCGCCAATTAGACCTATTGTAGATGGAGATCGATGGATTGCACAGAATATATCCATCTACCTGGAAAAAACTCTGAGGCCTATAGTGAATAAAATCCCCACAATTCTGAGGGATACTTATCAGTTGTTAGATATAATAGATCATCTCGAAGTTGATTTACAACAAGGTATCCATTTATCGGTGACACTAGATGTACAAAATTTGTTCACGTGCATCCCAAATGAACAAGGTATACAAGCCATAAGAGAATTATTACAATTTTATCCTGAGATTAATCGGAATAAAGCAATATTAATTTGTCAATTATTAGAACTTGTTCTCTCCAACAATGCCTTTTCTTTTTTAGGGCAATTATATCTACAAAAGTGGGGTGTTATAATGGGCACACCCTGCGCAAATACATACGCTAATTTAGTGGTCAATCATTGGGAGAGAGAACATTTATTTACAAATGAGTTATATAAAAAGATTTTATTATATACCAGATTTGTAGATGATATATTAATTGGGTGGGAGGGCACAGTGGAGGAATTTGAGATGTTTTTATCTCATTTAGAAAGTACATCTAGTTTTTTAAAATTTACTATGGAAGCCTCTTATATAGAAGTTAACTTTTTGGATGTGAATTTAAGGATTATAAATGGTAAAATTAGTTCCTCGTTGCATAGAAAGAAATGTTGGAAGAATACACTTCTCAGTCACGATAGTATGCATCCGAGACATGTATTTCAAGGGTATTTTAAAAAGCCAATTTGTTAGGTTAGTTAGGATTTGCAAAGAAAACTCGGATTTTATATTAGAGGCTGATAAAATGGAAGATTTATTTATACATAGGGGCTATAATAAGGCAATGGTGAAAGAAGCTAGAAATCAAGTAATGAGAGCTATAGGAACATCAAATGAATTAGAGATAGCAAGAGTGAGCTCTACCCAAAATAAGAGACAAATTTTGAGATTTGATGAGAGAATACACTTTGTTACTACATACACCAATGACAATAAAATAATTAGAGACATTATTAGTAGTCATTGGCAAATATTAACTGTAGATAGCAAGACATTAGAACTAGTTGGTCATATTCCTAGTTTTACTTATCGAAACCGTAAGAATCTAAAGAGATTGCTATGTACTACACATAGTAGAAAAGAAACAACAGCAACCCATATTAGAACAAAATTTGGAACATTTCCTTGTAATAATTGCAATATGTGCAAGTACATCACAGGGACACAAACATTTACTCATCCTGTTTTGAATTATTCTTTTACTCCTAGGTTTTTTGCATCTTGTGACACTTGTAATATTATTTATTTGGCCACCTGTGAATGTTGTTCTGTGTTTTATATAGGACTCACAAAAAGAGAATTAAAGAAAAGAATATACAATCATGTATACGACATCAAAAAGAGTAATGAACTTAATGCATTAGCAAAGCACATAATTCAGTATAATCACAATTTCAAATTTAGGGTCCTACAAATTGTGGGTAAAAATGAAAGAGGGGGTGATTTTGTGAATACATTAGAACAGAGGGAATTAGAATGGATATTAAGGATGAGAGCACATTACCCTCTGGGATTAAATCAATATGTCCCTTTGAAACCTGTTCTAAAATATCGTAAATAATGCAGTTTTTATTATGTGTATTTTATATTTTTTATATATTTATATATTTATATTTAATAGGCAGAACTTGATAGTTATTTATACACACACATATATATATATATATATATATATATATATATATATATATATATATGTATATATATTGAGTAGTTATATACACATTTGCACCTAGCACTTTAATATGCACCATCTAATGGTCTAGACAATATGTGGTTTTATCTAGCTTATTAATTTTATACTAGTTTAGAATAATGTCAGGTAATTTTAAGTTTAATACATATTGAAATGTTTATAAGATATTAGTTATTTTCATATGTACATATTTAGTTGAGGTTATGTGTTATTCTGTGTAAGTTATATAATATCCGAGTTTTAAGGTTTTAAAAATGCATCAAATGGATTTATATTTTAGAAATGAGGTAACTGAATGGCAGTGCAATGTAAGGAAGATGTTGCTTTAAATTAGATGACTCAACAGCTAATTAATTGTTTAATTATGTTAATTAAGCATAGTGCATAGCTATATAAACTGGAATAATTATGTTAGAAATAGAATCTGATGAAGCGTACAGTTGCTACGCGAAAGCGCTCATTTCTCCTGGTTTTGTTCATGGAATAAAGAAGAATTTTTTGCATCATTTGGACTTTGTGAGTACTTACTGTCATTTCCGTGGTGGATACACTTGTGTTTTGCTGCTATTTCTCGTTCTATTTTGACAAGTGTTTCAGCGTTGGTGTGAGCAGTTTATTTGACTGTTAATACCTGTAAATAACCAATTAATACACTATAAAATCTTCATACATCCTTTCTTGCTAACGCCAGAGAAAGGAACAACAACAGTAGTTCATTTTTCCCAAACTTCAGAAACACACTAAGGAGAAGGATCTCGCAGCTGTTTTAGAGGCATGTCCAAAAAGGCCCCTTGGGAAACCGTCTTCACATCCTAACCTGCCTAAAACCTGCAGAGTCACCATAACATTGTCAAGATCAGTAATGTGCCTCTCTATGCCCCAAACCTACAATGTATAGGGTCATAGGTATTTACCAGACCAGTGGTTCCCAAACTTTTATGGGCAGATGGAGACCCACTTTCAAAAATGGTAATTTTTCACAACCCACTGCTTGCTTGTAATGCATATTTGATATATAATATACAATTACTCAATCCACCCAAAATCAGCTTATGACTCACCAATATCTACAATCTTACAGTTGTCTACAGTCGGTGTGGGTGTGTGTGTCTGTGTGCGCATGCAAGACAGGCTGGTGTCCTATTTAAGACTAGTTTCTCTGCCTTGCAGCAGCTAGCTAGTCATGGGATATGCTTCACCCCCTCCTTGAAGTATATTAAACAGGTAACTGGAGAATGAAAGAATAAACATACGTGTATGGAAAGTGCTAAGTATGCTGGTTCATTGAAAGAATGCACATACACGTATGGTAGATAGCAGTATGTCCCCAATTAGTTTATAAAGCTATAACGCCTAACTGATTGACATCAAGATGGCCTAATATTTTGCAGTGCATAGCCAGTGTACAAGTTCACCGGTACATCCATCTTAGCTGTCTCACTTATGTCAACTAAAATGAATATCATGTGCATGTTAACTACTGGCAGCTTTCCTAAAATCTTGATGCTCCAAGATGTTCCCCAAGTTATTGCTGGATGTAAAAGAACAACCCTGAAGTGCAAGACCACATCTGCATCACATTTTCCACTCTTGTTTTCTGAAACATTAAGAGCAATTGTTTTAACCAGCATTTTTCCACTTTTACCCTAAAGTATTACGTAGATTCTTGTCAACCTGGAGGGCAACTTATTTTCCTTATATTGCCAGTGCATCAATAGGAAGAAGCCCATAGAATTTGGCAGTATGTAGTACTTTGGTTTCCCATTCATGCTACTTAAACGTCTCGTATTTTATTTCCCAAAAGTATGTGATTTGATGCAAAAGAAGGAACACTGCAGACAGTAAAGGGAGAAGTGTAAGTTATTTACCAAACTAATGCTGTTTAAGGCAACCTACTCTGAGAAATTGGGTATGGAACAATTGTAATCGTTTAATTATCTTAACTCCCCAAACCTAAAAAGCCTATAGAGGGGACAGGTGCAGTATATGATTTCAGTAAGACTCGGTGTTACAGAGAACCAAGACACCACATACTGGTACCTTTGAAAATAGTGTCTGCAGAAGAGCAGTAGTGGTAGTTTGGAATTTAACATTACACTTGCTCCAGATGCACCAGCCATTAGTGCAGAGACAAGGAACATTGGCATCTCATAAAGGAACAGCCTAGCTTTGCTAGAAACCTAATATGTCCAGTGCTGCACAAACTACTGACATAATGCCCATAGGAGGTCAGCATGGAAAGTACAGTGCGCCTCCTACCCCCATGAAGGTGTAAAGGTAAAACACCATGTTTTCATTGCACTCTTCTGTTCTGCTGGCAAACTGTCAACTACCATACTACTGTCTGCGTGAGCTCTTTACAGACTCCTGTGTGTCACAGAGATGGTCACATGGCGCAGAGGTTAACAAGAAGGTCAACATTGGTAATCCGTTAAGGGAGGCTTTAATGATTTGTAGGAAATTCCCCCAAACACAAAGGCACAGGAAATTATTTCGCTCAGCTGGTATTGGAATTCTGTGTATATCTTAACAGGTAATAAGACAGATGTTCCTGCCGTGAAGAAGTGTTGTATCACTAAATACACCATTCACCTTAGGAATTGCTGCTGTAAATAATGCAATATTTACTCTACCCTGTTTAGAACTTTAAAGCATGTAGGTCGACCAAAACGATTTTTAATGGACTTACTGAAACATATTCATTAATTCATTGGTTCCAGTGCATTTATGCCAGCTGCAGCTTTGAAAACACCCAGATGCATTTACTTTGTGATAGTCACAAGGGTTTGTATATTTACTAGTAAATCTGTGGTACTAAGGATCCTTCAACCTCTTTCTGCCATCTTGTACATATCTGGGTCTCACCATAATAGTTATGTTGCATCGGTGTCAAAGTTCTAAGTAAGCAAAATAACAGATTGCAGTATGCAGTTGAAAAGTTAATAGGACATGCTACATAAACAACATGGGAAGAAAACACCGAAAACAGAGTAACTGCTGCTAGTAATAGTAAGTGTTCCACATTAAGCCTATGAGTGGTAGTGTTCCACATTTTGGAGAATTGAGAGCTGTGGGTGGGAATGGGACTAGGGGCTAAAATCCAGGGACACATTTTCATTACTGCTCTTATGAATTTGTAATTTGCATACATTTCCTGAAGGATGTTAAGTATGAAACTCAAATGTCTGTCATTAATGACCTAAATCCCCAGTGATTTACCAGAAAACCGCATAGTTTGAGGAATGGACCAAAATATATAAGTGAAAAATGTGCCTTTTCTGTGAAATTCTGGACAGCTGAGAGGTATGACTAACATACCTCTCAACTGTACAGATTTGTGCAGAATGCTCAGATTTCTGCCTCATATTTTTTGGTCGGTTCCACATAAAATTTGTGGTTTTCTGGCAAATCGCTGATTGAAATCACTAATATAAAAAGAGTATAATGTTGATTTGTAGTATCTGATGATTCAAGCTTGCAGTAGCATCACTGAACTGTTGTAAATGAAGTCGAGATTTAAAGGGGCAGTCTGGAATTCGTGACACCTATTATTTTGAACCTAAAACCAGGAAATACGGAGGGATTCACTCCAGTTGAGAGGTATGGTTAGGTATGATGGTACAGGCAGAGGCGTTGTTTGCTTGATTTCATGCTTAGTACCAAGTTCTGAGTAAATGGCTGCTGTTCTGGATAATTATACTTGAGTAGTAGATGTTGGAGTGCTGATATAGATATGGTGCTGTTCGGAAAGGAGTAATGGATGTTGGGAGGATGTTGCGTGTGCAAGTAGGAGAAGAGGTACTAATATGAGGAATCGTAAGTCAAACATTTTGAAGTGTAAGAAATAGAGGAGCTTGAAGTCAGAGGATGTAGATAAGCTAGGAAGTAGGGAGGGTTTATTTGGGAAAAGCAAAAGTGGAAATGTAGACTCCTAGATTGTATTTAGTCTGTAGACTTGTATGTGGTTTTCAGATGTGTGCAGTACTGAATTTGTGATGAAGGTCTGTTAGCAGTGTGCAGTAGGTATGGGTAAGGAAGGGAAGGTAGGTAGTAAAGCAAAAAGCACCGATTTAATTGTGCACAGTTGTAGAGAAAGGGTAAGGGGTGTAAGCAGTGTAGAGACATGAGGGGAAGGCTAAGTAATTATAGACAAAGAGATGAGAGAGTGATAACTGATTTAATTGTGTACAGATGTAGAGAAAGGGTAAGGGGTGTAAGCAGTGTAGAGACACGAGGGGAAGGCTAAATAATTATAGACAGAGATGAGAGAGTGATAACTGATTTAATTGTGTACAGATGTAGAGAAAGGGTAGGAGGTGTAAACAGTGTAGAGAGATGAGGGGAAGGCTAGGTGATTATAGACGAAGAGATGAGAGAGTGATATTTGATTTATGGTGTATGAGAAAAACTGCAGGGACAGAGGGAACAGGGAGTTTAGTTTTGCTCATGAATGATTTAGAAGTACTGTTAGGGAAGGGTTTGAGTAGGAATGGATGGTAGTGCAAAGCAGTTATGGATTTAGAGACTGTTGGGAATGATGCTTAGTGTTAGATGGGAGCTGGGAAATAGGTGAATAAAAACTGGAATGCTCTATGATAGTAGTGCAGAGATACAGGGAGTGAGTGTTTTGGTTGAAAAGTATGTGGAAAGTATAATTGTACAGTAAGCTGGGTTGGACAGTGAAGCCAAGCTTAGCAAGCTTCCTACCTTTAGGCCATTTATTACAGAAAAGCAATATGCTCATTGCTGGTACTTCCCAGTTAGCAAGGAGGCACAAAGTAGAACAGGTTTTCTTAAATTTATGGGATCCAGACACCAAGAAGCGGAGGATATATATATATATATATATGTGTGTTTTGTTAGACATTCTAACCAGTATCTTACCTAACTACGGTTCTACTTCAACGTATTGGACTTAGTATGTTGTTAAATTTGTCTAGTATGATCTGCCTAGACACTGTATCCTATTCTTTGTGATTCTTTACTTTTCCCTGGACATTTACCTCTGTACCTAATTACTGTGCCATTTCTTGTACCCACTCTGAGTTCTGATAATCCATCCATCACTCGCTGACTAGTGTACTCTACTCTCTCCCAGTTTGTCCCCATTTCTCCTAGAACTGTACTATTCACTTTCTGCACACACACTATTTTTCTTCTTTGCAGTTTTCTCTAGCCATCCACAAGCTTCAGGATTTGTGCTCCCCCACCCCCACCTCCAGATCTGAAACAAAATTTTAGCAAAAGCTCAAATCAGCCCTAGGAAATCTCAACTTACTTTTATGTACAAGACTTCCTTTACAGTTAATCATTATGTGATGTCATTGAATTGTTCTAACAATTTTCTCCTACTTTGTGACTATTATTGTAAGGTGAGCACAGCTCTATTAACTCCATTCAGCTTCCAACTTGGAGAGCTTTAATCAAGTGGGCCACTAGGTGGTGAAATACTCTAATTGTATAAGATCCTTATTCCCTCTGTATCCAAACAGGTTTGCTCCAGAGCCTAAGATCAAAACTATTCCAAAACAAAACATTTGTTCAGTCCCAATTCCCCTACCTCTACTCATCCTTAAAGAGCTTGCTAGCAGCATTTGTTTTCTGTAAGATTAAAAGCTCTGACATAGTGTATTGTCTTACTTACATTTCCTGGCACCTGATCTGCTGGGGCTTGCTGTTCCCCTGCAGCCATAACCTACCTGTCCCTAGTGCTTCTACTCTTATTCACTAGGCTGACACTCCCTCACTCTATCCATCCAATTACACGCACTTCCTGTTATCCTGATTACATCTCCTGGATCTATAACATGCGCATGCTTCACCTGTCACTTCTTACTACACTCGTATTACTATCTCACCTCACCACTTATCACCACAACACATTCCAGACACCACGTTTCATCACACCACTAACCCACCTTACCATCCGACTCCATGCAGATATCTCACCATCTCTCCTACACTTGTCAGTATTACTAGCCTCCAATATTTTCCACTTAAAATAATACCTACTAAAGACAGTCACTATAACCCTCAGTTATTCAACAATGAGCTTATCAAATGATTGAAATTACTTACCAGCACTGCCTGTAGGCTACTGCTTAGTGGTGACATCCACCCAAACCCCGGACCACTCTCAGATACAACCCTCCTAGTCAGTCTAGTCTCATCACCCCTACACATCCAATACTAAACAGAAAACAATCAGACCTATCGCTAATGAACATTAATATTAGAAGTATAGCCATCAAATTGGACATCCTCGATGCCACTTTAGCCACATACTCCCAAAACATAGTAATAACTGAAACCTGGCTAAAACCAGGTACAGAAGATGATGAAATACTACTGCCAGGTTACTCCATACTGTGGGTGGATAGACTCCACAAAAGAGTTGCTGTCCTCTTTAACGACCATCTCACTTTAACTTTCCTTGACTGCAAAACCCCACAACTCGACAGTGCAGAAATCATCTATACCACACTATAAATTCAAGAAAAACACTTACTAAAATTGGCTGCTATATCCCACGTGGAAATAATGCCCCAACTATAGAACATCTGTTGCACTGGGCAAGTAGTACCCTTAGTCAGGAGACATTCATACCGGGTGATTTTAATTTAGACCGGTTTGTACCATTGATCAGGAGAAATTCATACTGGGTGATTTTAATTTAGACTGGTTTGTACCCTTGGTCAGGAGACATTCATACTGGGTGATTTTAATTTAGACTGGTTTGTACCCTTGGTCAGGAGACATTCATACTGGGTGATTTTAATTTAGACTGGTTTGTACCCTTGGTCAGGAGACATTCATACTGGGTGATTTTAATTTAGACTGGCTTGCATGTGATACAGATCACCCTATCCATCACATAAACTTGCATGGTTTTACACAGACTTTAAGAACCTACCCGAACAGATAAAGCTAGTTGAAAAAAGAAAAAAAAAATCAGCCTTGGATTGGATATTACTAAATAACTCCTCTCAGTAATTTCAGTCAGGTTGCCTTCCTGATAGTCTGAGCAACCACCTACCTACATTTCTTATATGACACCACATATTCCCACCAAAACCTACTATGTTTAAACAACTTAGAAAAAAAGCACAACTTTAATTTGACAACTTCATAGCTGACCTACAAAGGTGCAATTGGACTCCATTCAAATACCTTGACCTAGATTACAAGGTGAACCACTTTAATAAATCCTTTTTAGATGTATTAAATGCACATGCCCCTGTTAGAATCATCTGAATAAAATCAAACTATGCCCCCTGGCTAAGCAGAGACACTAGGGCCCTTCTGAAAACTAGAGATAAAGCCTGGGAACTGTGTCGTGAGACTAACACAGTGGTTTTCTCTCCTAACATTCAAAACACATACCAAAAAAACCCTCAAAAACTCTGGCCTTCTATAAACTCAATTTTTCACCCAGGAAAATCTACTACACCACCCCCAAACATCCACAACAATTCCAATAGCATAGCCACCATTTTTAACAAACATTTTAGTGAATCTATAATTGCCCTTTCCAAGCAGCAAATCCCTACTCCTAAAAAACAGGTCTACAACTAGCAATGCCTCCTTCTTTCTCCTAGTTCCTACAGCCACTATAAAAAACTACTCCAGAAACTAAAACCTACTACACTTGCTGTAGATAACTTACCCAGTGAATACCTCAAAATTGCAGCTGAATCTATAGCCTTCCTAGTATCAATCCTTATAAATAGATCCATTCTCAAAAATAAGCTAATCCCACTTCATAAAGGTGGACCTTCCACAGAACTGACAAACTGTCATCCAGTTGCTATACTTTCACCTCTTTCTAAGCTACTTGCAAGGTGTATTCATCTCCAGGTCATGACATTTGTGCTAACAAATAACCTTCTCTTAAATACTCAGCATGGGTTTCGCCCATCGCATAGTACCACTACTGCTGTCTTATCCTTTGCTAATACTGTAAACCATCACAGGAATAACAGCAACTTTGTATCTGCCATCTTTCTAGACCTATTAAAAGCTTTTGATATGTTCTACCATTCCAAACTAACCGATGTACTAACCTTCTCACCATCTGCCACAGTCTGATTTAATAACTATTTATCTGGCCATCAACAGTCTGTTCTATGGCAGGGCGACCTATCTCCATGCCTTCCTTTATCCATTGGTGTCCCCCAACTGTCTTGGACCCTCTCCTTTTCTTCCTCTTTACTAATAATCTACACACAGCTACTCCACATGGTTCTATAATACAGTCTGCAGGTAATTCAACACTTATCTGTGACTAATAATCTACACACAGCTACTCCACATGGTTCTGTAATACAGTATGCAGGTAATTCAACACTTATCTGTGACTAATAATCTACACACAGCTACTCCACATGGTTCTATAATACAGTATGCAGGTAATTCAACACTTATCTGTGACTAATAATCTACACAGAGCTACTCCACATGGTTCTATAATACAGTATGCAGGTAATTCAACACTTATCTGTGACTAATAATCTACACACAGCTACTCCACATGGTTCTATAATACAGTCTGCAGATGATTCAACACTTATCTGTGACTAATAATCTACACACAGCTACTCCACATGGTTCTATAATACAGTCTGCAGATGATTCAACACTTAACTGTGACTAATAATCTACACACAGCTACTCCACATGGTTCTATAATACAGTCTGCAGATGATTCAACACTTATCTGTGACTAATAATCTACACACACCTACCCCACATGGTTCTTTAATACAGTATGCAGATGATTCAACACTTATCTGTGACTAATAATCTACACACACCTACCCCACATGGTTCTATAATACAGTATGCAGATGATTCAACACTTATCTGTGACTAATAATCTACACACAGCAACTCCACATGGTTCTATAATACAGTATGCAGATGATTCAACACTTATCTGTGACTAATAATCTACACACAGCTACTCCACATGGTTCTATAATACAGTATGCTGATGGTTCAACACTTATCTGTGACTAATAACCTACACACAGCTACTCCACATGGTTCTATAATACAGTCTGCAGATGATTCAGCACTTATCTGTGACTAATAATCTACACAGAGCTACTTCACATGGTTCTATAATACAGTCTGCAGATGATTCAACACTTATCTGTGACTAATAATCTACACACAGATACTCCACATGGTTCTATAATACAGTCTGCAGGTAATTCAACACTTATCTGTGACTAATAATCTACACACACCTACTCCACATGGTTCTATAATACAGTCTGCAGGTAATTCAACACTTATCTGTGACTAATAATCTACAAGTTTGGTATTATTGATACAGTTAGGTATGGTTTGCACAAGGGAGGGGGGGACCTCAAGAACCATTTACTATACAAAGAGCTGATATGGCAGCTCAGGCTGAATTCAAACTCACCACCAGGTTTAAATGACTATATCAGTATAAAATCTGTGCTACATAAAAAAGCTGAAAGTATATAATAAACCAAAAGACTATAAATTTTTACATATATATTTTTTAAATTGTTGCACATTTTTATTACTTGTATTTTATAAGTTGAATAATTATATTACTAAAGTTTGTATATAGAATATATATGTGTTTATTAAAGTCTTGAAAGCTGGGAAGTCCTTTTAAAATTTAATATTTGTTTTTGAACCTGTATGTCTTTAAATCATAATTAATGGATTCTTAATTGTTTGTGATTTTATATATAAGTGTATCATGATATCAGTGCTTTCATCTGATGAAGTCTATCTATTAGACGAAAGCGCTCATCCGTTGTGGTTGGAAGTAAAAAGAATCGATTTTATTACCAGTGTGGTGGTTTAGACTTTGTTTCTTTACTACTTGGTTCTATAATACAGTATGCAGATGATTCAACACTTATCTGTGACTAATAATCTACACACAGCTACTCCACATGGTTCTATAATACAGTATGCAGATGATTCAACACTTGTCTGTGACTAATAATCCACACACAGCTACTCCACATGGTTCTATAATGCAGTCTGCGATTGATTCAACACTTACCTGTGACTAATAATCTACACACAGCTACTCCACATGGTTCTATAATACAGTCTGCAGATGATTCAACACTTAAATGTGACTAATAATCTACACACAGCTACCCCACATGGTTCTATAATACAGTCTGCAGATGATCCAACCCTTATCTGTGACTAATAATCTACACACACCTACTCCACATGGTTCTATAATACAGTATGCAGATGATTCAACACTTATCTGTGACTAATAATCTACACACAGCTACTCCACATGGTTCTATAATACAGTCTGCAGGTAATTCAGCACTTATCTGTGACTAATAATCTACACACAGCTACTCCACATGGTTCTATAATACAGTATGCAGATAATTCAACACTGATCTGTGACTAATAATCTACACACAGCTACTCCACATGGTTCTATAATACAGTCTGCAGATAATTCAACACTTATCTGTGACTAATAATCTACACACAGCTACTCCACATGGTTCTGTAATACAGTACAGAGATGATTCAACACTTATCTGTGACTAATAATCTACACACAGCTACTCCACTGGTTCTATAATACAGTCTGCAGATAATTCAACACTTTTCTGTGACTAATAATCTACACACACCTACTCCACATGGTTCTATAATACAGTATGCAGATGATTTAACACTGATCTGTGACTAATAATCTACACACAGCTACTCCACATGGTTCTATAATACAGTATGCAGATAATTCAACACTTATCTGTGACTAATAATCCACACACACCTACTGCACATGGTTCTATAATACAGTATGCAGATAACTCAACACTTATCTGTGACTAATAATCTACACACAGCTACTCCACATGGTTCTATAATGCAGTACACAGGTAATTCAACACTTAACTGCGACTAATAATCTACACACAGCTACTCCACATAGTCCTATAATACAGTATGCAGATGATTCAACACTTCTCTATGACTAATAATCTACACAGCTACTCCACATGGTTCTATAATACAGTCTGCAGATAATTCAACACTTATCTGTGACTAATAATCTACACACAGCTACTCCACATGGTTCTAGAATACAGTCTGCAGATGATTCAACACTTATCTGTGAATAATAATCTACATACAGCTACTCCACATGGTCCTATAATACAGTATGCAGATGATTCACCATTTATATGTGACTAATAATCTACACACAGCTACTCCACATGGTTCTATAGTACAGTCTGCAGATAATTCAACACTTATCTGTGACTAATAATCTACACACAGCTACTCCACATGGTTCTATAATACAGTCTGCAGATGATTCAACACTGATCTGTGACTAATAATCTACACACACCTACTCCACATGGTTCTATAATACAGTCTGCAGATGATTCAGCACTTATCTGTGACTAATAATCTACACATACCTACTCCACATGGTTCTATATTACAGTCTGCAGATGATTCAACACTTATCTGTGACTAATAATCTACACACAGCTACTCCACATGGTTCTTTAATACAGTATGCAGATGATTCAACACTTATCTATGACTAATAATCTACACACAGCTACTCCACATGGTTCTATAATACAGTATGCAGATGATTCAACACTGATCTGTGACTAATAATTGACACACACCTATTCCACATGGTTCTATAATACAGTCTGCAGATGATTCAACACTTATCTGTGAATAGTAATCGACACACAGCTACTCCACATAGTCCTATAATACAGTATGCAGATGATTCAACACTTCTCTGTGACTAATAATCTACACAGCTACTCCATATGGTTCTATAATACAGTCTGCAGATAATTCAACACTTATCTGTGACTAATGATCTACACACAGCTACTCCACATGGTTCTATAATACAGTCTGCAGATGATTCAACACTTATCTGTGAATAATAATCTACATACAGCTACTCCACATGGTCCTATAATACAGTATGCAGATGATTCACCATTTAGCTGTGACTAATAATCTACACACAGCTACTCCACATGGTTCTATAATACAGTCTGCAGATAATTCAACACTTATCTGTGACTAATAATCTACACACAGCTACTCCACATGGTTCTATAATACAGTCTGCAGATGATTCAACACTTGTCTGTGACTAATAATCTACACACAGCCACTCCAGATGGTTCTATAATACAGTCTGCAGATGATTCAACACTTATCTGTGACTAATATTCTACACACAGCTACTCCACATGGTTCTATAATACAGTCTGCAGATGATCCAACACTTATCTCTGACTAATAATCTACACACAGCTACTCCACATGGTTCTATAATACAGTCTGCAGATGATTCAACACTTATCTGTGACTAATAATCTACACACACCTACCCCACATGGTTCTTTAATACAGTATGCAGATGATTCAACACTTATCTGTGACTAATAATCTACACACAGCTACTCCACATGGTTCTATAATACAGTATGCAGATGATTCAACACTTATCTGTGACTAATAATCTACACACACCCACTCCACATGGTTCTATAATACAGTCGCAGATGATTCAACACTTATCTGTGACTAATAATCTACACACAGCTACTCCACATGGTTCTATAATACAGTACGTAGATGATTCAACATTTATCTGTGACTAATCTACACACAGCTACTCCACATGGTTCTATAATACAGTCTGCAGATGATTGAACACTTATCTGTGACTAATAATCTACACAGCTACTCCACATGGTTCTATAGTACAGTATGCAGGTAATTCAACACTTATCTGTGACTAATAATCTACACACAGCTATTCCACATGGTTCTATAATACAGTCTGCAGGTGATTCAACACTTATCTGTGACTAATAATCTACACACACGTACTCCACATGGTTCTATAATACAGTATGCAGGTAATTCAACACTGATCTGTGACTAATAATCTACACACAGCTACTCCACATAGGTTCATAGGTTCATACTAGGCTATCTGCCCTAGGGCATTTATAAGCCTAGCCAGAGTGTGTTTGGCTTTCGACACCCATTTTAAATTAATTTTGCTATGCCTTTTTTTGAGGTTCGTATATTGTGCCTCTGTCTAACAGTGACACAGAAGTGATAGCCGGGGTAAACCTACGATCTCCCATCCACTCATCAAGATTCCTCTTGAAGAGAGTCAATGTGGGACTCTGCCTAACCTGGACTGGGATTTTATTCCAGAGTGAAGGGAGCCTCTGGGTTATGAATCTGTCCCTCCAGCATGTCCTATTTATTTCAGTGCTGAGGTTCAAGTCTCTCGAGCGCGTAGCTCGATGGGATTTGGATTTTCTGAGGTGCAGCATGTCCATTAATTCCGGGTTCGACATGGCTTTATACGTCAGGCACAGATTGCCTCTGAGCAGGCGGTATGCCACTGAGTAGAGCTGGAGTTTCTTTAACTGGGCAGCATATGGCATCTGTTTGAGCCCTTTGATCCTCTTGGTGAGGTACTTTTGGGGTCTTTCCAGTTGCTGCAGGTGTCTGGTAAGGTACATCCCAAAAGGCATTGTACTCAATTATGGGCCTGATGAGGGATGAGTAAAGAGGTCGATGACCTCCCTGATCTAGATGTGAATCCCTTCATGATTAGGTGGGCTATATAAAATGTTTTTCTAACCACTTTGGCCACGTGGTTGTCAAATGAGAGATTGCCATCAACTTGGGTCCCCAGGTCCCTAATGACTTCTTCTGTACTTAATGGATTACTACCTATGTGGTAATTTGTGGGCACTTTGTTTTTGCCAAAGGGGATGACTATACACTTTTTGGCATTTAGCTTGAGGCCATGGCTCTGGCACCAGTTGTCTGTTGCTATGAGGCCCTTTTGGATGATGCTTGTGCAGTCATCTGCGAACTCGGTCAGCCACAGTCCTTCCGTGTTGGCCTGTACCGCCGAGAAATATATACCGAACAAGAGAGGTCCCAGGACTGAGCCTTGTGGGACGCCACTTTTAACTGGTTTGGAGTCTGACAGCAATTCTAACCATGTGGGTTCTGTCCTTGAGCCAGTTTGCAACCCATCTAGTGACATAGGGGTTTATATTTAAGCTGGTGAGCTTATCTATAATGCCCGAGTGGGGTATTGTATCGAAGGCTTTTGCGAGGTCCAGGTAGGCTGTGTGGACCACCTTCCCCTCGTCAATGGTCTTGGTGACTGTTTCAAAGAAATCGACCAGGTTTAAGAGGCAGGGTCTGCCCTTAACAAAGCCGAACTGGGTAGGATCCAGTGTCTGTAGGTCCCCAATATCTTTATTTATGAGGTCCATGATGATCCTTTCCATAGCTTTGCAGACCAAGCTAGTCAGGCTTATGGGGCGATAGTTTCCAGGATCCGTTGAGGCACCACCTTTCTGGAGAGGGACCACTGTTGCTGTACGCCACTCTTTGGGTACATTTCCTGTAGTAAGGCTAAGATTGAACAGTAGTTTTATGTTTGGGTTTAGCTCTTCTTGGAGTTCATGTAAGATGCAGTCCGGGACACCATCTGGTCCCATTGATGCTGTGTTTTTTGGTTTGGAGAGGGCGGCTCTTACCTGAGCATCTGAGATGTCAGGGGGGCAGCACTCTGTTGGGATAGATATTTGCCCTTTTGGTGGGGAGACGGGGGAGAAGTTTGCACTGAACCTGTCAGCTAGGATGTTGGCAATGTCTGTGGGCTCTGTGTATTTTTTGTCATTTTGGACCAATTCTGAGCATATCTGGGAATTCCCACCCAGGTTCCTAACATAACTAAAGAAAGCCTTGTGATTATCCTTAGTGTCCTTTGCAATTTTTCTCTCGAAGCTGGCCTTAGACGATTTTATGAGTGCCCATAGTTTTTCGCTAATACTGATCAGAGATGCCTTCCCTTTTTGGGATTTTGCTCTATCATGTAGTAGCTTCCTCTTTCTATTGTATAGTTTGTTTATGGCTGGGGTCCACCAGACAGGATGTCTGCCTTTGGAGGATTGGGTCTTGGTTTTATTTGGGATTGCATGATCCATGCATTCCTGAAGGTGTTCATAGAATGCGTTTATAAAGGATTCTGCGGTCTGGGCCGTATTTTCCACAGGCCCGGGGGCTTTGAAGGGTTTCGCCTCGGTATTGAGGCGTGTGAAATTTGCTTTAGAGAAGTTTTTCACTGTGGTTTTCTGGGCAGGGTGTGGGGTCGGGATGTGAATATCCAGTGAGATTAGTTTATGGTCTGATCCTACCAGTGAGCGATACACTTCTGGTCTGGAGCATAGTGTCCCCATGTTGGTGATGATCAGGTCCAGTATGTTTTCCCCTCTTGTGGGAGTGGTAACAAGTTGTTCCATAGCATTTGAGTTTATAAATTCTATTAACCTTAGGGCTAGGGTGCTGGAGCTAGAGTAATGCTCCCAGTCTATGTTTGGGTAGTTGAAGTCGTCCAATATAATGCTGTTTGGAGAGACCTTCATATTTTCCAGTATTCTCAGGAAGGCCAAGTGGGGTTCCTGTGTTTGGGAGGGTGGTCTGTAGCAGGCTATAAACTGGAAGGCAGTTTTACCCACAGTTAGTTGCACATGGATAGTCTCTGATGCTTCGTGCTGTGCCACCAACCTGGAGGTGTGGGTATTTTTGACGAATATTGATACTCCCACCCCCTTTTGTGGTTCGGTCCAAGTTTTGGGGCCGAAAGGCATGGTATGAGGTATAACCTGGTAGTGCTGGGGTGCTCTCAGGAGCCTTGAACCAGGTTTCTATTACTGCACAGATATCGATGTTCTCCATGCTAAGGAGAGTTTCGAAAAGTGCATCTTGAGGTTTAGACTTCTGGCATTGAGTAGCATTACTCTTAGTTTCTTATCCCCTGTGATACCTATGGAGGTGGGTTTGTCTTTTGAGCCTTGCCTAAAAAAGGCACTATGGGGGTAGCAAGAGCCTTTGCCAATATCCGAAGCCCAGGGTGACAGGTGCAAGCCGTCCCTAGCGAAGCATCGTGGCTTGTCGAGCATGTCATCCCAGGCTGACAGGCATTGGATCCCCTTTGAATGACACCAACACTTAAGCCAATTGTTGAAAGTGATCATCTTGTCTTCATATTGTGGCATCATTCTTGGTTAGGGCAAGATGCTACTCAAGGTCAGGGTCATACCGGCCTGGGCTACATGCTCAGAGAGCTCCTCTATGTCTGTTTTCATGTAGTCCAGGGAGTGTCTCAGGTCATTCACACCAGCATGGACAATGACTGAGTCATATTTGTACTTGCCTTGGAATGACCTGAGTGCTTGTGTTATGTGGCAGATCCTAGCGCCCCACAGGCAGCTCACCGTGACCTTCTCATTGTTCAGCCTGGTGAGCGGGATGTCAGTGTGCCTGACGATAGAGTCACCTATTACAAGTGTATCATGTGTGTTGTTTAGCCTTGAGGGCTGTGACTGTTCGGCACACTGGCTTTGTGAGCTATGTGTTGCACGTGTTTTGTTTTGGGGTGGCGGTTGCTTGGGTGTCTGCTTTGGAGGTCTCTGCTGCTTAGGCAGATTTTTATTTAGAGCCTCAGAGTATGTTTTTGTGTGTTTATGTGTTTGGTTTGTTGTCGTGCTTCTATAATACAGTATGCAGGTAATTCAACACTTATCTGTGACTAATAATCTACACACAGCTACTCCACATGGTTCTATAATACAGTATGCAGATGATTCAACACTTATCTGTGACTAATAATCTACACACAGCTACTCCACATGGTTCTATAATAAAGTATGCAGATGATTCAACACTTATCTGTGACCAATAATCTAGACACAGCTACTCCACATGGTTCTATAATACAGTGTGCAGATGATTCAACACTGATCTGTGACTAACAATCTACACACAGCTACTCCACATGGTTCTATAATACAGTATGCAGATAATTCAGCACTTATCTGTGACTAATAATCTACACAGAGCTACTCCACATGGTTCTATAATACAGTCTGCAGATGATTCAACACTTATCTGTGACTAATAATCTACACACACCTACTCCACATGGTTCTATAATACAGTCTGCAGATGATTCAACACTGATCTGTGATTAATACTCTACACACAGCTACTCCACATAGTTCTATAATACAGTATGCAGATAATTCAACACTTATCTGTGACTAATAATCTACACCCAGCTACTCCACATGGTTCTATAATACAGTCTGCAGATGATTCAACACTTATCTGTGAATAATAATCTACACACAGCTACTCCACATGGTTCTATAATACAGTCTGCAGATGATTCAACACTTATCTGTGACTAATAATCTACACACAGCTACTCCACATGGTTCTATAATACAGTCTGCAGATGATTCAACACTTATCTTTGAATAATGGTCTACACACACCTACTCCACATGGTTCTATAATACAGTATGCAGGTAATTCAACACTTATCTGTGACTAATAATCTACACACAGCTACCCCACATGGTTCTATAATACAGTCTGCAGATGATTCAACACTTATTTGTGACTAATAATCTACACACACCTACTCCACATGGTTCTATAATACAGTCTGCAGATGATTCAACACTTATCTGTGACTAATAAATCTACACACAGCTACTCCACATGGTTCTATAATACAGTATGCAGATAATTCAATACTTATCTGTGACTAATAATCTACACACAGCTACTCCACATGGTTCTATAATAGTCTGCAGATGATTCAACACTGATCTGTGACTAATAATCTAAGCACACCTACTCCCCATGGTTCTATAATACAGTCTGCAGATGATTCAACTCTGATCTGTGACTAATAATCTACACATAGCTACTCCACATCTTTCTATAATGCAGTATGCAGATAATTCAACACTTATCTGTGACTAATAATCTACACACAGCTACTCCACATGGTTCTATAATACAGTCTGCAGATGATTCAACACTTATCTGTGACTAATAATCTACACACACCTACTCCACATGGTTCTATAATACAGTACGCAGATGATTCAAAACTTATCTGTGACTAATAATCTACACACACCTACTCCACATGGTTCTATAATACAGTCTGCAGATGATTCAACACTTATCTTTGAATAATAATCTACACACACCTACTCCACGTGGTTTATAATAGTCTGCAGATGATTCAACACTTATCTGTGACTAATGATCTACACAGAGCTACTCCGCATGGTTCTATAATACAGTCTGCAGATGATTCAACACTGATCTGTGACTAATAATCTACACACAGCTACTCCACATGGTTGTATAATACAGTATGCAGATAATTCAATACTTATCTGTGACTAATAATCTACACACAGCTACTCCACATGGTTCTATAATACAGTATGCAGATAATTCAATACTTATCTGTGACTAATAATCTACACACAGCTACTCCACATGGTTCTATAATACAGTCTGCAGATGATTCAACACTGATCTGTGACTAATAATCTACGCACACCTACTCCACATGGTTCTATAATACAGTCTGCAGATGATTCAACACTGATCTGTGACTAATAATCTACACACAGCTATTCCACATGGTTCTATAATACAGTATGCAGATAATTCAACACTTATCTGTGACTAATAAATCTACACACAGCTACTCCACATGGTTCTATAATACAGTATGCAGATAATTCAATACTTATCTGTGACTAATAATCTACACACAGCTACTCCACATGGTTCTATAATACAGTCTGCAGATGATTCAACACTGATCTGTGACTAATAATCTACGCACACCTACTCCACATGGTTCTATAATACAGTCTGCAGATGATTCAACTCTGATCTGTGACTAATAATCTACACATAGCTACTCCACATCGTTCTATAATACAGTATGCAGATAATTCAACACTTATCTGTGACTAATAATCTACACACAGCTACTCCACATGGTCCTATAATACAGTATGCAGATGATTCAACACTTATCTGTGACTAATAATCTACACACAGCTACTCCACATGGTTCTATAATACAGTCTGCAGATGATTCAACACTTATCTGTGAATAATAATCTACACACAGCTACTCCACATGGTTCTATAATACAGTCTGCAGATGATTCAACACTTATCTGTGACTAATAATCTACACACAGCTACTCCACATGGTTCTATAATACAGTCTGCAGATGATTCAACACTTATCTTTGAATAATAATCTACACACACCTACTCCACGTGGTTTATAATAGTCTGCAGATGATTCAACACTTATCTGTGACTAATGATCTACACAGAGCTACTCCGCATGGTTCTATAATACAGTCTGCAGATGATTCAACACTGATCTGTGACTAATAATCTACACACAGCTACTCCACATGGTTGTATAATACAGTATGCAGATAATTCAACACTTATCTGTGACTAATAATCTACACACAGCTACTCCACATGGTTCTATAATACAGTATGCAGATAATTCAATACTTATCTGTGACTAATAATCTACACACAGCTACTCCACATGGTTCTATAATACAGTCTGCAGATGATTCAACACTGATCTGTGACTAATAATCTACACACACCTACTCCACATGGTTCTATAATACAGTCTGCAGATGATTCAACACTGATCTGTGACTAATAATCTACACACAGCTACTCCACATGGTTCTATAATACAGTATGCAGATAATTCAACACTTATCTGTGACTAATAATCTACACACAGCTACTCCACATGGTTCTATAATACAGTCTGCAGATGATTCAACACTTATCTGTGACTAATAATCTACACACAGCTACTCCACATGGTTCTATAATACAGTCTGCAGATGATTCAACACTTATCTGTGACTAATAATCTACACACAGCTACTCCACATGGTTCTATAATACAGTCTGCAGATGATTCAACACTTATCTGTGACTAATAATCTACACACAGCTACTCCACATGGTTCTATAATACAGTCTGCAGATGATTCAACACTTATCTGTGACTAATAATCTACACACAGCTACTCCACATGGTTCTATAATACAGTCTGCAGATGATTCAACACTTATCTGTGACTAATAATCTACACACAGCTACTCCACATGGTTCTATAATACAGTCTGCAGATGATTCAACACTTATCTGTGACTAATAATCTACACACAGCTACTCCACATGGTTCTATAATACAGTCTGCAGATGATTCAACACTTATCTGTGACTAATAATCTACACACAGCTACTCCACATGGTTCTATAATACAGTCTGCAGATGATTCAACACTTATCTGTGACTAATAATCTACACACAGCTACTCCACATGGTTCTATAATACAGTCTGCAGATGATTCAACACTTATCTGTGACTAATAATCTACACACAGCTACTCCACATGGTTCTATAATACAGTCTGCAGATGATTCAACACTTATCTGTGACTAATAATCTACACACAGCTACTCCACATGGTTCTATAATACAGTATGCAGATGATTCAACACTTATCTGTGACTAATAATCTACACACAGCTACTCCACATGGTTCTATAATACAGTCTGCAGATGATTCAACACTTATCTGTGACTAATAATCTACACACAGCTACTCCACATGGTTCTATAATACAGTCTGCAGATGATTCAACACTTATCTGTGACTAATAATCTACACACACCTACTCCACATGGTTCTATAATACAGTCTGCAGATGATTCAACACTTATCTGTGACTAATAATCTACACACAGCTACTCCACATGGTTCTATAATACAGTCTGCAGATGATTCAACACTTATCTGTGACTAATAATCTACACACAGCTACTCCACATGGTTCTATAATACAGTCTGCAGATGATTCAACACTTATCTGTGACTAATAATCTACACACAGCTACTCCACATGGTTCTATAATACAGTCTGCAGATGATTCAACACTTATCTGTGACTAATAATCTACACACAGCTACTCCACATGGTTCTATAATACAGTCTGCAGATGATTCAACACTTATCTGTGACTAATAATCTACACACAGCTACTCCACATGGTTCTATAATACAGTCTGCAGATGATTCAACACTTATCTGTGACTAATAATCTACACACAGCTACTCCACATGGTTCTATAATACAGTCTGCAGATGATTCAACACTTATCTGTGACTAATAATCTACACACAGCTACTCCACATGGTTCTATAATACAGTCTGCAGATGATTCAACACTTATCTGTGACTAATAATCTACACACAGCTACTCCACATGGTTCTATAATACAGTCTGCAGATGATTCAACACTTATCTGTGACTAATAATCTACACACAGCTACTCCACATGGTTCTATAATACAGTCTGCAGATGATTCAACACTTATCTGTGACTAATAATCTACACACAGCTACTCCACATGGTTCTATAATACAGTCTGCAGATGATTCAACACTTATCTGTGACTAATAATCTACACACAGCTACTCCACATGGTTCTATAATACAGTCTGCAGATGATTCAACACTTATCTGTGACTAATAATCTACACACAGCTACTCCACATGGTTCTATAATACAGTCTGCAGATGATTCAACACTTATCTGTGACTAATAATCTACACACAGCTACTCCACATGGTTCTATAATACAGTATGCAGATAATTCAACACTTATCTGTGACTAATAATCTACACACAGCTACTCCACATGGTTCTATAATACAGTCTGCAGATGATTCAACACTTATCTGTGACTAATAATCTACACACACCTACTCCACATGGTTCTATAATACAGTCTGCAGATGATTCAACACTTATCTGTGACTAATAATCTACACACAGCTACTCCACATGGTTCTATAATACAGTCTGCAGATGATTCAACACTTCTATGTGACTAATCTACACACACACAGCTTTCCACAGGGTTCTATAATACAGTATGCAGATGATTCAACACTTATCTGTGACTAATAATCTACACACAGCTACTCCACATGGTTCTATAATACAGTCTGCAGATGATTCAACACTTATCTGTGACTAATAATCTACACACAGCTACTCCACATGGTTCTATAATACAGTCTGCAGATGATTCAACACTTATCTGTGACTAATAATCTACACACAGCTACTCCACATGGTTCTATAATACAGTCTGCAGATGATTCAACACTTATCTGTGACTAATAATCTACACACAGCTACTCCACATGGTTCTATAATACAGTCTGCAGATGATTCAACACTTATCTGTGACTAATAATCTACACACAGCTACTCCACATGGTTCTATAATACAGTCTGCAGATGATTCAACACTTATCTGTGACTAATAATCTACACACAGCTACTCCACATGGTTCTATAATACAGTCTGCAGATGATTCAACACTGATCTGTGACTAATAATCTACACACAGCTACTCCACATGGTTCTATAATACAGTCTGCAGATGATTCAACACTGATCTGTGACTAATAATCTACACACAGCTACTCCACATGGTTCTATAATACAGTATGCAGATAATTCAACACTTATCTGTGACTAATAATCTACACACAGCTACTCCACATGGTTCTATAATACAGTCTGCAGATGATTCAACACTTATCTGTGACTAATAATCTACACACAGCTACTCCACATGGTTCTATAATACAGTCTGCAGATGATTCAACACTTATCTGTGACTAATAATCTACACACAGCTACTCCACATGGTTCTATAATACAGTCTGCAGATGATTCAACACTTATCTGTGACTAATAATCTACACACAGCTACTCCACATGGTTCTATAATACAGTCTGCAGATGATTCAACACTTATCTGTGACTAATAATCTACACACAGCTACTCCACATGGTTCTATAATACAGTCTGCAGATGATTCAACACTGATCTGTGACTAATAATCTACACACAGCTACTCCACATGGTTCTATAATACAGTATGCAGATAATTCAACACTTATCTGTGACTAATAATCTACACACAGCTACTCCACATGGTTCTATAATACAGTATGCAGATGATTCAACACTTATCTGTGACTAATAATCTACACACAGCTACTCCACATGGTTCTATAATACAGTCTGCAGATGATTCAACACTTATCTGTGACTAATAATCTACACACCTACTCCACATGGTTCTATAATACAGTCTGCAGATGATTCAACACTGATCTGTGACTAATAATCTACACACAGCTACTCCACATGGTTCTATAATACAGTATGCAGATAATTCAACACTTATCTGTGACTAATAATCTACACACAGCTACTCCACATGGTTCTATAATACAGTATGCAGATAATTCAATACTTATCTGTGACTAATAATCTACACACAGCTACTCCACATGGTTCTATAATACAGTCTGCAGATGATTCAACACTGATCTGTGACTAATAATCTACGCACACCTACTCCACATGGTTCTATAATACAGTCTGCAGATGATTCAACACTGATCTGTGACTAATAATCTACACACAGCTACTCCACATGGTTCTATAATACAGTATGCAGATAATTCAACACTTATCTGTGACTAATAATCTACACACAGCTACTCCACATGGTCCTATAATACAGTATGCAGATGATTCAACACTTATCTGTGACTAATAATCTACACACAGCTACTCCACATGGTTCTATAATACAGTCTGCAGATGATTCAACACTTATCTGTGAATAATAATCTACACACAGCTACTCCACATGGTTCTATAATACAGTCTGCAGATGATTCAACACTTATCTGTGACTAATAATCTACACAGCTACTCCACATGGTCCTATAATACAGTATGCAGATGATTCAACACTTATCTGTGACTAATAATCTACACACAGCTACTCCACATGGTTCTATAATACAGTCTGCAGATGATTCAACACTTATCTGTGACTAATAATCTACACACAGCTACTCCACATGGTTCTATAATACAGTCTGCAGATGATTCAACACTTATCTGTGACTAATAATCTACACACAGCTACTCCACATGGTTCTATAATACAGTATGCAGATGATTCAACACTTATCTGTGACTAATAATCTACACACAGCTACTCCACATGGTTCTATAATACAGTATGCAGATGATTCAACACTTATCTGTGACTAATAATGTACACACAGCTACTCCACATGGTTCTATAATACAGTATGCAGATGATTCAACACTTATCTGTGACTAATAATCTACACACAGCTACTCCACATGGTTCTATAATACAGTCTGCAGATGATTCAAAACTTATCTGTGACTAATAATCTAAGCACACCTACTCCCCATGGTTCTATAATATAGTCTGCAGATGATTCAACTCTGATCTGTGACTAATAATCTACACATAGCTACTCCACATCGTTCTGTAATGCAGTATGCAGATAATTCAACACTTATCTGTGACTAATAATCTACACACAGCTACTCCACTTGGTTCTATAATACAGTATGCAGATGATTCAACACTTATCTGTGAATAATAATCTACACACACCTATTCCACATGGTTCTATAATTCAGTCTGCAGATAATTCAACACTTATCTGTGACTAATAACCTACACACAGCTACTCCACATGGTCCTATAATACAGTCTGCAGGTAATTCAACCCTTATCTGTGACTAATAATCTACACACAGGTACTCCACATGGTTCTATAATTCAGTCTGCAGATAATTCCACACTTGGCTGTGCTGCCATTTCATTATCAACTCTTCATTCTCAAACACAAGAATCTTTTATTTCCGTTTAAACATGGTTAGGCAATGCCCATCTAATCCTGAACCCAAACAAAATTAAATTATTAGTCTTACAACCCAACAAGACATTTATCTCATGCCCACCATTTAACATAATTACCAAAGACAATACTGTCATCTCCCCAACAACCCATACAAAGCTTCTTGGAGTGGAAATAGACTATAACCTAAAATTTGACTTGCATGTCTCCCTAACAGTAAAAAAAATTCCATAATAAACTTGGAAGTCTATATAGATGCAAAAGGTTCCTGGCCTAAATTACTTAAGCGCAAACCCATCTGCTCTCCACTCTACTATATGCCTCCCCAATTTTAACTAATCTTAGGACAACTGACTTATCTGAGCTAGAAGCATGTTATAATAACATTGCTAAGCTTGCCTCTGACTGCCCATATGGAACACGTTGTCCAGCTTTAAGGACACTAGCCTGGCTTGAACTTCCCGTTATTCTTTACCATCAGCTCTCTCTAACTCACAAAATTGTAGCACAGCCAGCCGGAATCCCTGCACTATAAAATCTGATTGTTCCTTGCAGTCCAGCAGACCACTTCACTCTTACAACAAAAACTTACAACAAGGCCAGCAACACTGCAGGAGAATCTTTATTTTGCAGCTATATATCTCATACACTGAACTCCCTTCTTAACTTCATTCTCTCAATCTTGTCCACTAACCACTTTAAGCCGTCAGTTAAAGCTTATGTAAAAAAGTAAGTGGCCATGTTCCTGTCTTTGCCCCTTGTGAATGCTCTGATACATCACAGTATACCCCAACCATACCCAACTTCTTCCCTGGTGTTTAATCTGTTATTCCGGCTGCCTGTCTTAACCTTGTATCTTGACATAAGTCATACTTTACAAAGAGTACTAGCTATGTTCAAAGCCTAGGTTTTGCTATGATGTAACAAAGTTGTATTTTCTTATGTATACTACATTTTGTTTACTTTATACTTTGATTATAGTAATTTGTGCATTAAGATGTACTGATCCGGATGATGTTAATCTTCATTCATTCCTTACAGATGGGTTATTGGTTCCGTCCTCTGAACTGAGCCAGCCAATATCAAGCTTGTGTTAACCAAAAAACTCTCGAGCCAAGGTCCTACCCAGAATTCTCTGCTCCCTATTACCCCAGATCTCATTTACCACTTTGCTGTACAGCTGTGTCAAGCCACTCTCTCAACTGTCTAATTTTTTGAAAGTTTTATACATAGGTTGGTACTAGGCTATCGGCCCTAGGGCCTATGCAAGACTAGCCATAACAATTCCTTGGATATTTCTTCCCACAATATTTACTTCTCTAGGCCCCTGACCAGCAGGGTGACTGACATGATCCCCGGGGTGAATTTCCTATCTCCCATCCAATCATCAAGGTTCCTTTTGAAGATGGCCAATGAGGCGCTCTGCTTGACATGTATGGGCAGTCTATTCCAGAGTATGACGGGAGTCTGTGGGTCAGGAACCTATCCTTCCAGCATGTTTTGTTCATTGTGATGACAAGGTTTAGATCCTTGGAGTGTGTGGCTCTGAGGGATTGGGATTTCTTTAAGTGGAGCATGTCCAACAGCTCAGGGTTTGACATGGCCTTGTATGTTAAGCAGAGATCGCCTCTGAGTAGACGATATGCCACAGGGTATAGCTGGAGTTTTTTTAGATGGTCAGCGTATGGCATCTGCTTTAGGCCTATGATTCTTTTAGTAAGGTATTTCTGTGGCCTTTCCAGCTGTTGCAGATGTCTTGTGAGGTACATACCAAATGGGGCATTATACTCTATAACGGGTCTAATGAGGGATGAGTACAGTGGGGAGAATTACCTCCTTTTTTCTCGATGAAAAGCCCTTAGTGATGAGGTGTGCCACATAGAAGGATTTCCTGATTGTTGTGGCGATGTGGTTATCGAAAGTGAGACCAGTGTCCACCTGTGTCCCCATGTCTGTCATCACACTTTCGATGTTTAGCGTCTTGCCACCTATGTGGTAATTCATGGGTACATGTTTTTTTCCAAAGGGGATAATTGTACATTTCTTGGCATTAAGCTTGAGCCCATGGCTCTGGCACCAGGCATCTGTTTCTGTAAGGCCCTTTTGTAGAATATCCACATCATTTGGGGACTCAGTAATGGCTCCCAGTTTGCAGTCATCTGCAAACTTTGTTAGCCAGAGTCCCTTAGTGTTGGCCTATACTTCAGAGAAGTAAATGCCAAACAAGAGTGGTCCCAGGACTGAACCCTGAGGAACTCCACTTGTCTGGAGCTGGATTTTGAGTCTGCTACTTTTACAGTCTGGGTTCTGTCAGTAAGCCAGTTGGCAACCCATCGAGTGACAGGGATTTATGCCCAGCTTAGTAAGTTTATCTATGATTACAGAGTGGGGGATGGTGTTGAAGGCCTTGGCAAGGTCCAGATAGGCTGTGTGGACCACCTTACCCTCGTCCACAGCTCTGGAGACAGATTCGAAGAAGTCAATCAGATTCAGGAGACAAGAATGGCCCTTCATAAACCCAAACTGGGTGGGGTCCAGTGTTTGAAGTTTGCCAATGTCTTTGTTTATAAGTTCCATGCCCTTGCAGATCAGGCTTGTCAGACTGATGGGACGGTAGTTCCCAGGATCCAAGGCGGATCCCCCCTTGTGGAGTGGGATAACTGTAGCTGCGTGCCACTCAGTGGGCACGAAGCCTGAGGTGAGGCTATGATTAAACATGACACGTAGGTGAGGTGTCAGTTCATTTTGTAGTTCCTGTAGTACACAGCCTGGGATGTCATCTGGTCCCATGGATGCTGTATTCTTAGCTTTGGAGAGTGCAGTTTCTACCTGTGTGGCCGTGATTATCGGAATTTGGCAATCTTTTGGTATTGAGATGGGCCCTTTATGGAGTGAGAGGGGGGTGAAGTTGGCACTAAATCGATCTGTCAGGATATTGTCAATATCCTTGGGATCAGTATATTTAATGCCATTCTGTTGTAGTTCAGAGCAGATCTGAGCATTGCCATTTAGATTCTTGACATAGCTATAGAATGCCTTGTGGTTGTCTTTGGAATCTTTGACAATTTTATTTTTGTAACTAGCTTTGGGGGATTTTATGAGGGATCTCAGCTTCTTACTGAGGCTGGTGAGGGAGTTTTTTTGCATCCTGGGATTTTCCTCTCTTCTGCAGCAGTGTCTTCTTTCTGTTTAGTTTGTTTATAGCAGTTCTTACTTTAAATCATTTCACAGTTTTTGGTAGTATTTTCCTACCCTATCGTATACTTTAGACTCTCTCCCTTTATTACCCTTTTTCTTACCTTTGAGGTAATTCTTCATTACCATCATTGGTAATCCCTGTTTTTCTCTTCTTTTTGGGTACTCTTTCCTCTTCCTTTTGGTACTGTTCTTCTCCACATCATTATGTCAGATAAGAAAAGTAGCATTGG
The DNA here is from genome assembly GCF_019279795.1 of Protopterus annectens. NCBI lineage: Eukaryota > Metazoa > Chordata > Ceratodontiformes > Protopteridae > Protopterus > Protopterus annectens. Next base: position 840,147,912 of record NC_056750.1, on the reverse strand, counting down.
TTTCAAGCACTGTAAGGATTGCGGCCGTAAGTTACCACTTTCCGATGGTCATGACTTGTTTCTACTGTCTGAATGTCTCTCACCTTAGTGTGGATCCCCCGTGTGGGATTTGTAACAAAATTTGTATACTTTTCTACCAGGACTCTTAACGAGGAAGAATAAGTTCATTTTGAAAGGTCTTCTCAAGTCTCCTTTCTCTGAGGCTATTTCTGGGTGAGAGGGCAAACCCCCTCCTGTTAAACCCCGTAAGAGGTGTTCTTCCTCTTCATCATCATAGTTGCTCCCCCTTCTCCCTCTGAGATCGTAGGGAGTCGACTCATAAGGTGAAATTGATTACTACTTCAGCGCTGCCTCCTGTGACCCTGTCAGCTCCAAGCTCAGCACCACCCCAAATGATTCTGGCTCCAGCCATGTCTTCCTTATCGATACCGACACTGGAGTTCCCGTTGCAGACAACTATGGCTCCAACAGTTCCGCCGCAGCCCTTACCGGCACCGTCCATGCAGGTACAGTCCCCTTTGGCACCATTGGTAGAATCCCCTTCGGCTCCAGGTATAACTTTTCTGTACTCCACGGTGCAGACGTTTTCGGCACTAACATGTTCTTCGGTGCGGTCTTTCTCTGCACCATTTTTATTACTGGTGCCGACACTTTCCTCGATGGCACCGTGCCCATTGGGGCAAACATTTGCCTTTACGGTGCAGACACCTTCGAGTACTATTACGCTAATGTCATCGGCGCAGACTACTTCCACACTGCTTTCTTCGGTTCAGACATCTTCGGTTCCGGGCTTTGCACCTATTCAATTCGCAAGTACCAAGTATTCCCATTCATTGGATCCATTTGCTGACAGTCAATACAGTCCTTTTCTAGAAAGGCCAGAATAGTCGTCAGCTTTCTCCATGAGGTCAGCCAAGAGTCTCTCTGAACAAGATGTGTTGCAGCTTGTTGACCGATTGCTTGTGGTCAGAGGTCTCTCACCCATCAAAGTCCACATTCCCTCCTTTAGGTGAACATGTATCTCCTCAAACCCCAACGTACACTCCTCCTCTGACTTCTACCCAAGTTTTGAAGCCTATTACTCTGACAACAGCTTCCCTTCCTCTGACTGCAATAGTGGATCTCACTTTGGAACCGGAGTCATCCTTGTGGCCCTGGGTGCACTGGGCATCGGGCTCTTCTCAAGCCAGTGGCTGTGCCATGGGTGAAGGACGTCCTGGTTCCACGCCGATTTATTTTGATGGCACCCTCCAGGGATCCTCTGTCTCTCATGGTCCTCTTGAGACTCCTGGTCTGGGGGTGGACTTCTCAGGGCAGGGTGTGACATCGGTTCCAAGGGTGTCGTGCTTGGTTCCGGGCAACCATCCATCCTTCGGTGAGCCGGCCTTCCAGGCCATGGAGGGGGCGCTTGCCTCCGCTGGCAAATCCCACATGTTGGAGTCCCCCCCCCCCGTGCCACAACTGTCACAGGCCACAACCACTGGGCACAAGGGTCTCAAGTCTCTCCTCAGGAAACCCCCTCTTTGCAGTCTTCACCAGAACCTCCCTCTGAGGAAGTACCACACAAAGCGTTGTGCAAGAGGAAGCACATGGACTCCACTGAGGAGTCATTGACTGAAGATACAGATTTTGATGATGAGGAAGGGTCCCCACGGTCACCCTCTGATGAAGTGTCCTTTGGTGACATCCTTGAGATCCTTAGAGGGTTGACGAAGTCCACTAATCCTTCCTCTGAGGAATCTGTATTCCTGCAGGCCTTTCGTGCCCAGCCCTCTACCTCCTGGGTCACCCTGCCTGCCAACAAGCTCGTCCAGTGAGCATGGTAAGCTCCTGATACCCTGGAAGCGATACCAAGGAAACCAGATAAAATATTATCGCCCCCAGCTGAGCACCCATATTGGCCACAACGTCTTCCAGTAGATGCTATGGTGGTGGTAGCTGCAACTAAGAAGGATTTGACAGAAGAGAGCCAAACTGTCCATCTGGCCAGCAAGGAGTCCTGGGCGATTGACAGACTAGGGAAGCGTGTGTTTGCTTCATCAACCTTCGCCGTAAGGTCTTTGAACTGTTTGGCACACTTTACCAGGGTTCAGAGGGATCTTATTAACCAGCTTTCTGAAACCTTAGCAGGAGCTGTTTCTGACAAAGTCCGTGGCAACGTGGCTTCTCAGATAGCCACCCTAGAGTCCATTTCCAACTCTTCCATGCATCTTATTTCTCATGCAACGGAAGGGGCAGCTAGAGCGGCAGGCGCGGGTATAGTCACCAGACGACATGCGTGTATGCACTTTTACGACTTTGCGGACTCCTTTAAGGCTTCCTTCATGAATGTCCCCATGGAGGCCGCTTCTTTGTTTGTCCCTAAAGTGAAAGGTATGCTGACAAGGTGCAAACAAAATGGCAAGACCTTGTCTGCCATTGGTGTTGGTCACTCCACTCCTCAGCAATTCTACTCCAGAAGTCAGAGGAGCAGAAAGATGTGGCACAAGAAATCACAGGTCTTTTTTCGAGATGCACGTGCCAAGTTCTCCCCTAGAGGCAGAGGGGGAAACTCCAATGGAAGACCCTCCTTTCGTGGCAGAGGATGTCTGCGAAACCGGGGTTCCAGAGATTCCTTCTCTGTCCAACCCTACCAGTGCTCCTGAAGTGTTGCCCTAGACGACTGGCTCCTCACCGCCCCCACCAAGTGTCTACTGGAAGAAGCCCTACACTACACTCTCCTATCAGCTCAAAGCCTGGGAATCACTATAAACTGGGAGAAATCCAACACGACCCCAACTCAGTCTTTGGAATTTATAGGGGTACTGTTGGACACAAGAAATTGCACAGCATCCCTTCCACACCACAGGCTTCAGAGAATAAGACAACAAGTTTAACCGCTGCTCTGTCACCACAAACCTCCTGCTCGATCTATACTCCACTATTGGAATCAATGGCAGCTTTGATCACCATTGTCCCTTTAGCCAGATTCCATATGAGGCTCCTTCAGTGGGTACTTCTCACTCAGTGGTACCCTCTACAACATCCTTTGTCTTTTCAGATAAGTGTAACTCAGAGATGCAAGCAAGATTTACTCTGGTGGACATCTTGAAATCCTCAACAATGGTCTCGCACCTTCAACCCCCCATCATCTGATAGCCACAGTGACCACGGACTCCTCCCTGATGGGGTGGGGGGGGGGCTATGTCAGGGAAACACGGTCCAAGGCACCTGGTCAGAGAAAGAGGCCTTTTTGCATATCAATGTCCTGGAACTGAGGGTGGTGCTACTAGCATTGCATTTCATTCCTTCCTTCCGTCAGGGACTATTGCGATCCAATCAGACAACATGTCAGTGGTCTGGTACATCAGCAAAGAAGGGGGCACCAGATCTTACCCGTTATGCTGAGAGGCCTTGAGAATTTGGCAATGGGCGATAGCTTCCAACCGCTTTCTAATTGCAATACACCTTCCCGGGAGCTCCAACGTGATAGCGGACAAATTGAGCAGGTGCGTTCTGCAACCTCACGAGTGGTCCCTCAGTCCTATGATAGCGGCAAAAATTTTCAACCGCTGGGGCCAGCCTTGCAACCTGTTTGCCTCCCCAACCAACTACAAGTGCAGCAACTACTTTACCCTAATCCCCCTTCAGGGACGGTCACCAAGGAACTGTCCAGTCCACGCTTGGCCCTCGGGTCTATTTTATGCTTATCCTCCTCTCCCAATTTCTGAAGAAAGCATGATAGTTGAAGAGCAAAGTGATCCTCGTTGCTCCATATTATCCTCAACAAGTCTGGTTCCCCTTCCTTTGGCCTCACCTGCTAGATCAACCATGGATCCTCGACCCATCCCCAACATTCATCTCCCATCCGCAGGGTCTGATTCACCCCAGTCTAACAACCCTGAAATGGATAGCTTGGTTTCTCCACTTTCAATGTTTGCCAGGCATGAAAACCTCTCGTCCCCTGTGCCCAATATTCTTATTGCATCCCACCAGACTAATTTATCTTAAATGGAAAAGGTTCTCTGTATGGGCAGTGAATAAGCAATTAGACCCTTTGTCAGCCCACGTTTCGGTGGTACTGGATTACTTATCACATCTTTTCCACTCTGGGATGTCTGCCTCTGCTATTCGTGTGCATTTAGCTGCCATCTCAAATTTCCACATTGATTTTCAAGATTATTCACTTATGTCACACAGACTCTGTAAAACTTTCTTGAAAGGGGTTCTACACCTAAAACCTCCCTTTAGAGAACTGGTACAACCTTGGTATTTGGCATTGGTTCTGCAAGCCATAACAGCTCCCCCCTTTGAACCTGCGTCTTCATGTGATGTAAAATATCTCTCTTGGAAAACTTTGTTTCTGGTTGCGGTTACATCGGCCAGATGCTTGTCAGAACTTCAAGCCTTATGCATCAAACGTCCCTATCTTATCTTCCATAACGCCTAGGGTATCACTGAGAACTAATTCTTCCTTTTTACCAAAAGTGGTGTCAGAGCGGTCTATTAACCTTCCAGTGTTCTTTCCTAACCATTCTAACAAGGGAGAGTATTGTCTGCACTCCTTGGGTGTTCATAGGCAAATACGATTTTATTTGGACAGACAAAATCTACCCGTAAATCAGACCAACTGTTTCTGGCCTTTTCGGGACCTAGACAAAGTCATCCTGTATCAAAAGTTACATTGGCTTCATGGTTGAGAAATTGTATTACCTTTATCTACAACAAAAACAATCTCATCTTGCCTCCTAGAGTGAAAGCTCATTCTACAAGGTCTATGGCAACTTCAGCAGCTTTCTATGTTAAGGCTTCCCTCAATGATATTTGCTCAGCTGCAACTTGGGCCAAACCTCATACCTTTATTCTTCATTACAAATTGGACTTGGCCTCCAGAATTAGAGCTTCCTTTGGCTCCATGGTGCTCAGGAATTTCTTTCCATGAGGGCTACCCAGGGATACAGGTAGCTGGGGACTCTGCCCCATCAGTAAGGAATGAACAAAGATTAACAATATTAGATAAAGAAGTTATGTCTTTCCATAATGTTCCATCTGTGTTGTTGATCTTCGTTCATTCATTACTTCCCACCCTCTGTCCCCCATCCAGAGGTTCTTGGTTGATCTCATGTACTCCTTTCTTGTAGGTCTGTTATGACCAGAGGCAGTCTCTACTTTTATCGATCAACTTGTAACTCGATCTGAGGTAACAGGAAGCAGAGCATTCTGGGTAGGACCTTGGCTCAAGAGTTTTTGGCTAACGCGAGCTTGCTATTGGCCAGCTCTGTTCCGAGGACAGAACCGATAATCCATCAGTAATGAATGAACAAAGGACAACAACACAGATGGAACGTTATGGTAAGACATAACTTATTTTTACTCATGGAGCTTTTCTCTCTGGGCCTGCACTGAAAAAGGACCTGTGTCCAGTCAGACTTTCCCAGTAAACAAATTTTAAATAAGTGAAATAAATAAATAAAATAAGTATATGAAGTTAACTATCTTGCACATTGTAATCTGATTTTCAGTGGCCAGTTTGGTAACTGGTCCTTGGAGTGTAGTGACTACTCCTTTGAGAGGAATGTCACAGCAATAGGCCGGACAAACTGTTAGCTAATATGCAGCAAGGCTATCATGTTAAACTTTCTCACATTGCACAATGAAAAAGTTTGCTGAAGTGTGTTTCTTTTTAATTTCTCTAAATCTTTCGAGTTTCTAATACCATGATGGGAATTGGCCCCATTCCTATGGCAAAGTACGATTAAAGTTTGTGAAATTAGTATTGTTTCGATCTTTGATGTCAGCCAACAGTGCTCTTTGCAGCACCCCCAATGTACCCAGTAATGACTCCTGCAGTTAGTAAGGAGTAACATGGATTGGTAATATATCTAAATACGATTGTAGATTCTTTTTATAAGACCCGTTGTTCCTACTACTATTGGAACTGTCTGGGTATCTTACTTCCACATTGCTCTCATTTCTGCCTGCAGATCCTAATATTTTATGACTTTACATTGTCTTGCGTATAGAGAGACACAATCACTGGGTGTGGCGATTTCAATAATCAGTGCTACTCTTGTCTTCTTTTCTTGGACCACTGTACCTGCATTTTCTAGTGTCTGTCTTTTGAACTGTTGGTAATAGCTTTAAAGGTTGCTTTTGCACACTTATCGAGACCAAATGACATTCTGCAGCTGTGCTTTCGGTTCCTCATCTGATGAGCTATGCAATTTTAAATCATCTACAAAGAGAAGATAAGTCTTTACACCTTGTTTTTAGGAGCCAAATTGTAGCCATGCCCTAAGCTGTTAAGTAAACCACTTAATGGGTTAATGGCAAGGCAGAATAGCAATTGTGACAAGAGACTCACCCTGGAATATCCCCCTTTGAATTTTTATCCCTGGAATAATAATCTGTCCTTTATCATGGCTTAATTGAAAAGTGGTCTGCCACTGTTTCATGGTCACTGTAATGTAGTCAGTCAGTGTAGGGTGCATCTTATGCATTTTTAAGCACTCTTTTATCCATGAGTGTGGGATACTATCAAACGCTTCTTTATAGTCAATCCATGCCATACTTAAATTCTTCCACTTTTTACAGTTCTCCAGTATGACTTTAACAACAATTGATCCTCAGTTCCATATGACTTTCTTTTATTGTCCTTTTGTTGTAGTGCCATAATTTTTCTAAATGACTATAAACCCTGTCAGCATCAATTCCCGTGTATAGTTTATATGTCGTTGGAAGGCAAGTTATTTTTTAGTGTAGCTTGCAGGTTCACTTTTAAGTAGGAGCATTGTTCTGCCTATTGTTAGCCAGGTTAGTGTCTGTTCGGGGTGCGCATATAAATAGTTCTTACTCATGGCTGAATCCTCGTGTAAAGATGTTAATACTTTTAACTGAAAGTTAGGTACTGCATCTGGGCCTTGGGGTTTCCGATTATAGGCTTTTCTTAACTTTGTTTCAATCTCTCTGGCTGTTAATTCATCCCATTTCATATCCTGTACATTTAAACTTCTTAATCTTTCTTTTACTACTTCTGTCCATTTAGCAGCTTTATGTTCCACAGGATCTTCATAGATACATTTCCAAAATGTATCTACTTCCTAGTTTTTTTTGGCAGTCTTTCAATTCTTTTTACCTTATTTCCCAATTCTCTGTAAAATGTTTTGGGTCATCAGTAAATTGCTTATTTTATAGGTTCATAGGTTCATACTAGGCTATCTGCCCTAGGGCATTTATAAGCCTAGCCAGAGTATGTTTGGCTTTCGCCACCCATTTTAAATAAATTTTGCTATGCCCTTTTTCGAGGTTAGTATACTGTGCCTCTGTCTAACAGTGACACAGAAGTGATACCCGGGGTAAACCTACGATCTCCCATCCACTCATCAAGATTCCTCTTGAAGAGAGTCAATGAGGGACTCTGCCTAACCTGGACTGGGATTTTATTCCATAGTGAAGGGAGCCTCTGGGTTATGAATCTGTCCCTCCAGCATGTCCTATTTATTTCAGTGCTGAGGTTCAAGTCTCTCGGCGTGTAGCTCGATGGGATTTGGATTTTTGAGGTGCAGCATGTCCCTTAATTCCGGGTTGGACATGGCCTTATATGTCAGGCACAGGTCACCTCTGAGCAGGCGGTATGCCACTGAGTAGAGCTGGAGTTTCTTTAACTGGGCAGCATATGGCATCTGTTTGAGCCCTTTGATCCTCTTGGTGAGGTACTTTTGGGGTCTTTCCAGTTGCTGCAGGTGTTTGGTAAGGTACATCCCAAAAGGGGCATTGTACTCGATTATGGGCCTGATGAGGGATGAGTAAAGAGGCACGATGACCTCCCCTAATCTAGATGTGAATCCCTTCATGATTAGGTGGGCTATATAAAATGTTTTTCTAACCACTTTGGCCACGTGGTTGTCAAATGAGAGATTGCTATCAACTTGGGTCCCCAGGTCCCTAATGACTTCTTCTGTACTTAATGGATTACCACCTATGTGGTAATTTGTGGGCACTTTGTTTTGCCAAAGGGATGACTATACACTTGTGGCGTTTAGCTTGAGGCCATGGCTCTGGCACCAGTTGTCTGTTTCTATGAGGCCCGTTTGGAGGATGCTTGTGTCGGCTGGAGAGTCGATTATGGCGCCCAGTTTGCAGTCATCTGCGAACTTGGTCAGCCACAGTCCTTCCGTGTTGGCCTGTACCTCCGAGAAATATATACCAAACAAGAGAGGTCCCAGGACTGAGCCTTGTGGGACGCCACTTGTAACTGGTTTGGAGTCTGACATGGCTCCAGCAATTCTAACCATGTGGGTTCTGTCCTTGAGCCAGTTTGCAACCCATCTAGTGACATAGGGGTTTATATTTAAGCTGGTGAGCTTATCTATAATGCCTGAGTGGGGTATTGTATCGAAGGCTTTTGCGAGGTCCAGATAGGCTGTGTGGACCACCTTCCCTTCACCAATGGCCTTGGTGACTGTTTCAAAGAAGTCAACCAGGTTTAAGAGGCAGGATCTGCCCTTAACAAAGCCAAACTGGGTAGGATCCAGTGTCTGTAGGTCCCCAATATCTTTATTTATGAGGTCCATGATGATCCTTTCCATAGCTTTGCAGACCAAGCTAGTCAGGCTTATGGGGTGATAGTTTCCAGGGTCCGTTGAGGCACCACCTTTGAGGAGAGGGACCACTGTTGCTGTCGCCACTCTTTGGGTACATATCCTGTAGTAAGGCTGAGATTGAACAGTAGTTTTATGTTTGGGTTTAGCTCTTCTTGGAGTTCATGTAGGACGCAGCCTGGGACACCGTCTGGTCCCATTGATGCTGTGTTTTTTGCTTTGGAGAGGGCGGCTCCCACCTGAACATCTGAGATGTCGGGGGCAGCACTCTGCTGGGATAGATATTTGCCCTTTTGGTGGGGAGGGGGGGAGAAGTTTGCGCTGAACCTGTCAGCTAGAATGTTGGCAATGTCTGTGGGATCAGTGTATTTTTTGTCATTTTGGACTAATTCTGAGCATATCTGGGAATTCCCACCCAGGTTCCTAACATAACTAAAGAAAGCCTTGTGATTATCTTTAGTGTCCTGTGCAATTTTTCTCTCGAAGCTGGCCTTTGACAATTTTATGAGTGCCCTTAGTTTTTTGCTAATACTGATCAGAGATGCCTTCCCTTTTTGGGATTTTGCTCTATCATGTAGTAGCTTCCTCCTTATATTGTACAGTTTGTTTATGGCTGGGGTCCACCAGACAGGTCGTCTGCCTTTGGAGGATTGGGTCTTGGTTTTATTTGGGATTGCATGATCCATGCATTCCTGAAGGTGTTCATAGAATGCATTTATAAAGGATTCTGCGGTCTGGGCAGTATTTTCCACAGGCCCGGGGGCTTTGAAGGATTCCACCTCGGTTTTGAGGAGTGTGAAATTTGCTTTAGAGAAGTTTTTCACTGTGGTTTTCTGGGCAGGGGGGGGGGTCGGGATGTGAATATCCAGTGAGATCAGTTTATGGTCTGATCTTACCAGTGAGGGATACACTTCTGGTCTGGAGCATAGAGTCCCCATGTTGGTGATGATCAGGTCCAGTATGTTTTCCCCTCTTGTGGGAGTGGTAACAAGTTGTTCCATAGCATTTGAGTTTATGAATTCCAGGAACCTTTGGGCAAGGGTGTTGGAGCTAGAGTAATGCTCCCAATCTATGTTTGGGTAGTTGAAGTCGCCCAATATAATGGTGTTCGGAGAGACCTTCATATTTTCCAATGTTCTCAGGAAGGCCGAGTGGGGTTCCTGGGTTTGGGAGGGTGGTCTGTAGCAGGCTATAAACTGGAAGGCAGTTTTACCCACTGTTAGTTGCACATGGATAGTCTCTGATGCTTCGTGCTTTGCCACCAACCTGGAGGTGTGGGTATCTTTGATGAATATCGATACTCCTCCTCCTTTTGTGGTTCGGTCCAAGTTTTGGGGCCGAAAAGCATGGTATGAGTTATAACCTGGTAGTGCTGGGGTGCTCTCGGAACTCCTGAACCAGGTTTCTGTTACTGCACAGATGTCGATGTTCTCCATGCTAAGGAGAGTTTCGAGTGCGTGCATCTTGAGGTTTAGACTTCTAGCGTTGAGTAGCATTACTCTTAGTTTCTTATCCCTTGTGATACCTATGGAGGTGGGTTTGTCTTTTGAGCCTTGCCTAAAAAAGGCACTATGGGGGTAGCAAGAGCCTTTGCCAATATCCGAAAGCCCAGGGGTGACAGGTGCAAGCCGTCCCTAGCAAAGCATCGTGGCTTGTCGTGCATATCATCCCAAGCTGACAGGCATTGGATCCCCTTTGAATGACACCAATACTTAAACCAATTGTTGAAATTGATCATCTTGTCTTCATATTGTGGCATCATTCTTGGTGAGGGTAAGATGCTACTCAAGGTCAGGGTCATACCAGCCTGGGCTACATGCTCAGAGAGCTCCTCTATGTCTCTTTTCATGTAGTCCAGAGAGGTACGTCTCAGGTCATTCACACCAGCATGGACAATGACTGAGTCATATTTGTACTTGCCTTGGAGTGACCTGAGTGCTTGTGTTATGTGGCGGATCCTAGCGCCCGACAGGCTGCTCACCGTGACCTTCTCCTTGTTCAGCCTGGTGAGCGGGACGTCAGTGTGCCTGACGATAGAGTCACCTATTACAAGTGTATCAGGTGTGTTGTTTAGCCTTAAGGGCTGTGACTGTTCGGCACACTGGCTTTGTGAGATATGTGTTGCACATGTTTTGTTTTGGGGTAGCGGTTGCTTGGGTGTCTGCTTTGGCGGTCTCTGCTGCTTAGGCAGATCTTTATTTAGAGCCTCCGAGTATGTTTTTGTGTGATTATGTGTTTGGTTTGCTGTCGTGGTAGGTCTATGTGAGACTGGAATTGTAGTGAGTGTGGTTTCCTTCTCCTCCTGACTGGTTATGCCAGTACTGAGTTGAGAGAGCTTAGCCTCCAGTTTGGCTATATGGTTGCATCTCTCACATGTGTTGGAATTTGTTGGGAGGAGGAGAGGGTTGGAGGGTTGTCTGTGTACATGAGGCAGTTGTAACATTGCCTCAAGATTCCCATATTCACCAGCTGGACCGGAGAGGAGATTGACAACTGACCTTTGGACATGCTAGAATAATATTGGGAATTCCTTTATAATTGAAAACAAGGGCCAATGGGGAGCGAGGGTGTAGTGCTTTTAATTTTTAGTGCTGACTTATAATTGCTTTAGTGAGCAAGTGCCAGGTAACAAGTGCAATGTGTTACAGGTAACTTAAATGCAAAAACGACAAACAGTAACTTTCTTTCAAGCGAAGCAAGGAAATAAGTACAGTAAGCAATGCAGATATCACTAGGGATCCACAGAAGCGGTGAGAAGCCGCGTTTTAGGTGGAATTAGTGTTCCAGGGAAATAACAAGCATACAAACAAAGCTAGATTCAGCAGGCCTGGATCTAGTCTATGCTACAGCAAACAAGGTGTACCAATTTCAGTAAGATAAAGTTCAAATATTCAGGCACTATAAACCTCTAACCAGAAATTCCCAGCTCAGAAGGGCAGAGTCCAGCCTCTCCTCCCACAAGAGTGCAGACCACGAACCTTCTTAATGTAGAATAACTGGCCTGAAGCCCAAGTGCTTAAACCAGAGCTAATACACTTTAAGAATAACAGACACTGAGCTCTCAATCAGCAGTTCCCAACTTAGAAGGATGAAAGCTACCTGTCCTGCCACCACAGTGCATGCCACAAACCTTCCTAATGTAGAACAACTGGTCTGAAGCCCAAGTGCTTAATCCAAAAGACTTAGAATTATAGCTACACTTTAACCAAGTTACTACCAAGCAGTAATAAATACAACTGAATACTTTAAATAATGCCTGGATTAGTGCTCAAGTTATACAAACAAAGCTAGATTCAGCAGGCCTGGATCTAGTCTATGCTACAGCAAACAAGGTGTACCAATTTCAGTAAGAAGAAATTCAGATATGCATGCACTATAAGCCTTCAACCAGAAATTCTCAGCTCAGAAGGGCAGAGTCCAGCCTCTCCTCCCACAAGAGTGCAGACCACGAAACCCTCTTAATGTAAAATAACTGGCCTGAAAGCCTAAGTGCTTAAACCAGAATTAATATACTTTTAGAATAACAGACACTGAGCCCTCAATCAGCAGTTCCCAACTTAGAGGGATGTAAGCTACCTGTTCTGCCACTACAGTGCAGACCACAAACCTTCCTAATGTAAAACTGGTCTGAAGCCCAAGTGTTTAAACTAAAAGGCTTAGAATGAGTTACACCAAGCAGTAATAAATACAATTGAGAATGTTTAAGATGACGCAAAAGCAAAATAAAGTAGGAAGAAACACAAGTACAGTAAAAGCAGAAGATTTTTTTTTTTTTTTTTTTTTTTTTTTTTTTAGAAAAGTAGCAAATACAATTCTCATGCAGTGCAAGCTGGCACACTTGAATATGTAGCAATATTAGTCCACACACAGTTTGAAAAAATGTAATTAAATTAAAAAGGACTAAAAGCAAGTGCAGAAAGGGTTTATTAGGTAGAATGCGGTAAAGAGATGTCCTGGGGGAGTGTCTTAGATCAAATCTACAGTGGGGCGGGCACTGCAAAAGCCACCAAAGTTAAACTACAACCAAGAATAGGGAGGTGGGGGAGCAGTTTCAACACAGATGTAAGGAATGTGCAAATTATAAAAAAATATATATACTGTTTTCTATAGATTTGCAGAGCAGTAAGACACAGATATCAAGCAGACAATTTAGCTCTATAATACAGAATAACACAGAAAATATACTCAGCTCTATAACTTGAAGATAGTTCTGTAAGGCTGTCTCTCAAACTAAGGTTCCAGTTTGAATACAGGTTGTTAATTGTTTCTCTTTATATTTATCTGTGCATCTTCTAAGTTTTTCTCCCTGTGCTGAAAGTTTTAGTTTATTTGTGATAGTACATGATAGATCCTGGACTGGTCTGTTCTAATACTGTGCATTGCTTTTATCCCATCTGTCTTTCTGAATATTTTTGTTGATCTGTTCTCTCTTCTGTAGTCTTGTAAGAGTGACACTTGTCTTAATTGCTTTATAGTTTTCTCTGTTCGATACTTTCATGATGTTATTCAGTTTCTCCCCTTCCTTTCCCTTACTGCCCTATGTTCTTGTGGTAGAACTTTTATTAGTTATTCATTTAGCAGCACAGTAATATATCCTGTTTACTTCTATTGTATCACATGGGTCTCTATGCACAGTCCTAATTACTGCATTTATTTCTTTTATCAGACTTCTGACTTCTTGTGTTTTATTGACCTTCTGCAGTCTGTTTCTCTCACCAGTCTTGATATATCTGTCCATGTCTATTAAATCAACAACTCTTCTCTTAGCTCATTTTCTTCCAAAATGATGGTCCATCCCTTGTTTTCCATTTCCTGTGGGCATTGTATAGAAAGTTTTGTGGCACCTTCTCTTCAGTTTCATCCTGTGTCATCTGTTGCTCTGTCACATGGGAACTCACTGGCCTATTACTCCTCAACATTGACTGCATCAGAGTTTCCACAGTTGCCTGTTCCTTCACTTGCTGTTTAGCTTCAAGTGAACATTTATACTGATTTCCTGTGGAAGGCTCCAAAATATCTTGATATGGCACCTGATCAATTACTTCCTGTTCCACTGGTTTCCCCTTAATTTGGATATCCATTGCTCTGTCCTGTTCTGATGCTTTCTGCATTTGTTTTTCTACACTGAATCTTTCACTTTGGAGATGCTCCGTGACATCAGTTTCTATTTCTTTAACCTCTCTATTACTTATCTCCTTTTCTTCTTTACATCTTTGTCTTCTTATTTTTGTATTGTAGTTTTCCGTATCCAGATTCCTTTGCCTATATTCTCTCCAGATATCTTTGGTGCTGCTCTTTTTGTATTGGTTAGTTTTTCTTTCTCCTTTGCATAAATATTACACCATATTAAATCTTTTTTTCTTTCCCATGTCCGTATTTCTTCAGATGTTTCCTGATCTGTTCCCGTTTCACCTTACTTTGGAGACTCACTCCATCATGCTCTGATGTAACCTGTATTAGGCCTTCCACACCAAATCTTTCACTTTGCAGGCAGTCCATAACTTCAGCTTCTATTTTATTAACTTCTACCTGCGTTCCATCTTTGTGATACTTTTTTTTATTGTAAAGTTTTCCATGTCCAGATGCCTTTGCCTGTATTTCTCTTCAAATGTCTTTGGGGCCACCTTGTTTATACTGATTAATTTGGCTTTCTCCTTTGCACAAATATTGCACCATATCAAATCTCTCTCTTTCCCATGTCCATATTTCTTTTTTATATTTTTCAAATATCTCTAGCTTTTGTTTATATTTTCGCACTTCCTCAGATGCTTCTTTTAACAAACAGATCAAAGTTTCTTGATCTATATACTGTTTTTCACAAATGTGTTGCGTTAATGAACGCAAATTTTCCTTTGAAGCTTCCAACAGTTTTTCTTGTCGAAGTATTTTTCTTTCCTCTAATTTCTCTCTCAGTCGTTTAGTATATCTTGTGTCTGGAAATTCTGTGTTTTTTGCATAATAGTAACAATACATAATTTCTTTCGTATCCTCAATAGTCCACTTTATCGTCTTTATGGCTCTTCTTTGGCCTATCAATTTTTGTAGACTGCTACTTCCTTTTACAACAGTGCGGCCATCCTCCCCCTAGGCCTGGCCTGGCCCCATTGTAGGAATGTTGCCGTAATTTGAGGATTCTGTCATTTTTTTCCAGTCCTGGCAGCAGTGCGCCTACCAGGATTGGGCACTTTTCTTTTATTCTGGGTCTTGTGTACCCAGCTCTGTCTCTTAATTTTTGACCTACTTCTGTCTGTGCTATGTGCTATATAAAAACAGTCTGTATGTCAGTGTTGCCTTGGTAAGATTTTGTGAAAACAGGGTCCACCTCTGTAAGGTACCCACCAAGACTTGAAGATGAATTCAATTTTAACAGCAGTACTCTCCTTTGCTTGCTGACTTTTCATCTCTCCATTCAGACCCCCTGCCTTGTGGCAGAGCTCCTGCTTATTTAAGGAACAGGAACAGATGTAATTTATGCAGACCCTGACCTTTAAAAAAAAGATGGTGACAGAGTGGATTTGAAGATCTAAGTGAGGAGAGATTTAGGAGTGCATTCTACTACAGTGATTGAGTAGATGGTCCCTGGGATGGTATCCTCCCAAATACCCCCCACTTCCCATGGCTGTGACACAAACACTAATGACATCTATAGCAGGAACCTCATTTGGCGACAGTGTAGAATGAAGGATCGCTTCAAGTAGGAATCCAGGGAGGTATCAGATGCCCAGAAAATGTATTTTTTTCTGCTGGCTTTGGATTACCCTAAACTTGTGGCATTTTCTTGCATCCCTTAACTTAGTTGTGTTTATCCACTCCTTCCTCAAGAATCTCAGCTTTGATGTCCATGTAAGAAGCTCATAGACCTCTTAAGTTTCTGTCACTCCATTGTCAGTAAGTGCACCTGGGGGATGGTAGAATATTTTAACCTTCTGGATCTTCTTCCTGCAGTGGATATTTTCCTTTTTGTCCTCCTGATTAAATCAGCACCCAGATAAGCACTGACGTTCATCAAAGGTGACATAAGAAGTGTTCTTCCACACCTGGGTATTTCTTTGTGGTGCAGCAGCCAGCAGCATACTTTGTGTTTACTACGGCTATCCATGTAGCCTACTCTGTGTTTACTACGGTTGTCCATGTAGCATACTCTGTGTTTAGTATGTCTATCCATGTAGCGTACTCTGTGTTTATTGTGGCTATCCACATAACGTACTCTGTGTTATGGCTGTCCATGTAGCATACTCTGTGTTTACTACGGCTGTCCATGTAGCATACTCTGTGTTTACTACGGCTGTCCATGTAGCATACTCTGTGTTTACTACGGCTGTCCATGAAGTGTACTCTGTGTTTAGTATGTCTATCCATGTAGCCTACTCTGTGTTTACTACAGCTATCCATGTAGCATACTCTGTGTTTACTACGGCTGTTCATGAAGCGTACTCTGTGTTTACTATGGCTATCTCTGTTTCTCAGTGTCAGCCCTATGTGTTAAATCATCTGCTTGCCAGGTAAGGAATCACTCCCCCCCCCCCCCGATCTTTGGAGGGGGCAGGGAAAAGACCTTTGTATCACCTCATCATTAGTTTTCAATATTACAGATTTGTGCTCCTTAACGTTGAGGACAATTTCCAGAAGAACTGGAGAACAATGACTTGAAATTCTTTGTAATTTAAAGACCAAACATAAGCTGAAGAAGGCAGTAAGACTCATGCTGTGTAATTAAGACTTTGATTTCTGACGTTGCAAATTGAAACGAGGTTTATGGCATCAGGCATATACTGCTGAGGAAAGTTGTGCATGGTTATACTACTCAGTAAGACATGCAGAATTGTAAGGTCACAAAATCCCTGGATTGACAGACAGCTGCCAGAGATCCTAGTGTCAAGGAGAAAGTTCATGGGTTTTTTTCTCACTTTCTGAGGCAAAGAAGTCTGTGTTACAGGGTTCCAAAAAGCCATTCTAGGCCAAGAAGCATCAGCCTTCCAAATTCCTTGACCGGTCTAAAGCAACTTGTTTGACTTGGTAAGGCACAGCATCAGGCTTAGGCAGCTCCTTGTCAAATCTTTCAATGAGCTGCTTTTGATGTCGTTCTCAGTGAGCTGCCCAGCACCATGAAGTGGTCAGGAGGAGATTCCCACTTCTCCTGGTAGGATGCAATCACTAATGACATCTATAGAGATCATGGATTGAGAGCACACAATAGAATTTGCTCAAATCCTTTGTCCAAGACCACATGTACTGCCTTTCCAGAGGTGCATGGGCCAGCTGTTGCATGACAGTTTAGCACTGCTGCTAAAGAGTGCCATATAACTAGTCCCTCTAAGTCATATGGTGAAGGATTCTTATCCAGGTTTATTTTTTTCACAAAAAAAAGGCATCTTCATCCTGTCCTAAAAACCTTAAAATTCTCAGAGTGTATGCATGTTTACAAAAAAACATCAAAATGTTTACCATGCACTTCTCCAGGTTGTGTCACAAGGAACCATTGTGTGCCATAGACATGAAAGCAGCTTACTTTTATATCCCATTTTCCAGCTGTCAAGAAATTTCTGAGATTTCAGGTTCAAGGGTAAAACTTTCTTCTTGCCCTTTGGCATGTCTACAGGCAGTTCGAATGGTTACAGTTTTACCCACAATGCATAAGTAACCTGAACCACATAGAGAAAGCAGGCATTGGGTGCATAGACACTGCACAGAAGGCATCCCAGGAAATGGTTGCATATCTAGACATGTTAAAATGAGCAATTCATTAAAACCCCCTTACGTGAATATTCTGGAGCCAATGCTTTTGTCTCCTGTATTTACCCAAGTGTATCACTCTTGCTACAGCTTACTCTTGTGGCATAAAATTTCATTTATTTGGACAGTTGGCTACTGGCAGCTTCATTCAGGGAGCAACTTGTGTGGTCAGGGGAGCACATTCTTGCCTTGTTGTGGATCTTGGAGATCACAGCAGTCTCATCTTTTGACTTTCTTTGCTCTCAGCCTTAACACTGTTTAGAGCAAGATTTTTTCTCACCCTGGATAAATAGAAATCCATCAAGTAATTTTGTTAGTATAAGTCAACAAAGTAGTTGGTCCAAACTCAGCCTGATTTTTCCTCATTGTGTACAACCTGTCTTTTCTGGTACTTTCATTGGGCAGGCTTCATGTAAAGTTTCCTATCTTTCTGTGACTTTCCATTGGATGCAGTACCAAGAGAATCTTGAATCTAATCTAAGCTGTCCATACAGTGAAAGAGTGGGAATGGTTGATGAAACCTTATCACTTCCTTACAGGAATGTCTTCCTGTGGGAGTAATAAGTCTGCTAGTGGATGCTTTCTCCTGGATGTAGATGGTTTACCTGGGTAGAACAGGCTGCACAGAGCCTGCTTTATTTAGCTGAACAGTCTTTCCACAACCAGCTAATGAGTATAGATTGCATCACTGTCCCTCTTTAAAACAACGAAACTGGTTTGAACTGAATAATTCTGTATTGTACTCAGTTATTTACAACCTTCAAACTACTACATAACCCTGAAAAATGTCCATCTCTTCACTCTGTCATTCATCTTTACACTACTAAGAGATATCTACTAACAAAGCATTAGTCTGTATAGCCATACCAAACAATGCAGGGTACTGCCTGTAGCCACATTGCATTGCTAATAGCTGGAATACCATCCCACTCCACTTAAGGACAGTCTGCACCCTAAAAGACTTTAAATGCCAACTAAAGCAACAGCTGATCGATAAATAGCTATATAAGTGTGTGCCATAACTTTCTGCTGCACAAAACGTAATGTTATTACAACTGTACCCGCCTTCATTATCGCACCTCCTCCTTCCCTGTACCCTCCTCCCCTTTCTGTAAACTGCTCTATCACCTCCTTCTTCCTTGCACCCTCCTCCCCTTTCCTATCTGTAAACTGCTCTATCATCTCCTTCCCTGTACCCTCCTCCCCTTTCCTTTCTGTAAACTGCTCTATTACCTCATCCTTCCTTGCACCCTCCTCCCCTTTTATTTCTGTAAACTGCTCTATCACCTTCTCCTTCCTGTACCCTCCTCCCCTTTCCTTTCTGTAAACTGCTCTATTACCTCATCCTTCCTTACACCCTCCTCCCCTTTTCTTTCTGTAAACTGCTCTATCACCTTCTCCTTCCTGTACCCTCCTCCCCTTTCCTTTCTTTAAACTGCTGTAACTCTTCATCTTATCTTCATATGTCCTAGATTTTGAACAAGTTTTATAGTAACAAATATTCTTATGTCAAACCGGACAATCTCTGCATACTGATGATACCTCCATGTATTTAAAAATATTCATGTACAACCCATGTAATTGTTACTTGTAATCAGGCTGTTTTTAAATGTTGTAACTGATGACAAGTGCGTCTAATGAATGAAACTGACTATAAATGATGAAAACAATTCAAGTAAAATTCTTAACGTCTGTATAATGGAGCTTTTCTCCCCAAGCCTATGCTGAAAAAAGGCACTGTTTAGTTGGACTTTACCAGTAAACAAATACTAGTAAATAAATATACATCTGATGTTGTTAATCTTCTTTCCATTCATCACTGATGGGGGTTTGGTTCTGAGCCTTCGGAAATGAGTCAGCCTATTACCAAGCTCGTGACAGCCAAAAAACTCTTGAGCTAAGTCTCTACCCAGAGTGCCCTTCTCCCTGTTACCGCAGATCTTGTTTGCCGCATAGCCGTAAAGCTGCGTTTCAGCCAAGCTCTCAGCTAAATGAAATTTTTTTTGATAGTTATGTAAAAGTTTTTGGATATGTTCATATTTTACTAAACCTTTAGTATTGCTAGTGTCTTTTCTTAGGTCTAACCTTATTCTTTCCACTCTACCCGTTGTTACCACTGGTAAACTTTAAGTACCATTGTTGGTACGGCCCTTTCCCTTACCCTTACCCTTGTGATATTTCTTCAATACCATAGCTGATATTGTTTTCTCTTGCTTAATCTGTTAGCTTTTATCTTTATTCACGTGTTTCCCATTTTTCTCTTCATACATTGTGTATATTGGTGATTTTCTTGTGGTTTTTTGAACGGAGTTGACTTCATTATTGTTGGTTTATACAGTTAGTTGTGGTGTCCTTTTTCTACCAAGATGTCGGATAAGAAGTGTACTTCAGGCTTTAAGCATTGTACTTCTTGTAAGGGCAAGTTACCCAATAGTGATTCGCATGATGACTGGGTATACTGTTTGGGAGTGGCCCACCTTTTGGTGCAGCCTCCATGTGATATTTGTCAAAGTTTCAGCCAGCGCATTCTTAATGAGCACAAAAATAAACTCATTCTGAAGGAGTTACTCAAGTCTCCCTTCTCAGATGCCATTTCTGCGATGGAGGTCTCAACCCTTCCTTCTAAGGATAAAATGAGATCCCATTCTGTTCCTTCTTCACCATCGGGTGATCAGAGCAAACCTGGGAAATCTAAAGTCCCTAAGTTACCGTCAGAGCATAAATCTGCCTCTTCGGCTCTGCCTTCCTCTGCTCCGACTGTCTCAAAACCTTCAATACCGACACCTGTTTTGGCACACGCCCTGCCTCTGATCATTGATCTTACTACGCCTATTTCGACTTCGGCACCTGTAGCTACTTCAGCTCAGGGCTCATCCTTGACTACGACTTCAGTTTCCATTTTGGAACCGACCATTTTGGAATCGAGCGTTGTACCGACCTCACTGGATCTGACCCCTTTGCTTCCAGTCTCAAAACTAGAGACTTCGGTGCTGGTAGACTTTGCACTATAAACCCAATACTCTCCCTCTGTAGACCAGTTTCTGGGCTAAGCGTATAGCCCATTTCTCGAACATCCTGACTGTCAGGAGTTATCCACCAGATCCAACAGGAGCCTTTCAACACTACGTGGTGCGTCTTGTGGACCAGCTGTTGGTAGACAGGGGGATTCGCTCACTTTCTAAAACCCATCCACCTGGTGGACTTGGGTTGCCTTATCCACAGACTCCGTCTTACGCTCCTCCTTCGAACATCTCTATTCCAAAGCCTTCTGCTCCGACATTCTTCTTGGAACCCATCACCTTGGTGCTTACGGTGCATCTCACTCTGGCTCTGAATTTGTCCCTTTGGTCCTCGGTTCCTGCCGAACTGGTCCTTCCTCAATCTGGGGATTGGGGGACGGGCATGTCGGCCCAGGGAACGGTGCTGACTTTCTCCTTTGTTCCTTCCATGGCACCGATGGCTGCGTCCGTGCCGTTTTTGCTTGAGGTTCCACCTGTGGGGGCGGGTCCATCAGATTTGGGTGTGAACCGGTCCCGAGGTTGTCTTTCTCGGTTCTGGACTCCCATCCCTCTTTGGGTGGGGCCTGCCTTTTGCGCGATGGAGAGGGCTCTTGCTTCTTGCAGCACTCCTTTGATGTCAGAACCCCAGTTCTCACCCCCCTGAGCTACAGCTGTCACAGACCACCCCCGAGACACCGTGCAGAAAAGCTGCAGGACGCCCCTGTTCAGGGGACCCACTCTTCCGAGTTCTCCTCAGAGACCCCCATTGAGGAGCCCCTTGAAAGAAGACATGCAGGAGGAAGCACGTGGACTCACCTGAGTAGTCCCTAATGGAGGACACAGATTACGATGATGGTGAAGGGTCCCCACGGTCAACTACTGATGTCTCCTTCAAAGATATTCTGGAGATGTTAAAGCAGAGAGGTGACTGGAAGCGCTCCAAACCTTCGTCTGAGGAGTCAGTGTTCCTGCAGGCTTTTCGTGCCCGGCCGTCTACCTCTTGTGTGACCCCACCTTCTGACGTGCTCGTCGTGTAGCTCGTGTGGAAGAATCCTGATTCCATTGAGGTGATCCCCAGATACCAGACAAAATTCTGTCCCCTCCTGTGGAGAATCCGCACTGGTCCAAAGGGTTGCCAGTTAATGCTGTGGTGGTGGCCACGAAAAAGGACTTGGCTGAGGAAAGTCCCGCTGTCCACCTGCCCAACAGGGAGTCCCGGGTGGTGGACAGACTTGGGAAGTGTGTTTTTGCATCAAGGACCTTTGCTATATGCCCCCTGAATGATTTTGCACATTTTATGAGGCTTTAGAAGGACTTGATCTCCGAACTCTCTGGGAATCTCACAGGACAGTTGTCTGATGAGGTCAGGGAGAAAGTGGCCTTGCAGCTAGCAACCCTGGAATCAATATCCAACTCGTCCATGAGGTTGCTCTCACACGAGACCGAAGGGGCGGCTAGAGTAGCGGGTTCGGGCATTATGAGGTGTCATGCCTGGATGCGCATCTGTGAACTCGCAGACCCCTTCAAGTCTTCCTTTCTGAATGCTCTGATCGAAGCTTCATCCCTCCCTGGCTCCAAAGTGAAGGACACGCTAGCCAGGTGCAAGCAAGATGGAAAAACCCTGTTTGCCATAGGCCTATGGTTTTCCAAACCTCAACGTACCTTCTGCAGGAATCAGAGGAGTGGGAAAATGTAGCATAAGAGATCTCTGGGTCCTTTCTGTGCCGCATGTGGTGATGATACTGCCAGAGACAGAAGGGGTAACAATTCTGGAAGACACCCCTATAGAGGCATAGGGGGTCCTTGCAACCAAGGCTCCATGGACGACGACTCTGGACAACCTTATCAGCGCTCTTGAGAGGCGGCCAAATTGCTTACCTCTGGAAGCAGTTGGGTGTCATTTCTCTCTGCACCAAGCTGCCTGGCACTCGTATCACCACCAATCGTTGGGTGCAGAATATTATCACCATAGGTTACACCAGTCCCCTTTCTTGTCAGCCAAAATTTCCAAGAAATCTTCCTGACATTCCACCCAGTCAAAGGGAAGAAGCAGCTTTAGAGATTATAAAGCTGTCTCAGAGTCATCCAACCAGTCCCACCAGACCAGCGTGGATCCGAATTGTACTCGAGATTCTTTTTGGTGCCAAAAAAGACAGGGGACTGGAGACCCATTTTGGATCTCAGCAACTTAAACAAGTCTGTCATTCACACCAAATTCCGGATGGTCACGGTTCAGTCCATCCTTCCCTTTTTAAGAGAAGACAATTGAGCTCTAGGATGTGTATTATCACATCAAGATGGACAACCGCTCCAGGAGTCTGCTTCGCTTCCGGCTAGGAGCCAGTCATTACCAATTCCGTGCCCTGCCATTTGGTCTCACTACAGACCCCACAGTGTTCACGAAATGCATGGCAGTGGTAACAGCTCACTTGAGTCTAAAAGGATTCCGGGTGTTTCTATATCTAAACAACTGGCTTCTTACCGCCCCCAGCAAGCATCTTCTGATAACTGTGCTACAACATACTCTCTCTCTCTCTCTCTGGCAAAATTATTGGGAATAACAATACAGTGGGAGAAATCAAATCTTATCCGTACATAACAGAGTTCATTGGAGCAGTGTTCAGTACTCGGTCCTGTCTGGTATCACTCCTTCTTCACAGACTCCATCGATTGAGGCTTCAAATCCAGGTGATTCTTTCTCAGACATCAACCTCTGCAAGAGAAGTTCTTCAATCCCTAGGTTCTATGGGTGCGTCAATTCCAGTAGTGCCTGTAGCAAAGCTACATATGTGAATTCTGCAGTGGCTTCTTCTGTGTCAGTGGTTCCCAAACTGTCATTCCCTGGATTACAAGATTCGAATAACCAACTCCTGCATGTAGGACCTGCTTTGGTGGATGAGACCAGACAGAGATCTTTGGAGCCGCTCATTTCAACCCTCCCGCCCACAGACATTGTGACCACGGATGCTTCCCTGATCGGGTGGGGGGGGGGGGGCATTTGTGAAAACTGGTAGAGATGGGTGCAGGCTGCCATCCTAGCCAGATATATGATTCTTTCATTTGTAAATATGAATGTTGAACTTAAAACAATGTGGGAACATTGCCATCTGCTGTAAGGAAAGCTAAGCATTTCTTGTTGGTCCTTTAAAATTAAAATTATTTCATCACTGGCTGTGATGTTTTACAAGTCGGTTTCAGTCCGGTTAGATGAAGGCTTTCTGCCTGTTGTTTTAAGACTAAAGTTAATGACCAGAATTTACATGTGGAATGTCCTTTATTGCTCTAAGTGTAAAAGAATGTAAATGCAGTTTCTGTCAGCCTGGGAACACCAGGAAGGTATAAAAGATGATGTAATGTTTAGCAGAACTGGAGTTTCAATTTAAACAGTGAGAACCAGAGATTAAGTATTTTTGTCATGATATCCAACTCATCAGCACTCTGCATGTTGTCTTATGTAAATTATCTTAGAACTCTGTTTTCTCCCAGAAGTAGCTAGAATTTAGAAAGTTTAGACTAAGTGTTTATCTGTTATGTCAGAACTGTACTACTCATTTATTTTAAGTATTTTTGTGTGATTTCTGAGGTCTCTTGACTAGCACTGACTGTAGTAGAAAGTATTGTCTTGTGGTTTTAATTATTTATTATTAAATATTTTAAAACCTTTTAACTGTTGCTGGTTTTGTGTAGAGATAAGTTAAGCTCTAAGAGTACATTGCATGTATATAAGGATCCTGTACCAGGTCACTCTAAAAAGCCTTGAGACTGTTTAGTCACATCTACCAATTGGATAATAGTATTGCACAGTAATAATTGGACACCCTTTTAAGGGCCTTTGGGTAGCTGATGTTATTAGCTTGGTGGTGGCAGTAATTACTACCCTATAGTCTGGGTAAAAGGGGCACAGCTGGAGAACCTGTGCCAGCCTTCCTCAGAAGTGTCTGTGTGGTTGTATAAACTCTTATCTCAAAGTGTGTGTGTGTGTGTGTGTGTGTGTGTGTGTGTGTGTGTGTGTGTCAGCTACTTGGGCAGGGACATGAAGCATTGGTTGGACAGAGTGGGTGCTGGAGATTTTAGCTTGCCCAGCTAGGCTGAGATCTGGACCCTATAGCTGTGCCACTGGGGAGTCTTATTGGAGACCGGGGAGCAAGGGAGCGACAAGCCCCGGACTGACTGTGATCTCTGTGTGCTCTTAAGGGAAATTGCACTTTACTGTGTGTATTTGTTATCCTTTCCTCTCATGTAAGACTTCCTTTCTGGTGTTAGTGGTGAGGATTTTGAGACTCCTTGATTGCTGGGCCAGGGCACGGGCGTCACAGCATTTCCAGGAAAAGACTGTCCAAGGCACATGGTCCACCTCAGAGGCCCACCTGCATATCAGTGTTATAGAACTGAGAGCTGTGCTGTTAGTGTTGCAGGCATTCCATTTGTCTCTCCCCTCTGGGACAATTGCATTTCAATCAGACAATATGTCAGTGGTCTGGTACATCAACAAGCAAGGAGGAACCAAGTCCTACCCCCTGTGTCGAGAAGCCATGAGAATTTGACAGTGAGCGATAGGTTCCAACCGCTTTCTGATAGCAACGCATATCCCGGGGAGCTCCAACGTGATTGCAGACAAAGTGAGCAGATGCATCCTCATGTCCCACAGGTGGTCCCAGAGGTGGTGTCTGTAATCTTCAGCCACTGGGGCCAGTCTTGCTGCGATCTTTTTGCCTCCTCATCAAACACCAAGTGCAGTAGCTACTTCACCCTACTTCCCCCGGAGGGGGAGTCACCGAGGGATGCTCTGATCCATGACTGGTCCACAGGACTTCTCTGCACCTATTCTCCCATTCCTCTGATCCCACAATTTCTAAAGAAAGCTCTCTGGTTGAGATGCAAGGTGATCCTCATAGCCCCATTCTGGCCTCAACAAGTTTGGTTCCCCTTTCTTCGGCCTTACCTAGTATACCCGCCATGGATTCTGGACCCTCTTCCAGATCTGATCACTCACCCCCAAGGGTTGAGTCACCAGAACCTGTCCACTCTTAAGCTGACAGCTTGGTTTCTCCACTTTTGCTAGTTGCCAGACAGGCTAGTCTCTCCTCACCTGTTCGAGACATCATTCTGGCCTCTCTCAAACCATCCACCAGAAGACTATATCAGGATAAATGGAAAAGGTTTTCCATTTGGTCCAAGGATAACATGCTAGACCCGTATTTGGCTCCAGTTACTGCAGCTTTTCAATACTTGGCTACGTTTTTTGATAACTGAGCCTCTGCCTCTGTAGTACAAGCACATATAGCGGTAATTTCCACAATGGTATAAATGGCACCCCTCTCATCTCTTTACGCCACTGCAAGGCTTTCCTCAAAAGGACCTCTTCTCTCAGGCCTCCTCTCAGACAGCCCGTAGAACCTCAATTTAATCCTTCAGTCTTAACTCAAAAGCCCTTTGAGCCTGCGACTAAGTCTGACCTGAAGTTTTTGTCTTGGAAATCTTTGTTCCTGGTAGCCATTACCTCTGCCAGAAGAGTTTTGGAGCCACTGGCATTGTGTGTCATGAGGCCCTATCTGGTTTTTCATAAAGACAGTGTGTTACTTCGGATGAACCCATCTTTTCTTCCCAAAGTTGTTTCTGAGTTCTCCATTAACTAGTCCATTGATCTACCTGTGTTTTTTCCGAATTTTGTCAGTAGAGGAGAATATTGCCTTCACACCATAGATGTACATGGACAATTAAGATTTTACCTAGACAGGACCAAACCTATCCATAAATCTGAACAGCTTTTCATCTCCTTTTCGGGACCCAAAATGAGAGAAGCTGTTTCCACGGTTACATTATCAAGATGGCTAAGGGACTGCATACGTGTCACCTATTCCCTCCATGATGAATCCATGCCAAAAGTTAAAGCCCACTGCACTAGATCTATGGCAACTTCTATAGCATTCCATTCCAGGGCATCCATGGATGACATCTATGCAGCAGCGACTTTGGCTAAGCCATATACCTTTATCAGTCATTACAAATTGGACCTGGTCTCCAGGGGGAGAGCTGCCTTCAGCTCAGTGGTACTCAGGAGTGTTCTTCCATAAGGGCTACCTATGGATCTCAAGGTAGCTTGGGATTCTGTCCCATCAGTGATGAATACAAAGAAAATTAACATCATCAGATAAAGAAGTTATGTCTTACCGTAACGTTCCATCTGTTTTGTTGTTTTTGCATTCATCACTTCCCACCCTCCTTCCCCCTTTAAAGGCTCCTGGGAGATGCTTGTGTCTAAGTGGTGCACTAGGGTACTTGCGTAGAAGTGACCTCAGCTTTTCATCCTTGATTAGCAAACTTGATCTGAGATAAAAGGGAGAAGGGCATTCTGGGTAGAGACTTAGCTCGAGAGTTTTTTTTTGGCTGGCGCAATCTTGTTAATAGGCCGACTCAGTTCCGAGGGCTCAGACCCAAACCCCATCAGTGATGAATGAAAGAAGATGAACAACACAGATGGAACGTTATGGTAAGACATAACTTTCTTTTTTTAACATCCTTTGTTAACTCCTCAGTTTTTAAATTCTAGCATATGTGCTGTAATAGAAAAGAGAACACTCTATACCAACACTGTACTTTACTATTGCCCTGCAGTTTGCACGCACTCTTTAATAGTATTCATTCTGTCAAACAATAAATTGCTCAATTTCTAGTTTCCCTTAAATCTTGCTTCTTGTCCTGAACATTGTTCTTGTATGTATTGTTCCCGCAGATTCCATTTATTTCCATGTAGTTTACTCCTCCCCTATTCTAAAGGTCCCATCTCCAGTTTTTTTGGCAACCAACAGCATTAAACTTAGGGCCTTACTTGTGTCTAAATAATTAAGTTTCTATATTATAGCTCAATAGAATAATTTTCTCCCCCAGCATTTTTGACAAGGCACTCTGTAGGGAGTTTCTAAAAAAAATCTGTCAGCTTGTTACATGCCTAAGAAACATGTTTCCGGGCATCCTTTTTTCCACCACACTTTCAGCACTTTCTATCTACCTTTGGAAAAATTCTCTGAAGTCTACTTGGGGTGTAAAACATACCTATACAGACACTTCCATGCAAATATCCTAAACCACCTAGATTTGCGTATGTGGGAGCTATATAAATATTCCCCCTAGTGTTTCTTTGTATATTGCCTTTTTGTTTTTATTTCTCAGTCTTTTTTTACCTGTACTGATTGATTCGTAATTACCATGCATTGTTTTACATGCCTTACTAATTATTCCTTTTTTAACCACAGCTTCTGTTATGCACGCTACTGTAAACTTAACCAGGTCTATTCTTTCATTTAACACTCCATATCCTTTCTCTATGAATATAATCTTTTGCCAGTCCCTGAGAGGGAAGGCAGTCTTCAACCAGTAGTCCAGGTTTCTGCTTGGCCCCATCCCACTCTTGACTTTTTCCTTCCTTAGTTATTTTCTCTCAGTGCCTTGGTTTCTTTGCTAATTTTCTCCATTACATTCCAGCCTATTTTCTCTCCCTCTGCTTATAGTCATCCTTTGTGGTAAAATCTCATTTCTCCATTCCAGTGATGGCTTAGTTCTTAAAATACTTTTCTGCTTCTTTATTAATATAATGTGTGCAGTAGTTATTTTCGTTAAGGTTATGCATCCAAAACCCTGCCATTGCCTTATTTCTTTGCCTCCTATTTCATCATTAGTCCTTTCTGCTTTGACTTGCAGGCTTCTGCTTGCATTATTTGAACATTAACTGTGTAGCTCTAAAATGTCCATTCAATTTAGGTAATCCTAAAAAACCTTGTTCTATGGTGAGGATCATCTTATCCCTCTTAACTGTAGTCCTCTCCTCAAGTCAGATTGGTTCAACTCTTTATTGTCCACAACCTCTTATTTGGATGATGAAAATATGCCTGACCAGTATATAAAACTAAAGAAAATAGAACATTTTCATTGCTTACATTTTACTGCTCATGACCATATTGAAAAGTTTCCAGTTTTTCAGTTTTTGTACTCTATTTATTCTCTTCCCCCATATCCTTTGATGGCATGACTGAATCATTTTTAATCCATATACCTGAATACTTCATCTTGTGTCCCCATAAATATTGGCTTTTACTGACTCAATTCATGTGCGAGTACTTAGTCTACTGCTTCATTAATTTTTTAATTCCAAGAAGGCTTGACTGACTCAGAATGTTCCACAACACCAACATATGTTATGGATGTATCAAGAGGAAAATAAATTCATCTGCAAATAAATCATTATTTTTTTTATTACCAAGCAGTTGTATCTTTTGCCAGTGGTTCTAAATGTAAAGCATATAACAACTGGGGAAGAGGACATTCCTGCCTGGTTTCACTATTCAAATGCAGCTTGGTTGAGAGGAATAATAAAAACAACCACACGCCCAACAGAGCAAACAACAACAAACTTTATTCTGATGAAGCCCTGAGATTAGAAGGTGAAAGCACTAAGTCTCAATATATTAAGGTTTTTCCAATTGTTTTGTGGTACTACGAGTATCTTGGTGGCATTATTTTTTATTTTTACATTCAGTTTGTTGTCTAAGAGGAACCCTTCCTTACTAATTCTTGCATTTGATCCTTCATATACCCACCAAAATAACCATATTATTCTGTCAGGAAGTGCAAATTCTTTCAGAAAAGCCCTAACAATGCTATCAGATATCTTCTCTGCATTAAGGCTGGTCTTGGTGACTACCTTGGTCATGAAGCATAGCACTGCCCCGTTGTTATACCAGCCGTCTCTGCATCAAGACCCACCAATATTAGTTGTATTTTCTTACATTCTGCTTCCCCCTGAGTTGTCATTGTTCTATTAATACAGTACCAGAGAACAAAAGTCCTTCCAGGAGGCAGACAAAAGCAATTTCCAATGTAGTTCAAAGAATAATCCACAAAAACAGTCTTCAAAGACAGCTCCACAAGGAAAAACAGGAACATTCAATTCTGATAAAACACAGCACTGCTTTATTCGAACCAAACACAAGCGCTTTCACTACTGCTGTTTGATGGTAAAGTATACCATCAGAAAAATGGTGTAGCTATGGGCAGTTCCTGTTCTAATAGTTATGCTAATGGGGTCATGTTGGCTTGGGAAATGGAATTCATTCACTCCAGTCCATATGAAGAGAATATTATTTTATATTGGCGATTTGTTGATGATCTTTTTATTTTGTGGGGAGGCACTGAGGATGAATTGTTAACTTTTGTTAATTATTTGAATGGGACTACCACCTTCTTGAAATTTACTTTGGGGTACTCTAAGTCAAGCATTAGTTTTATTGATGTCTTAGTAAAGAAGAATGAATCTGGGGATATCTACACTAAATTACACAGGAAGGAATGTTATGTTAATAGTCTGCTCAGCAGGGATAGTACGCATCCGAGGCATGTGTTTACCAATATTGTACGGAATCAATTTTTTAGAGCCTCTAGGCTGAACGTTAGGGATAGTGACTTTGAACAACAACTTAAAACCACCAGTGAGGAATTAAGGGGCAGAGGTTATGAAGGAAGGTTGGTGGAGGATAGGAGTTCTGAGGTTAGGCAACTAAGAACTAGTAGAGCTAAACCTTATTTCTCAGGTGGGGATAAGAGGAAGAAGAATTTATTGAGTAGTGACACTAAGCTTGCCATGTGTATTCCGTACACTAGAGATGTTAGGAAGTACACCGATGTGTTTAATGAGCATTGGAATATACTGTTGACAGATCCGGTTTTGAAAGACATAATAGGAGAAGTGCCCCAGTTTACTTTTAAGAACAAGAGAAATCTGAAGAGGAGGTTGTGTATACCTAAAAGATGTGGGTTGGATGATGTAGTTAGTGATACTAAACCATGTGGCAAATGCAACCAGTGCACTTACATTTTAGAGGGAGTTACCTTTCACCATCCTGACACCAAAAGAATATTTGATATAAGGGTTAGTGCTAGTTGCTATACTAAGCATGTTGTTTATCTTGCGGTGTGCTCTCTGTGTCAAAGTTTTTATGTTGGAAAAACAGATAGGATGTTAAAGGAGAGTATCAGGGAGCATGTTTATCACATTGCTAAAGGCTCTAGGGTTAATGCCCTAGCAAAACATGTTATAGAGAAAGGTACCAACCATAGCTTCAAGTTCATGGTAATATCAAAAGCTATTGTCAGTGATAGGTTTAGTGATGTCAGAGGAAGAACTGAAGAACTTGAAGCTAGGTGGATTGTTATGCTGAGGGCTACATTTGGCCATGGTTTGAATGATAGTATGCCCATGAAGCCAACATTAAAGAAAAAGAAACTACGTAGGTAACTGTTTTTATTAGTTTTATTAATTATTTATTATTTTCTATGTATACTTATTTATGCACTTTATACATTTAGTTATATATATTTATGTGTGTTTTAAATGTATTTTTGTATTTTATCCTTTAGGCAAGTTTTTTGTGACATGTTGCCTTTAAACTAATTGATCATGTGCTCAGTTGTTTGGTATTTAAACAGGTGCTATTTTAACTTTTTTCATACACCTGAAGAAGCAGTAGTGAAAGCGCTTGTGTTTGGTTCAAATAAAGCAGTGCTGTGTTTAATCAGAATTGAATGTTCCTGTTTTTCCTTGTGGAGCTGTCTTTGAAGACTGTTTTTGTGGATTATTCTTTGAACTACATTGAAAATTGCTGTTGTCTGCCTCCTGGAAGGACTTTTGTTCTCTGGTACTGTATTGTTTCTTTCAGTTTTACTTCTGGAGGTTATAGCAGCTCATTGGGAGTATATATTCTTCTTATTTAGCATTGTTCTATTAATGTCAGATATTTTCTCTCCGCAAAATCACACTGGCCCATATCTATCAATTTTGGCAGCATCTTTGCAGTTTTCTTAACTTGTGTAGACCTAGACAATTTAGAATTATCGTTTAAAATTGAAATGGGTCTATTTGAAGCCAAGTCTGAAGGGTCTTTTCTCTCCTTGGTTAATGTAACCCTGACAACTTTCTTCCAAGATGCTGGTACATCTCTTCCTTTTAAAATATCAAGTACAGCCTTGCAGACCTTTATCACTTTCTACCCTCCTAACTTCCACAGGATTACTGTTTGTTCCTAGAGATGTCCCTGTTTGACTATGCATCACCTTTTTCTCATCTCTTCCCATCTTGAACCTCCTCTTCCTATAACTCTGACATAATTAAGTCTTCTGTAAATACTTGTTTGTGCCTTTTTCTGCTTTCTGCATTCCTCTGCTTCATACAGATTTTAATAAAATTTCAAAAAATATCTCCATTACCTCTATGATTTTTGTGTTTTTTTTTCCCTTTTCATCGGTTCCTTAAGTATGGTGAGAGAACTTTCTACCTTTTATTGCCAAAGTTGTCATGCTAAAAGTTTGTGCTCTGGAGTTATCAAAAAGCTTAACGTCAGCATTTTTAAAATCATACATGTTATCCAAATGGTCACTTATTTACCCTTTAGCACTCTGCAGTTGCTCCTCCTCTTCTTCTCCGAGATTTCCCTTATTCTGCAATACTTTAACCTTTGTCAGTAACTCTATATAATTCCTGATGTGAAAGTGTTCAATCTCGCCATTTGTTCTTACACACGAGTTGGGAGCCGATCCTCGGCTCCGAGTCGGCCGCATCACAAGCTCTACATCTCAGAGAAGCTCGAGACCAGAGTATATCCCATGATCCTCCCTGCTACTCCTCAGATCTAGTTTGCCACTGCAACAGGTCGGTCGAGGAGAGCTCGAGTCAGAGAATAAATTTAATTACAATGCTCAGATAAGAGTTTTTTCTGTCAGAATTTATCAGATAGGATAGTGTATAGAGTGTGTGGTTGTTTCTAGTTAGTTTCGGTATATCTTGATATATATATATATATATATATATATACATATATAAATATATATATATATATATATATATATATAGGTAGTTTTTTGTTGGGCTGCGGCCTACTTCTGCCTGTCAGGGCTCTGACAGTGTGTGTGTTTCTTCTATAATTACTGGATAGTGTGTATAGGTTACTGTTCATATTACTTCTATTATTACCTTGTTGCTAACAACCTTTCAATTCAAATATAACCTTCTTTGTGTATTTTATTAGTGTTGGTGACTGTTCTTTATTACTATTTGGGATTTGTGCTTGCTATGTCAGAGAAGGCCAAATCCGGATTTAAAAGATGTCAGTGTGGGCAAAAAATGTCCATTACTGACAATCATGCTTCCTGTGTTTACTGCCTTGGCCCTCTCCACTTGCAGGAGGACTGCTCCATCTGTCATTCCTTTAGTGGGAGGGTCATGACAGAGAGGCACAGGAAGCTGATTGACAGGGGCTTACTTAAGCCGGACTTCCAGGAGGCATTGAAGAAGTCCGACCAGGCTTCTAAGTCTTCTAAGGGGTCGAAGACGTCGAGGGTGTCGGAGCCCATGTCATCGGCTCCGAGCACCTCTTCCGAGATTCGTTCGCCGGTCCCACAGACCTCAGGGCCGATCATCGAACGGTTATCTTTGATCGAGCCCAAGGTCTTGGGCCCGGTGTTGGAGCTGCCTCCACCGTCGATTCTTTGTTCGGTGCCATCTTCGGCCCCTTCGACCCGATCTTCCAGACCATTATCGGATACTGACGTGGATTGTGTCGCGCAGAAATTAATGGAGAACACGGCTCTGTCCAAGCTAATTGCAGTTTCGTCCCAATTGGTGTCGAAACTGGAAGGCCTCCCATATCTCCAACAGATCCTCCTTCGAGACCCATACAGTCTTCGGAGCCGAGAGAAGGCAAACCGATGTTAGTGGAGCCCTCGGTGCCGAAACCGTCCGTTGTGCGATCGGCACTATTGACTTCAACTCCTTCGCAGCCCGTCGGGGAGTTGCGGAGCCGACTATCTCTCCTTGGTTCCGGGACCGAGAGTCGTACCGACCTTTCGGTTCCGACTCTCCCTCTTGGGGCCTCGGCACAGATAGGGTCAGCTCCGTCCTCTGGGTCGGAGCCCGCGGTTCCGATGTCGGGGAGGCGTCCTCGTTCTTCGGAACCGGAGGAGTCCTCGGCCCGGGGCTCAGGGGTTTTTGATCTTATGAGGAAGGTATTGTCTGAACAGGCAACTACTTCTTCGGAACAGTCCTTCTCCTTCCCCTAAAGGGCCGCTTTCTGATGTTCATCATGTTACCATGCTGCAGTCATCACACTTGGGTTATCCTGTTGTCAGGCGGTCCCACAGTCGGCTGGATTTCCAAAGTCTTGGTCCGACGTCGGTTGCTGTCGCTTCATCCCTGACGTCAGTGCGCCAGGGGTACATATATTGCAACAGATGCCATTTTCTTCACTCTTTCTTGCCGCACGGTGCCCGAAGCAGAAGCAAGTGCTGGTAGGCCGACTCCTGAGATTTTTGAATTCGAATTTCAGACCGAAGTCTTCTATAAAGCTAAGTACCCCATTGGGGAAACTTTTCTTGCCTCAGACCGATGTCAGAAAAAGTTAACAATTGTATTTCTTGTGGGAAGCAAATACCTCATAAGGATTTTCATTCTTATTGCATACCTTGTCTAGGCCCTGATCACGATGTCACTTCTTGTCGTTTTTGTGCTAGATTTAATAAACGTACTATTAAAAGACGATTTGATTTTGCACAACACTTTTTTGGCAGAAAATTTAATTATAACATGCCGTCGGAGCTACCGACTACCGGCGTGCACAAAAAGTGCAGGGATAAGGATTGACAGCCCAGGCCTAAGCCCGATTCCGAGGCCTCGGTTGATCCGGTCTCCGGTTCTTCGGTTATCAGTGAGGCTCTGACGCAGCCTCTGACTACCGCAGTTCAGGAACCCGAGACCGCTACGGATATTTTGACGGAATGCACTAGGCCGATGCAGCCTTTTATGTCAGGCCCTACTGACTATTTACCTTCCAAGGACGTCGGTCTTTCTGAAACACCATTGCCTTCTGAAGGCGTTTTCAGACCAACAACTCTTAGTCAAACCGTTTTCCAAATCGAAGACTCCTTCCAAATCGAAAAAGGCTTCACTTCAGTCTCCTGTTCAAGGCCCTATGCCTAAGAAACAGATGCTCAAGATGGCTGAAGATTTGATTTCCCTTATAAGGGGTTCTCAGCCTCCTCCTGACAAAAGGCCTAGACAAGAGGAAGAATCTGCTTCCTCTGAACAACTGTCTATTTCTTCGGATTCCTCTGAGGACCAAGACTATTCCTTCTCTCCTTATAAAGATTCTGATGCTGAGGACTCTATTCCCTCAGCTTCCCCTCCAGAAGATTACTCTTTTGGGGAAACTTTACACACTATGAGGGAACATTTTCACTGGGAAGGTCAGGATTACTCTGACTCCAAGAAAAGGCTCAGAGAGTTTCTTTTACTCCCCCAACTCAGACCTCTAGCCATCCCTCCTGTTTTGGACATTGTGGATGATGTCTATTTAGAATCCAGTTTCAACCCTGACACTCTGCCTCCTGCCCTGACCAAGCCTGACAGATACTACAGAGTTCCTGATTCCCACAAATTTCTTTACAAAAGCCCAGTAGCTGACCCAGAAACTATGTCCCAGGGTCCCAAGGGGGCTAAGGCTTCCATGGCTAAAAATCCAGTACCTTCTGAAAGGGATTCAAGAGCATTAGACAGATGGGGGGAAAAAGGTTTACACCTCAGCCACTTTAGCTATGAGAGCTCTAAACTGTCAATTTCATATGCTTAAGTATCAGCAATTTCTGATCTCTCAGTTAAAACAAAAGATAACCACCCTCCCTCAACAATCTGAATTGAAAGTAGTACAGGATTTGTTGCATGCCACCGAGCAGGTGGGCAAACATACCTTACAATGTGGGTTTGATTCTTTAGAGGCCTCCTGCAGAGCAGTTGTCACTGGATCAGTTATACGTAGGCATGCCTGGTTAAAGGAACAAAGTCTGCCTGATCATGTTAAAGCAAAACTACTAGATGCTCCCTTACAGCAGGATGTTCTTTTTGGTGTTAAAGCAGAAGAAGTTTTAAAGAAAATGGAAGATAAGGCATAATCAATGCAGACAGTCAAAGATTTCCATACAGGTACAACCCCCTCGCTTCAGCAGAAACTGGCCAACAAAAAATTGGTCCTTTCCATCCACTGACAGGCCTCAGAGGGGTAAATACAGGCGCCCAAGGGGCAGAGGACAACCACAAGCTCAGTATAAACCTCGCCAATGGGGCACTTCAACCCAGAAGGGAGGAGAAGACAGGTCTCAACCCACCAGAAGGCAAACTCAATGACTTGCACCTCAGCTGGCCAAACAAAGCTCTTTTGTCAGCCCCCCTGGGGGGAAAACTAGCACTATTTGCAGACAACTGGCACATGGTTACAAAGGACAAATGGGTCCTAGACTTAATTTTACGAGGATACAGATTCCACTTTCACACCTTGCCAATAAAAAGAGGAATGCCAAACCTGCCACAAAATCAAAGGGCAGAGGCTCAAAAACAAATTACAGCTCTCATGGCCATGAGAGCCATTCAAAGGGTACCAACTCAAGAGCAAGGCCAAGGATTTTACTCAAGACTCTTCCTAGTACCCAGAAAAGAAAATGCTTGGAGACCAATTCTGGATCTTTCAATTCTAAACGCTTACAAGTTCCCAAATTCAAGATGCTAACTCTACAGCAGCTACTTCCCATGTTGGGCAAGGAAGCATGGCTGGTAACGTTGGACCTCAAGGAGGCATATCTGCATGTCCCTATCAGACAAAGTTGCAGAAGATACCTCCATTTCATTGCAGGTTCAACCCATTATCAATTCTCTGCACTGCCCTTTGGCTTATCTACTGCGCCCAGAGTATTCACAAAATGCCTGGCACCAGTAATTGCATACTGCAGACAAAGAGGAATTCAAATATATCCATACCTGGCCGACTGCCTCATCCAAGCAGAAAGAAAAGACATTCTCTTACAACATCTAGCTTTTGTAAAGCATCTACTAAATTGTCTGGGGTACACAGTAAATGAAAAGAAGTCAAAACTAGTACCCTCACAAAAAATTACATTCCTGGGTGCCAGCTTGGACACAATGGCCCAGAAGGCTCATCTTACACCAGACAAGCAATTACAACTGACTCAATATTTCAAGACAATGGCAACAAAGACCCAATTAACTGCAAGAAAAATTCTGCAGGCTTTGGGCTTCATGGCATCTTGCATTCTGATAATACCATTTGCAAAACTGCATATGAGGAAATTACAATGGTACCTAAAATGCATATGATCTCAACACAGCCACAACTTGGACACAGTGATATCTCTCATTCCCTGCCTTCAACAGGAATTTCTATGGTGGGCACAGGCATGTCACCTCAACAAGGGTCAGCGTTTCACCTTGCCCCCACCCAGGCAAACTATCACAACAGATGCTTCAGACTATGCCTGGGGGGCACATATGGTCAATGCGTTCAAAGCCTATGGACTGCAGAACAAAGAAAACTGCACATAAACCAAAAAGAGATGCTAGATGTACAGAAAGCTCTGACAGCCTTCAAGGATCTACTACGGCCTGGACAACTGGCAATAAAGACGGACAACACCACAGTAATGTGGTACATAAACAAGGGAGCACACATTCCTACCCTCTTTGCAGACAAGCAATAATCTTATGGAACACAGCTCTGACCTACCAAGTCCAGTTACAAGCTCACTTCCTGCCAGGACAGAAAAACACATTGGCAGACGACCTAAGCAGAAACAGCAAAGATCCCTACGAGTGGAAGCTAGACCCACAAATATTTGCAATGATAACTCAAAGATGGGGCCTACAAAATATAGACCTGTTTGCCAGTCCTCAAAACTACCAGCTGACAAAATGTTTTACAAGGACATTCCACCATCAAGCTTGGAAAGTGGATGCGCTCTCCTTCAGTTGGAAAAAACTGACAGCATATGCCTTTCCTCCATTACCTCTTCTCACAAAGGTTCTTCTGAAGGTCAAAAAGGAGAAACCTCGAATGATTCTCATAGCCCCAGACTGGCCACGCCAGCACTGGTACCCGCTCTTGAAGAATATGGCTCACAGCCCACCATGGATATTGCCTCAAATACCTCATTTACTCACGCAGCAAGACAAGCATATTCTACACAGCCGGATCAAAACCTTAAACCTGGCTGCATGGCAAATCAATTAAGCATCCAAACAGCCCCTCTTTCACAAGCAGTACTGGATGTTATTCTAGAAGCCAGGAGGCCAAGCATGAGGAAGGCTTACTCGGACAAATGGAAAAGGTTTTCTGCTTGGAACCAAGCTAAAGGCCAAGACACAACTCAGCCTCATATGTCTCACATTCTGCAGTATTTAGCTGAGATGTTGCATAAAGGACTTTTCTTCTCCTCAATTAAAATCCGTGCTTCAGCTATTTCAGCTCACTACGACACAAATCCACCTTTATTTTCAAATCCACTCCTAAGGCAGTTCCGCAGAGGGGCAAAAAACATTAGACTGCCTAGAAGAGCTCCTACACCAGCATGGGACCTCAACTTTGTTCTGGAAAAACTAACGCTACCTCCCTTTGAACCAGCTTTTTCTGCAGACCTTCCGTTCCTATCTTGGAAGACTGCCCTGCTCCTGGCATTAACGTCTGCTAGGAGAGTTTCAGAATTACAGGCACTTATGGCAGTGGAACCTTTCCTCATTTTTCATCAAGACAGAGTTTCTCTACGAACTAATCCTTCCTTCTTGCCTAAGGTGGTTTCCAGTGTAGCTTTAAATAAAACCATCCATCTACCCACTTTCTTCCCCAATCCACAGAACAAAGGTGAGAGACTCCTGCATTCCTTGGACATTCACAGGCAGCTTAGATATTACTTGGATAAAACTAAGGCTTTCAGAAAAACTGACCAGCTCTTTGTTTCGTATGCTACAGCTTCTCAAGGGAAGGCCATATCCAAGCAAACCATTTCTAAATGGATAGGCCATTGCATACGATTCTGCTATACCCATCATGGGAAACCAGTTCCTCCTACCATTAGATCCCACTCTACTAGGGCAACAGCTACCTCTACAGCCTTTCTCAGGGGGGTTCCTACCCAAGAAATTTTAGAAGCTGCAACTTGGAGTTCTGTACACACCTTCACCAAACACTATCACTTACCTCTTTATTCTAAGTCTAGGGCAGGCTTTGCCACTGCAGTTCTGCAGGGCCTCATTGCCTCCACTAACCCTCTATGATGCCTCCACCCTACCTTAGCTTTGGGACTCAACCCAAGTGTGATGACTGCAGCAGGGTAAAACGATGAACATAGTACAGTTTTGTACCTACCATAAATGTAGATGTTCGAGTGTTCACCCTGCTGCAGTCCAGGTTACCCTCCCTCCAACCCCTCTGATCTACTGGCTAAATCTTTGCTATGCCTTACTGATGTATTTGCTTATAGCTGAAGGGTTTTTGTGTTTGTACAGTGTTCTCACCTTTTGGTACTAATTTGGATCACCTTCTTGGGGGCACCTGACATCTAGGGCAAGAAAAACTGAAGAAAATGGCGTCTGTTGCAATATATGTACCCCTGGCGCACTGACGTCAGGGATGAGGCGACAGCAACCGACGTCGGACCAAGACTTTGGAAATCCGGCCGACTGTGGACCGCCTGACGACAGGATAACCCAAGTGTGATGACTGCAGCAGGGTGAACACTCGAACATCTACATTTATGGTAGGTACAAAACTGTACTTTTCTGCTCCTGCGATCCACTCAAAGTGTAGAGTCCCATTGTCTCAGCCAGCCCCGGAAGGGGCTCTCTGCTCCTCGGAGGCTTCACCAGAAGCCCCCTCTGATGAAGTTCCGAGGAAAAGATTGTGCAAGAGGAGGCACATTGATTCCCCACAGGAATGTCTAATGTCTGACACCGACTTGGATGAGGCAGAGGGGTCCCCACGGTCCCCCTCTGAGGATGTATCATTTTCAGACATCCTGGACATCTTGAGACAGAGGGGTGATTGGCAGTCCCTGGCCCCCACTGAGGACGAGTCGGTGTTGCTGAAGGCTTTTGGGGCTCAACCTTCTACCTCCTGGGTGACTCCGCCCCTTTGACGAGTTGATGGACTTAATTGCTCGAAGGGCATGGGAGACGCCAGACACAGTGGAACCGGTACCTCGTAAGCCAAACAAGTTTATCACTGCCCCCCAAGATAAGTCTTTTCTTACTAAGAGAGTCCCGGTCGATGCTATGGTGGTAGCGGCAGCCACTAAAAAGGAAATGTCTGAGTCATCTTCTTCTGTTCATCCTCCTAATAAGGATTCTAGGACGATGGACAGATATGGGAAGCGCGTTTTCAGTTCAGCGACTTTTTCCATGCGTTCGCTAAACTATTTGACACATTTTACGTGACTTCAGAGGGATCTTATTAAGGAACTGGGAGATACCCTCCAGGGTAACACAGATGCTGCTTTCTCTGATAAAGTGACAGCACAACTTAACACCCTTACTTTAATAGCAAACTCATCCATGAGGCTCATCTCATATGCGGCCGAAGGGTCGAGTAGAGCTGCAGCTTCAGCAATTGCTCTCCTTAGACAATCCTGGATGCGGCTGTGCTCCTTCGCGGAAGCCTTCAAGTCTTCCTTTGCCAATGCCCCCTTTGATGGTGCCACTCTCTTTGGGCCCAAAGTAAAGGAGACTCTAACTCGATGTGAGCAAGAGGGGAAGACCCTGTCTGCTGTTAGAGTCCGTTTTTCTGCTCCGACTAGACCGTACCCCAAAGGGCAAAGGGGCGGAAAGATGTGGTTCCCTAAGACTCAGGGGTCTTTCCAAGCCACACAGGGTGATGCCCCCACCAGAGGTGGGGGGGGGAATAAATGGAAGACGCCGCCCTGGCGGCAGAGGGGTCTGCAAAATCAGGGCGACAGGGATACCGTCCCTGGGAAGCCCTTCCAGCACTCCTGAATGAAGGCCCGACTGTCCTGCTCTGGATGCAGTCAGGGGTCACTTGGCTTTATACCCACAGGCCTGGCTAAATCTTACCTCGGATTCTTGGGTAAAAAGCATAGTAACAAGAGGATACAAAATTCCCTTTACGTCAACCTCACCTCAACAAAATAGATTTCCAGATGTGCCATCCCATCTGCGAAATCCAGCAGCAGTAGAAATTTCAAAGCTGCTCGAAAAAAAGAGTCATCCAGCCAGTCCCGGCGGACCAAAGAGGATACGGAACTTACTCAAGGTTCTTTTTAGTTCCAAAAAAAAACAGGGGACTGGAGACCGATTTTGGATCTCAGCAAACTCAACACCTTCGTAAGGAAGGAAAAGTTCCGGATGGTCACGCTACAGTTGATCCTTCCCTTCTTACAGAAGGACGATTGGATGTGCTCTATAGATCTCAAGGACGTGTACTATCACATCAAAATGGCCAGGTCGTCCAGAGATTACCTGTGCTTCCGGCTGGGAGCCAGACATTTTCAGTTTCGAGCGCTGCCCTTTGGTCTCACCTCAGCCCCCAGGGTGTTCACCAAATGCATGGCAGTAGTGGCATCTCACTTGAGACGGCTATGATTCCGAGTGTTTCCATATCTAGACGACTGGCTCCTTACCGCCACCACCAAGCATCGTCTTGTACAGGCCAGGGCCTACACAGTCGACCTTTGTTCCCATTTAGGAATCTCGATCAATTTCGAAAAATCTGTCTTATCGCCCTCACAGCATATCTCGTTCATCGGGGCAGATTTAGATACAAAGTTAACTCTGATAAAGCTTCCTCCAGTAAGAACGTCAGCCCTCAGGGAATGTTACCCTTCTTCTTCAGAACAGAAAAGCTCCGGCCATACTAGTGTTAAAGGTTTTAGGCATGATGGCGGCTGCTCAAATTGCAGTCCCTATGGGCAGAATGCACATGAGGGTTCTCCAATGGCTGCTTTTCACGCAGTGGTCATTCCAACAACTACCCTTATCACGCAAAATACTAATAACGAACTCTTGCAAACGAGATCTGCTATGGTGGGTGAACAGTCAGGATCTCACAATGGGTCGCCATTTGTCCTACAGTTACAATAACCACAGACGCTTCCCTGATAGGGTGGGGGGGGGATCTTTCAGGGAAGAACAGTCCAAGGGGAATGGTCCAAACTAGAGTACAACCTGCACATCAGTGTCCTGGAGTTGAGAGTGGTGTTTCTAGTGTTGCAACACTTTCATGCATCCTTACCTCTGGGAATGATAGCAGTTCAGATGGACAACATGTCGGTGGTCTGGTACATAAACAAGCAAGGGGGAATCAGGTCTTACCCATTATGCAGAGAGGCCCTGAGAATTTGGCAGTGGGTGGAGTCCACAGGTCACTTTCTAGTGGCAATGTACATCCCGGGGTCATCCAACGTCATTTCGGACAGGTTGAGCAGAGCCATCCTGTTGCCCCATGAGTGGTCCCTCAAATTGCAAGTGGCGGAAATGATTTTCCGCAAATGGGGCCAGCCTTGCTGCGATCTATTTGTATCCCCGTTGAATGCCAAATGCAGAAGCTACTTTGCCCTACTTCCCCCTCTGGGCGGTGTCCCCAGGGACGCACTAGTGCACGATTGGCCCCCGGGTCTCCTATATGCATTTCCTCCTGCCCCGTTGATACCCAAATTTCTTCAGAAAGCCAGAGACCTGGAAAGTACGATAATTCTCATAGCGCCATATTGGCCTCGGCAGATGTGGTTTCCCTTTCTTCGAGCCCATCAGATGGAGGAACCTTGGATGCTGGACCCAGTGCCAGATCTATTGACTCACTCGTCGGGAGTTCCTCACCCATCCCTTCACTCCGTCAAACTGACAGCTTGGCTGCTCCGCTTCCCTGCTTAGCCAGGTCGGATCTCTTCTCTCCTGAAGTACAGCACATTCTGGTTGCCTCTCATAAAGCCTCCACCAGAAAAATTTACAGGAGTAAATGGAAACGTTTTGTATGTTGGGCCTCAGGTCAACGTATAGATCCCTTGGTAGCCCTGCTTCATAAGGTTTTGGAGTTCTTATCCTTACTCTTTCATGAAGG
The DNA here is from genome assembly GCF_019279795.1 of Protopterus annectens. Classification (NCBI taxonomy): domain Eukaryota; kingdom Metazoa; phylum Chordata; order Ceratodontiformes; family Protopteridae; genus Protopterus; species Protopterus annectens. The sequence goes on along the minus strand of NC_056750.1, from coordinate 840,105,654 downwards.
GGCCTCTACTTCCACTATGAGTGCAGTTGGCGGCCATATCTAACTTCCATGTTGGTGAAGGGGGCTCTTCTGTTATGTCTCACAGGCTTTGCAAGGCTTTTATGAGAGGAATTTTCCACCTTCGTCCACCCATTCGGGAGCCAATTTCCCCATGGAATTTGAACTTGTTGCTGTCACAACTGATGTTACCACCCTTCGAACCAGCCTTATCCTGTTTCCTGAAGTTCTTGTCCTTGAAGACTCTATTTCTTGTTGCAGTCACTTCAGCTCGAAGAATATCGGAGTTACAAGCATTGTCAGTTAGGCCACCGTACTTGATCTTCCACTCGGACAGAGTGTCCTTGTGCACGAACCCGTCATTCCTCCCCAAAGTTTGTTCTATGTTGAACATTAACCAATCCATAGAACTTCCCACGTTCTTCAAGAATCATTCAAACAAATTGGAATATATGCTGCACAAACTGGATGTACATAGGCAACTGAGATTTTATCTGGACAGGACTAAAAATCACAGAAAATCGGATCAACTGTTTGTTTCATTTGCAGACAACAGAAAGGGCATGGTAGTCACCAAGTGTACCTTGTCTAAATGGCTTTCCGATTGTACAGGCTTTGTATATTCTGTTTCGAATCAACCACTGCCTTTCAAGCCGACGGCTCATTCTACTAGGGTCATTTCCACTTCCTTAGCTCATGCGGCTCGCTTACCATTGGATACGATTTGTGCAGCAGCAACGTGGGCAACACCTCATACGTTTATCACTCATTACAAGGTGGACAGGGTCTCTAAGGACAGGGCATCCTTTGGTTCCACTGTGCTCAGGAACGTTCTTCCATGAGTCACCCAGGGTAACGGAGCTAGGGACGCTACCTGTGTGTAAGAACAAACGGCGAGATTGAACACTTTCACATAAAGAAGTTATGTTCTTACCATAACGTTCCATGTGAAGTGTTCATCTCGCCTTTGTTCTTACATTCCCTCCCTCCTTCCCCCACCACGTTCTGGAAGAAGTGGTAAGACGAGAGTCTGGTCTGGGTCCCTTCCCTCTTCTAGGGTTAATTAATCTGTGTCCTCCAGCGGATATGGTACACCACCATATGGCATTATGCTATTAGTTTATGGTGTATATGGTTACAGGTGTGAGTGTCTTAGAGCAGTTGATGACCGGCGGTCTGGTTTCTTGCAAACTAGATCTGAGGAGTAGCAGGGAGGATCATGGGATATACTCTGGTCTCAAGCTTCTCTGAGATGTAGAGCTTGTGATGCGGTCGACTCGGAGCCGAGGATCGGCTCCGAACCCGTGTGTAAGAACAAAGGCGAGATGAACACTTCACATGGAACGTTATGGTAAGAACATAACTTTTTTTTTCCATATCTGTCTTTTACTTTACCTGTTTATAAAATGTTTTCATTTATCACATTCACTTAGGTCATCTCTTCTGAAGAAATTTGTCTTCCCTAATAACTCTTGACATTTTTACAACCCTTCCTCTCTTTTTAACAGTTTAGCAGTGTGACAGTGTTTTAGTTTTCCTTCCGTACCCTGCATCTTTATCTTGTTTTTTTATTGGTGCAAAACATGAAACAGTTATTGGATGTGTGTCAGATTTTCAATTAAATGCACATTCTGCTGCAAAATATAATTTCCACCCATTCTAGCCCAGTTGTACTTTGAGGAATATGTAAATTCTGTCTTGAGTTCTGCCACTGAATTTGCATCATCCATACTATATATTTTCTTTAATCTGAAGTAGGAACTTCATTTGTCAGCAACATTTGGGATACGGATCCGATCTCGGATCCGAGCCGGCAAGTTCTACCACAGCATAGATCCGAGCTTCTAGCTCCTCCCTTTACCCGTAATCCCCTGCCAACCCTGACTGACCCCAGATCTAGTTTGCCGCGCTTCAAGCTACAAGCTGGATTTCGAGCTCCTGATAGTTGAATAACTTTTGTGAGAAAAACTTTGCATTTTTTCTTCCCATTTCTTGTGTGAGTGTGTACGAGGTTTAGGTATCCTATATTTGTCTCTTTTTGTGTTTAACTTTTCCTCCCTACCCTCGCTGGTTCGTAGTGTGTGTTTGTGGTGTGTGTAGGGGCCTAGTGAGTGTGTTTTCTGTATACCATGTCGGAGGCCCCTAAAGCCATCTATTCAAAATGCTCCGAGTGTAGCCATAAGCTTTCACCGGCGGATGGCCACACCCGGTGCGTTAGGTGTCTTGGGGTTGAACACCTCTCTTTGGGATGCGCGATTTGCGCAGCGTTCAACCCCAGGGCACTTAAGGACCGGAGGTCGAAGCTGATCCTGGCGGGCCTTTTGCCCCCAGATTTGGCTCCGGCCTCTGGTACTTCTGTGGCCGCTACCCAGCCCTTGGTGGTAGCCACCGCTGTCTCCCTCCCTCCGGTTGGGACTCAACCTCCCGGTTCGGCTCCGGAGGAGAGGGAGGCCGGGAAAGCCAAACGGAAGGAGAAGCACCATAAGCGGCGGGCTGAGGACTCCTCCTCGGCCCCACCCACCAAACGGGTTTCTCCATCCAGAGCTTCTGGATCACCTCCTCGGCTCCAGTCCCCTTGCTTCTCACCGGGACCCGGTCCCCGTTGAGGTCATCGAGGCGACGCTCTAGGTCTGCCTCGGTGGCCTCTTCGAGGTCCACCTTTAGTATGTCAGATGCAGACATGGACCGGATGATGAGGAGGTTCATCCAGGCCCAGCTGCAGATGGGACTGCTCTTGCCTCTCCCCCCCCCCTCCGGGGGGGTGCTCGACCCCATTTTTGCTCCAATCGCTCCTTCTCCGACCCACTTTCCGGGTTCGGAGCATTTGGAGCCGAGCCGCGTTGGATCCGGGGGTGGGTTGGAGCCGATAGTACTGGTTACTTTGGCTCCGACTGGTCCCTCGAGCTTGTCAGATCCGATCTCTCGGAGCCATGGGTTGAGCTTCGGATCCGAGGGATTCTGTGTGACTTCGGCTCCGTCCCGGTCGGAGCACACGGGTTCTTCGGATCCGAGGGTCTCGGCCTCGGATCTGGTCCCTGCTTTGGATCCGAGTGAGAGTCTACTCTCAGATCCTATCGAGAGTGGTTCCCCCTCGGCTTTTGCGGTGGTGGAGAGGGCACTGTTGAGTACATCCGGACCTCCGGTCCTGGCTTCGGCTCGCCCCTGCACTCCCTCTCAGCTGGTCCAGGCTCCCATCACCCGGCCTTCGTGGCAGCCTGCTTCAGCGTCTCTGGGTGTTCCTTTGGAACGTGACATTGCTGGTGAGTCTTCCTCGGGCAGCCCCCCTGAGGAGGTCCCTCAAAAGCTAAATGTAAGAGGAGGCACGTGGACTCCCCCGAGTCCCTTACTGAAGATACGGACTTAGATGAAGGGGAAGGCTTGAGGAGGTCACCCCCCCCGAGGATGTCTCCTTTGGAGACATCATGGAAATGCTCAGGATTAGGGGAGGGTGGTCTGCCCCCAAGGCTTCCTCCAATGAGTCCGTATTCCTAGAGGTGTTCGAAGCAGGACCATCTACCTCTTGGGTTTCCCTTCCCCCCGACCCCCTGGTGGACCTTATTTCCACCAGGGCTTGGAAGGAGCCGGACACTGTAGAGCCAGTCCCCAAGCACCCGGATAGAATCCTGAGTCCCCCTGCTGAAAGAACCCACTGGAGCAGAGGTCCCCCGTGGATGCCATGTTGGTGGCGGCGGCCACTAAGAGAGAGTTGGCTCAGGAAAGCTCTGCGGTCCACCCGCCGAGTAAGGAGTCTCGAGCGATGGACCGCCTTGGGAAGTGAGTCTTTAGTTCAGCAACCTTCTCCATGAGGGCGCTGAACTATATGGTACACGTCATCCGGATGCAGCGAGATCTAATAAAAGAATACGCTGCATCCCCCCCAGAGTCCATGTCGGAAGGGGACAAGCAGCTGTACTCCTCCCAAATGTCCACTCTACATTCAGTTTCCAACACCTCTGTGCGGCTCTTGTCTCACGCCACTGAAGGAGCCGCTAGAGCTGGCGGAGCCGGCCTGGTAATGAGGCGCCAAGCCTGACTCCGACATTGTGACTTCTCAGAACGCTTTAAGGTGTCATTCGCGAATGCCCCCTTTGGTTCTGCACTGTTTGGCAAAACCATTCGTGACACTTTAGTCCAGAGCGAGAAAGACGGGAAGACGTTGTCTGCTGTCGGAGTCTGCTTCTCTGCTCCCCAGAGGTCCTTTTCCAAGAACCAAAAGGGTCAGAAGAAGATGTGGTTCCATAAATCGCATCAGTCCTAGTCTGCTCCGGACAACCAGTCCTCTCGTGGCAGAGGAGGACAGGGAGGACGCCGCCCAAGAGGCAGAAGGGGTCCCAGAAATTTTGGGTCCAGAGAACCTTTCTCTGAGAGACCCACGCAGAACCCCTGAGGGGTTGCCCGACTGCTCCACTCTGGACGCAGTCGGGAGGGCGTCTTTCGAAGCACCTAGCAATGTGGGAGTCCATAACAACAGATCGCTGGGTGCTTCGCATCATATCCAGAGGCTACCAAATTCCCTTTATTGTAACCCCCAAAACCAGAAGCCTCCCCGATGTACCACCCAATCAGAGGGAGGCGGCTGCTACAGAAATTCAGCAGCTTTTGCAAAAAAGAGCCATCCAACCTGTCCCCCCAGATCAGTTCGGATCGGGTTTTTACTCCAGGTTCTTTCTGGTGCCAAAAAAGACGGGGGACTTGAGGTCCATTCTCGACCTCTCTCTCCTTAACCTGGCAATACCCAAAGAAAAGTTCAGAATGGTTACGTTACAATCTATTCTCCCCCTATTACGGGAGAACGACTGGATGTGCTCGATAGACCTCAAGGATGCGTACTACCATATTCTGGTGGACAGACGCTCCAGGAGGTTCCTCCGCTTCCGGCTGGGAGCCAGTCACTTTCAGTTCAGGGCCCTCCCCTTCGGTCTCACCTCAGCCCCCAGGGTGTTCACCAAAGTCTTGGCAGTTATAGCGGCCCACCTGAGGCTTCAGAGAATTCAGGTCTTTCCGTACCTGGACGACTGGCTCATCGCCCCAACAAGGCATCTGCTCTGTTCAGGCAGGGATTATTTTCTCAATCTTGCTCCACGCCTAGGGTTGACTGTCAACATGGCCAAATCCTCTCTGGCCCCTACACAGGTAATAGATTTCATAGGGGCGAGATTGGATTCCAGACTAATGCTTGCTTTCCTGACTCCCAGTTGGCTTCAAAACCTGAGGTTGCATGTTCAGGCCATTCTCCGACTTCCTGCTCCACCGGCAGAATTGATCCTGAGGGCTCTAGGGTCCATGGCGGCAGCAATTCCTCTGCTGCCCCTAGCCTGTCTAAATATGAAGGTCCTGCAATGGACCCTCCAGGTACAATGGTCCCTGTCTCGCAACCCCCTGTCCCATCCTATTCCCCTAAGCAGGGCTTGCAGAGGGTCGCTCCTGTGGTGGCTCCAGTCTCCGAGTCTCCGCACGGGACGACCATTCTCGATGCCTTCCCCCATCGCCACAGTGACCACGGACGCCTCTCGCCTGGTGTGGGGGGGGGGGCACTATTCAGGCAGAATGGTCCAAGGTACGTGGAACGACACAGAGACCTCCTTGCATATCAATGTCCTAGAGATGAGGGCGGTGCTTTTGACGTTGCAGGCACTTCACAGTCTTCTTCCGATTGGTCCGATTGCAGTACAAATGGACAACATGTCAGTTGTCTGGTACATCAACAAACAGGGGGGAACCAGGTCTTACCCTCTTTGTCACGAGGCCATGAGAGTGTGGGAATGGGCGATATCCACCAACTGCTTTCTCATTACAACGCACATTCCGGGACGGTCCAACGTCCTAGCAGACAGGCTCAGTCGTTCGATTCTGACCCCGTACGAATGGTCTCTCAATCCTGTAGTAGCGAAACAAATATTTGCCCAATGGGGGCAACCCTGTTGCGATCTTTTTGCCTCTCCCTCAAATACCAAATGCAACAGTTACTTCGCTCTAATCCCCCCCCCCCCAGGGGGAGTCCCCGAGAGGCTCTCTAGTACATGCTTGGCCTCCCGGTCTCCTTTACACTTACCCTTCATTGCCCATGATACTAAAACTCTTACAGAAAGCCAATCGGCTGGGGAGCAAAATGATCATCATTGCCCCATTCTGGCCTCGTCAAACCTGGTTCCCGTACTTGTGGTCTCATCTGATTCATCCACCCTGGATTCTGGATCCCCTTCTGGATCTCATTACTCACCCTCTGGGTCTTCCGACCCCCAACCTGGTCAACCTCAAGCTGACTGCTTGGTTGCTCCAGTTCCACTCCTGATAAGGACTCCCGGAATCTCCTCTCCAGTCAAATCCATCCTAGTAGCAGCACACAAACCTTCCACCAGAAGTGTTTATTGAAGTAAGTGGAAACGTTTCTCCATTTGGGCGGAGCACCATCACTTAGATCCTTTCACGGCGCCTCTTATGTCGGTTTTGGATTTTCTAACTACCCTTTTTCATCAAGGGGCTAGCTGCTCTACAGTCAAGGTACAACTAGCAGCGATTTCGCATTATCATGTAGGGCATGAATCGGGCCCTCTAATCACTTCCAAGCTTTGTAAAGCTTTCCTCAAGGGTACCTTCCTCCTCAGACCCCCGGTCAGGGAGGTAGTACCCCCATGGGATTTATCTTTGGTTCTTCAGGCCTTGAAAAGCCCCCCTTTCGAGCCGGCGGCTACGGTTTATCTCAAATACCTCTCTTGGAAGACGGCCTTCTTGGTGGCCATTACTTCAGCTAAAAGAGTTTCTGAGCTTCAGGCTCTATGTGTTAAACCACCGTGTTTAGCCTTCCATCAGGATAGAGTTTACCTCAGGATCAATCCATCCTTTCTGCCTAAGGTTTTTTCGGAAGCTAATATTAATCAATCTATTAATCTTCCCGTGTTCTTTCCCAATTACCAGAACAAAGGAGAGTACAAGCTGCATTCCTTGGATGTGCACAGACAATTACGCTTTTATATTCATCGAACTGCTGGTCATAGACAATCTGACCAGTTGTTTGTCTCCTTTGCCAAAACAAGTTTAGGCAAGTCAATCTGTAAAGTTACACTGTCACGGTGGATAGCTAGTTGTATCCTCTTGGCGTATCAGAGTTCGGGAATGCCTGCACCTCAGGGAGTCCGAGCTCATTCTACTAGGGCCGTCGCTACTTCGGTGGCTTTTAAGTCTAGGGTTCCATTAGATGATATTTGTTCCGCAGCCACTTGGGCCTCATCTCATACCTTTATCAGCCATTACAAACTGGATGTTGTCTCCAGAGGTAGGGCGTCCTTTGGCTCTGCAGTGCTCCGGAATATTCTTCCATAAAGGCCACCCAGGATTCAGGTAGCTGGGGACTCTGTCCCAAAGGTTGCTGACAGATGAAGTTCCTACTTCAGATTAAAAAGTTATGTACTCACCATAACATTCCATCTGAGTAGGTATCTTCATTTGTCTGCAACCACCCCCCCCTCCTTCCCCCTGACCCATAGGATCTGTCTTAGAAAAGCCCCTTCTGGGGTACAATAACTATGGTTGTATCGGGCAAACTTGATCTGAGGTCAGTCAGGGTTGGCAGGGGTTTATGGGTAAAGGGAGGAGCTAGGAGCTTGGATCTATGCTGTGGTAGAAGTTGCCGGCTTGGATCCGAATCCCAAAGGTTGTAGACAAATGAAGATACCTACTCAGATGGAACGTTATGGTGAGTACATAACTTCTCATTTCTTCAGAAATCTACCCTCTCTTGATGCATCTTCATTTCTGTGTCCCCTGGTATATCATAACATTTGCAAGTCAGGTTTCAGTCCCCACCCATAAATAATAATCACTGCTGAAAGCTGATTATTTCTCCCAGAATTTTCTCCCAGAATTTTCTTAAACTTTGTGATAGCTTTTGGTGGAATGTCCTCCCATGCCCGTAGACCCGTTTTTGATGGAATGTAAATGAGTGATAGTTTAATCCTCCTCCCATGCCAATAGACCTGTTTTTGTGGAATGTAAATGCATAGTGGTTTAATCTTCCTCCAATGGCAGTAGACCCTTACTAACACAAGTCTACCATTATTGTCTGTTTCCCTGTTCTGTCACTATTGGGCCCCCTCTAACCATCAGTATTACTTCTCTTTTCCTTTGTGTCTGATGTTCTGCTAAATATTCAGCCTCAAATACTTGCTGTCAGATTCATCATCTCACTTCTTTCCAAATGTGACTTCTGCAGCATTTTGCACCCCACATTTTTAATATTCAGTATTTGTTTTCTGTCTGTAATTGTAAGTCCATTTGTATTCCAGGATAATGTGGACAGAGTAGCTGTTATGATAGCAAATTACTCCTACCTTTTACACATGAAGTTCTTTTGAATGTTAATTTCACTTATATGAGCACACTATTTGGCATGCTGAAATTTTATTTAGTTACTTTTGTTTTCTCCATTTGAACATGTTACATTTTTAAGACACTTTGCTCCAGTGAAAATACTCCAGACAAAAAGCTAAGTACAGTTTCTGAACCAGCATCCCTATTTTAATGTAAAACATACAACTATATGTATTTTCAGCAAGTAAAGTTTATCCCTCCAGACTGGAGCATTTGCTCCAAATAGATGGCTTTTCCTCCAGGCGTTACCTAATCCAAAATTAAGGTTACCCATGCTAAAGCTCATGTTACAACCTGTTTTCCCACTTATACTAACTGCACTACACCTCTAAATGTTACATTTATCTCAGCAAAGAGTGCTCAGAACTTGCAAGATTAATTATTTGCACCTGCAGACAGCTGGTCCCCAGGTAAACAAGCTTTTTCCAGAAACATGAAAGCATCTTTGTAAATTTCACTCAGAACACACTGTACAGACTTCCTTTAGTGGATTGCTTAGTCCCACTAAGCGCATTTGCTAATGGGAAAAACAAACAAGCTAATAATTTTGCAGATACGGGAGGCTTAATTTCCATGCCTTTCATCACTTTGTATTATTCTATAAGCGTATTTGCTTTAAAAAAAAAAACCTTATCTGTAGTTTGTCAAGGGCATTATTCTAACCATCCATCCCTGTAAAATCAAGGGAAGGTAATGTCTTAAAAGTGATAGATATACTTTAACACCCCAGCCCCAGCAGCCCAATATCACAATATGTTAGTTTTAAATTGCTTTCTTACAGCTTTTGTTATTACAATGTAAAGCCTGTACATCTTGCAACTAAGAAAAAGTATCTGATTGCTTTAATATCTTTAGAATATACAGCAGCAGGTATAGATAAAATCCTCCCACCTTTGAATGTACACTATACAAAACTGCTTTACAATATAATATACAATTTCCATAGTGAATTTTTTAATGTAAATATTATTAAAAACAAAAACATTTTGCTTATTTACTTTTTCATTCCCCTCAGTGGTCTTTATTGTAGGTTCATAGCTGTATACAAGTCTAATGACTGTTGGGGTCTTTATAAGCCTAGCCAAGCATCTCAATTGCATCCTGCAAGTTTATGTGCCTTAGAGGTTATTTTAAGTGTCTTATGTAAGCTAGGGCAAGATTTACAGTCTGTTTCTGCCCATTACAGACATAAGTAATCGACCTGGGGTATATTTTTGATTTCTTATACACTGTTCAAAGTTCCTCTTGGATAGGGCAAGGTAAGAGCTCTGCTTCACATGAATGGGAAGCCTGTTCCAGAGAAGAAGGAATTCCCTGAGATACATACCTGTAACTCCAGTCTGTCCAGTTTATTTCGCAAGTAAAGTTTAAGTCCCTAAATTGAGTCGTTTTTATGCTGTTTATTTGCAGGTATGCAAAAAGTCCATCAGAGTCGGATTCAAGAATGCTTGTATGCTGGGCATAGATTGCCTCTCAACAGCCTATAGGAATCTGAGTGTAGAGATAGGACTTTGAGGCGATCTGCATAGGATATGCTGTTTATACCTTGTATGCTTTTTGTAAGGAGCTTGTGTGTGTTCCACTTACAAATGCCTGGTCAGGTACATACATAAGGGAGTGTTGTACTGATGGGTCTGAAGGTGGAATACAGCATAAGGATAACTTCTTTGGATATAGATACAATGCCAAACAACAACGAAAAAAAAGAACCAGTGAAGTTACGTTCTTGTATTCACCAAACGTAATTTAATTCCACAGTAAACTTTCTCTTAGCGCCTCGGCCACACTCTGCCTTTACAAAGTAAAATTTAATCAATTCTAAAACCTTTCTTTATATACTGTTTAAAACACCATCAATTACATAATTACATACATTCAATTAAAACTAGATACTACATTGTCTTAAAGTAAAACACCTTCTAAATGAAACTTTGCCAATTACATTCTTTAAGTCCATAGGGTTGTAAAATATTATATTTAATAATAAAAATGGATTCCTTTTTCCTCAATAATTGTTTTAACCTCTCAACACTTTCATGCTGTTGTACTATTTGTTCTAAAACTGTTATTTTAAAACTACTAAAGTCTCCCAAATGCACTATATTAAAATGTTCTGCTACAGGGCTAATACTTTTATTTTTCTTTATATCTCTCACATGTTCTTTTGCTCTTTCTCCCAAACTTCTTTTAGTTTCTCCAATATAATATTTCTCACAAGAGCACTCTATAGTATATACAATATTTCTACTAGTGCACGGATATGTACCCTGCGTACTAAATTTCTTTCTATTAAGCATGTTAAAACTAGTTGTAATATACTGACAAATAGAACATTTGCCACATGGAAAAGTTCCCATTCTCCTTAAATTTCTTACAATTTTATCCTTTGGTTTACAATATTTACTATGGACTAAAAAGTCTTTGACTCCTTCTCCTTTGGTATGAAAATTTTAATTCTATGTGAGAAAGTGAAGGAACCTCCTTTTTTAATTGTTCCCAGTATCCTTTTACTAGTCCATTTAACCTCTCAGAAAACAGAGTATATTTAAAAACAAAAAATAAATAATTATGTTCAGATATTTCTTTTCTTTTATCCTTCCTGTTAATATTATTCATCCTATAACTTTTCAATTGTTTGTTATCAAAAATTCTACAGAAACTTTTAAACACTATATCTGAGTCGTAACCTCTCTCTACAAACATGGTAGCAACTTTCCTAGCTTCTTCACATGCTTCCTTTTTATTATTACACAGTCTTTTGTAATAATCTATGAACATTGGACCTAGCACAGAGCCCTGAGGACTCCATAGTGGCAAGCCCATTTGTGGAGGTGGTCTCCCCTATCCTAACTTCCTGAATCCTATCTGAGAGCCAGTTGACTATTTACTGTGCAACATAGGGGTTTATGCCTATATTCATGAGTTTATTTACAAAGCCTGTGTGTGTTATTTTTATCAGATGCCTCAGCCAGGTCATGGCAGGTAGTGTGTACAGTTTTGCCCTCATCCTTTGCCTTGGTGACCTTCTCAAAGAAGTCAATCAGGTTGAGTAGGCACGATCTATTCTTGCCAAAACCAAGCTATGTTGGAACCAGTGTTTAAAGGTTGAATTTATTAATCAATTCCAGGATACTCTTTCCATAGCTTTGCATGTCAGACTACTCAGACTTATGGGTCTGTAGTTCCCAGGGTCCCTTGATGGCATGCACTTCTGCAGAGGGATGACTGTTGCACTTCTCCCTTTGTGTGTCCCAAAGCCTATCTGGATGCTATGGTTAAACAGTGACTCTGGTGGTCCCAACAGATCATGTTTCCGGCTGTTATTCAAGAGCAGCAGGCACAAAATTTGTTCATGAAACACTGCAATGTCAATATGTTTGCCAGCAGCAATCTCTTCTTTAGTTGTACGTCTCTCTAATATGGAGTTTTGCAGATTACTTTTACTTCTGCAGAGATTGTGTATATTGACTGGTATTGGTGGTTTGTAATGACAGAAGTTTGAGTGGCCTTTTGTGGTTGGAATGTTCATGGATAATTTTGTCCTTGGTTCATACATTTTGTTTCATTGTTTAATGGAAAAATGTTCAAACCTACAAATTTAAAACGCATTTTAACAAGTGCAGCTACATTGTACCAAGTAATATAATTTAATACAATCAGGATAGTGCCTCAAAGAACACATGCATATATGCATGTTCTAAACTGTGTGCTCAAGGGGCCTATGATTTGAAAACAGCCCAAAGGTAAACTGAATCCATCACTGGCTAATTGCATTTTCTTCAAATGTGGGTTTCAGTGCCATTTCAATGAATGTGAATTTCAAGGGCAAAGAAGCTTACTGTTCATGCTAAGTATGATGTTCTGCAACGGTGAATACACTGGAACATCTACATTTATCGTAAGTGTACACAACTGTACTTTTTCATTGTGAGACTATTGTTTTATTTAACAAATGGCTGTAAGTGTTTGTACCATACAATATGAAGTAAACGTTTTAAATATCTCTGATCATTCTAGAAGTAAAGAAGAAAATAGTCTGCAAGCTGACAAAATAGTGTTTAAAGTAGCTGGGAGAAAGTACCATGTAATGGGGCACTGAAGTGTCTTGGTGGGGGAGGATTCTGATCCCATTACCCTTCCTAGGGCCCACTTTATCATGATCCAGCTCTGGGGATTAGCCAGGGTCCAGATTTGATTTTTATTACGAAGGAGGCTGCCTTGTGGTCTGACCGTAACAGGGAGAACACTACATGGGGGGTGAGGTGCATACAATGTTCTCACGTGTTTGTGAGCACCAGGTCCAGTAACGTTTGCAACCCTGGTGTGCATATGGATTATCTGTTCCAAGATGTTTGTGTACAAAATGCAGGAATCTGTGGGCCTGTAAGTTTGGGATCATGTAGTATCCCAGTTTATAGGAGTGTAGTTGACTTCCCTCATGTATATGGTATTGGGTTGAATGGTGAGAGCCTCCAATAAGTCCAGTTACAATTTATGATTTTCTTGGGTCATAGAGGGTGATATATAGCTAGCAAGGATAAGATATGTGACTTTGCTTGTGGAAATTTGGACTTGGAGAAGGTCAAGCTCATCATCTTGTTAGATTAGTCTTCAGGTGAGTTTGTTATTGATATAGAGTGATATACCTCCACCTTTGTTTCCATGCCTGCACAGTACCCAGCCTGAATGTACAGAAGCTATTGTAGCCCTGCACTTCTAGGACGCTCTCCATGGCCTTAAATCAGTTATCAGTAACTGCACATATGTCCACATTCTCCAGGGTAAGGAGAACCTGAAGGGAGTAGAGTTTCTTTTCAGGCTTCTGGCCTTGAGCTGTAACACCTTTAGATTAACTTAAGTTGGTTTTAGTACATCAGAAGGTTTATCAGTTTGGTATTGCATTAAAAAGGCTGTATGAGAGAAGACAGTGTTTAAGCCAATGATTGGGGGGGGGGGTGTTCAAACCATTCTTGCTAACAAGTATTGTACCCTTGGATCGACACCAGAAGCTAAGCCAATTATTGACGTTGGTCGTGTTTGGTTTATATTGTGACATTGCCCTTGGTGAAAGTAAAATGCTACTGGTTGGTAGGCTCATAGCAGCCTGAGACGCACAGTCCAAGAGCTCCATAATGTTTCTCTTTATATAGTCCAGAAGTCTAGAAATTTCCTAACATCCCTCCTAATAAATGACCACAGTACATAGAAGCACAGTTGGGTTGGATTGTGCAGCTAGACTTATAAAGACCCTGGTTGTTGTTAGCCTAGTATGTACTTATGGGTCTGTAGCTGATGTTCTTCATGTTTCACTGTTGCAGTGATTACATTTGGGTTATCTGCTTGAAGGTAGCCCTCAGTCGGCCTGATTAACAAAGTCTTTGGTCCTGCGTCGGTTGCTGTCCCTTCTTCCATGACATCATGTCGTCATGGGTATAAAACATGCAGCCGATGCTATTACATCAGTCTTTCCTCCTGTGCGGTGCTCAAAGCAGAAGCAGTTCGCAAGTGCCGGTCGGCCGACTCCTGAAATTTTAATTTGCGAGTTTCAGAACCGAAGTCTTCAACTAAAGCAAAGTGCCCCATTGGGGAAACTTTTTCTTGTTCCTTACTGATGTCAGTAAAAGTTAATAATTGCATTACTTGTGGAAAGCAAATACCTCATAAAGATTTTCATTCGTACTATATTCCTTGCCTAGGCCCTGACCACAACGTACCTTGCTGTCGGTTTTGTGCTTTATTTAATCAGCACACTATCCGTCGTCGGTATATTTTTGCCTCTAAATATTTAGGTTCTCGGTTTAATTATCCAGAAATGTCATCTGTCAGCCATCCGACTACCGGGATTCCGAAAAAACGCAAAGATAGACAGAGACAGGCCGCTGAGGTCCAAAACTGCCAACGACACTTCTAAGCCAGTCATCAGTTCGCTGGTACTCAGGTGCTTTCGCAGCCCCTGATACCCGCTACTTCTGATTCGCAGGCATCTACTGAGACCCATTCGGAGTATGCCGCGAGATGCTTCAACTATGGAACCCGCGGGTGTCTCTACCTTGGATGGAGTCCGGAGCCGCTGTGCAGGCACCGGCTTCTGAGGGTGTATTCAGGCCTCTACAGACTTGCATATTAAATCGATGCCTCCTTCATTACTTAGGCCTAAATCTCGATCCATGTCTAAAAAACTGATGCCCAGGCCACATGCTTAGGCCTCTATGCCTAAAAAACAAATGATAAGAATGGCTGAAGATCTAATAACTCTAATCAGGGCTAGCCAACCCCCAAGAAGTTGATTATGAATCTTCTGATCAGGATTCTGTTTTTTCTGACTCTTCTGATGATCTGGATTTGCCCTTACCTACTTATGAGGATTCTGATGCAGAGGACTCTATTCCCTGTGCTTCCCCTCCTGAGGATTTTTCTTTTGGGGAAACCTTACATACTCTGAGGGAGCATTTCCATTGGGAAAGCCAGGATTTTTCTGATTCAAAAAAGAGGCTTAGGGATTTCCTTCTCCTACCTCAGCATAAGCCTTTAGCTGTTCCTCCTGTACTAGACATTGTTGATTATGCTTTCTCGGAATCTAGTCTGCTCCCAGAAAATCTGCTGTTACTGGGTCTATGCTCAGAAGGCATGCTTGGCTTAAGGAGCAATCTTTGCCTGATCATATTAAAGCTAAATTGTTGGATGCTCCTTTAAATCAGGACCGCCTGTTTGGCAACAAGGCTGAGGAAGTTCTTAAATAGATGGAAGATAAAGCTAAATCTATGCAAACTGTTAGATTTTTTACAAATTCAGCCTCCTAGATTTAGTAGGCACTGGCCCTCTAAGAATTGGTCCTTTCCAGCCTCTTCCAGGTCTTCTCAAGCCAAACCCAGACACAGCAAAAACCCAGGTTTCAGTCCCAGGGGACTCGCAGAATTAAGCTGTGGGGGGGCCTCCACTTCCAAGTCTAGGAATAATAAGACTCACCCCATGATAAACTGTCTCAGTGACTTCCTTTTAAAATTTCCAAGCACTTATCAACTGACTGCCCCTTTGGGGGGAATGATTGCTCTTCATGCAAAGAATTGGGAACTCATTACCCAGTTCAAATGGGTTTTAAATGTAGTGTCCCAGGGGATACAGATTCCACTTCCACACGTTGCCAACACCAAGTGGGTGGCAGGACCTACCCTCAAATCAGTGGGCAGAGGCCCCAAAACAAGTACTTTCTCTCTTAAGCATGGGGGCTATTCAGCTGATACCAGAAGAGAAAAAGGGACAAGGTTTCTACTTGAGACTTTTCCTGGTACCCAGAAAAGACGATTCATGGCGTCCTATCCTGGACCTGTCTACTCTAAACACATTTTTGGTGATTCCAAAATTCAAGATGCTGACTCTTCTCCAGTTGCTCCCTATGTTAGGTAAAGATGACTGGCTGGCAACACTAGATTTAAAGGAAGCATACCTGCACATCCCAATCAGGGAATCTTGCAGAAGATACCTACACCTCAAAGCAGGCTACACGCACTATCAGTTCTCTGCACTGCCTTTGGCTTATCTACTGCGCCCAGGGTATTCACAAAGTGCCTATCTCCAGTTATTGCATTTTGCAAGCAAAGAAATATTCAAATGTACCCATACCTAGACAATTGTCTAATTCAGGCAAAAAGCCAGGACCTACTTTTGAATAATCTGGCCTTTTTAAAAAAGGTTCTAACTTGTCTGGGGTACACCATAAATGAAAATAAATCACACCTGATACCCTGTCAACAAATTATATTCCTGGGAGCAAGCTTGAATACAACTTCAACAGAAAATGGAACTGATACCAAACCAAGTAGTAAAGAAACAAAGTCCAAACCACCACACTGGTAATAAAATCGATTCTTTTTACTTCCAACCACAACAGATGAGCGCTTTCATCTAATAGATAGACTTCATCAGATGAAAGCACTGATATCATGATACACTTATATATAAAATCACAAAATTAACAATCCATTAATTATAATTTAAAGACATACAGGTTCAAAAACCTAATATCCAATTTTAAAAAGGCTTCCCAGCTTTCAAGACGCACCAACACTGGTAACCCCTTCCTGCACAGTGTGTCACGGTTATCTCCATGGCACCTGCCTCAGACCTCTTCACTGCTGTTTCAGCAAGGGAACCAGATTCTGCACCCTCCGCTTCCAACACTGAACCTTGCAGCCTGGCTAATTACTTAATCTCTCCTTTACCATCCCTCAGCAAACCTGTGATGAATACAATTTTAGAGGCAAGGAGGCCTAGTACTAGAAAATCTTATGTTGAAAAATGGAAAAAATTCTGTGCCTGGAACCAATCTCAAGGGATGAGCACAGCAGCGCCCAATTTACCTCAGATTTTACAATACTTAACTGAGATGCTTCACAAGGGCCTGTCTTTTTTCTCCATTACAATCCACCTCAGCCATTTCAGCTCATTATAGCACAGAACCTCCCCTCTTCTCTCATCCACTGCTCAAGCAGTTCCTCAGAGGGTCCAAAAATTTGAGACCACACAGGAGAGCTCCAACCCTAGCCTGGGACCTTAACTTTGTCTTGGAGAAACTCACTCTGCCTCCTTTCGAGACAGTTGCTACTGCAGACTTAAAATTTCTTTCTTGGAAAACAGCTTTCCTTTTTGCAATCACTTTAGCTAGAAGGGTATCTGAATTACAGGTCCTTATGGCATTGGAGCCTTTCATCATCTTTCATGTGTACAGGGTGCCCCTCAGAACCAATCCATCCTTCATGCCCAAGGTGGTATCCAGTGTGGCTCTTAATCAGTCCATTCATTTGCCAACCTTCTTTCCCAATCCACAGAATAAAGGGGAATGGATACTGCATTCCTTAGATGTGCACAGACCACTTAGATTCTACTTGGACAGGACTAAACCTCAAAGGTAATCTGAACAACTGCTGGTGGCATTTGCTGCAGGTGCAGAGGGGAAGGCTATTTCAAAGCAAACCATTTCTAAATAGATAAGCCATTGCATTCATTTCTGCTATAAGCAGCATGGAAAACCTATCCCCCAGGGATCAGATCTCACTCCACCAGGGCTGCATCTACCTCTACAGCCTTTCTCAGAGGCGTTCCTACCAGGGACATCCTAGAATTTGCTACCTGGAGTTCTGTATATACTTTCACCAAGCATTATCATTTGCCAGTTTTCTCTAAATCCAGACCTGGCTTTGCCACTGCATTCTTGCAGGGCCTTATAGCTGGCCCTAATGTTATCTAAATTCCTCCTCCCAACCATAGCTTTGGGAATCTACCCAAATGTAATGACTGCAACAGTGAAACACGAAGAACATAGTACAGTTGTGTACACTTACCATAAATATAGATATTCGAGTGTATTCACTGTTGCAGTCCTGGTTACCCTCCCTCCAGCCCCCTAACTTCTTTTGGCTATACCTCTACTTTCCTTTGCTATGCTTAAAAGCCTTTTGGTGCATTTGCTTTTTTGTTGGAGGGTATATCTTTGTGCTTTTATATTTGCTGCCCATTAGGGGGGCACCTGACATCTGGGGCAAGAAAAACTGATGTAATGGCGTCTGCTGCATGTTTTATACCCCTGACGACCTGACGTCATGGAAGAAGGGACATCAACCGACACAGGACCCAAGACTGTCTCAGGCTGACTGAGGGTTACCTGCAAGCAGATCACCCAAATGTAATGACTGCAACAGTGAATACACTCGAACATCTACATTTATGGTAAGTGTACACAACTGTACTTTTCTCTTCCTCTGTGGGCCAGTCCTTCTGCTGTGCATGGAAGGTGCTAATGTAAGGTGACATAAGACACCCATGTAAACCCATTATTGACTTGCATCCATCTGATAACCTTTCGTCACTTTGTTTTCTGTTAGTATTTATAGCTGCACTGTATACCTGTACTTATTTCTGAGTTTTGTTGTTTTTTCAGTAAAAAGTTGTAAAGAACTTTATTGCCTTGACTTTCTGCTTTAGAAGGGTTGTATTCTCCCTGTTAAGCAATACTTACAGTAGACAGATTACTGTTAAAGTTGTGTGTACTCTAGGCTTATTTTCTTTAGGGCATAAATTTATCTTTGAATAACATTGTAGTTGTCCAGTGTATTAAAGTTGGTAGTATGAGTTATTTGAAAGTTCAGTCATCATTTTTAACTGAAAAAAGGATAGTTTCTGAAAAATTGTTTTGCAAAATGAAAAAGTGAATGACGGTATTCAAAAACATAAAATTCACACCTTCAGAAGGGGAGAAAAGGGTGGGGGGCTGATAAAATGTGGTGATTAGTGATCGTTTTGGGGGATAAAAGTATGTTGTTTGACTCCTAGAAGATGGATTTCAGAACCAGTCATGTAAGAGACATGATATGTGGCTGCTGCACTTTAGTCTTTAGCTTCATCATCTGCACCTATGAATGATTCTCCTAAAGGAATTTTGCAGTTACAGAAATTAACCTGTTTGTAAGTGAATTATTGTTAAGAAACAAAAAAAAAAAAGCTACTAAAGAGGTAGTTTTCCTTTTCAGGCCAGCAGATGACAGTCCCGTCATTTATTCAGTTGTCTTTATTTTTTTTTTTAATAAAGAATAAATTTGTTCAAGAAGCCCCATTGGCCTAGTATCTGCCAAAATCAGCCCCTAGCATACCTGTCAACGTGCACTTATTGAAAAGGAACAAAGGCCCTTGGAAGGTAGGTACATCCAGCTAAAAACTGGGCAATAAGCATAAAATGTGAATATCAAATAGCATGCAACTCTTTCCCCTTCCAGTATGAATGTGGGATAATACTACTCTGTAAAACACATTTAAAAAACAGAGTGACAAAAGTGATGGTCATTAATTTTTACTTCAGAAAAAGGGATATGTCAGAGGTGTCCTCTATCTTTAATTTATCCTGTATGTAGATCATGTGTTGTGGTTTTCTGTCTACTAAACAGCTTCAAAAATCACATGTAATGAGGGTGGAGCTTCATAAAATTGTGTGAATGGGCAAATCAAGCCTAAAAACAGGGGTATACCTTCACAAAATAGGTACATCTGTACAGGGGTAAATCGGGCCTGAAAATAGCATTCCTCCATGATCTAGACAGATGACCGGTCTGGTCTGTAGCAGTGATGATCTTTGCTTTCCTTTTTGTACTAAAACAAGGGGCAGTTTTATAGGGGAAAAAAAGTAAAATGTAGGTAACCCCCAACAAGGGAGATTATACATTAACCTCCAGTGAATCACTGTTCTTGGAGATGTACGGCTGAGAGTTCTAGTCTACATTACCACTAACTTAAGGCAAACGTTGAACACAACCAGTACCTCTAATCACACTGTTAATGCAACGTTACAGCCACAGAGGGAACACTGTATCAAAAACCTGTAAAATCTTCTTCTGAAGAAGCCCACATATGGTGGGTGAAAGCGCTAAACCACATCTTGTAATGAGTGGATTATTGTTCATACTACAATAAAAGATTGATTTTAAAGGTTTTTGGTACAGCGTCCCTCTGTGGCTATAACAGTGTGATTACCACTAACTTGTCTGTCAAGGTCCTTAATTACATGACTCTTGTGATTACATACCCATTTGGGGTCAAATGTGGGAATGTATATAAATGTTTATAGAGTTGGATAATAGAGACAAATGGGATAAATTAAATACCCCAGCTGTTGGAGCTCAAACATTAAAGTGCGTTTTTGATGCTGATCTAGAGCTGCCTTCATTAGAATCCATTAAAATGTGTTGCTCCCTCCTCTTTCTTTGGCTGTCAGGTAGCTAGAGACACCCTTTCAGGCCTTCCGTTGTCTGCAGCATTTTTCCTCAATAGCCCCTTAATGTCCTAGTGCCAGTACCCAGGAAGATGAAGTTGCAACAAGTGCAAGGGTTAACTTTGGTAGAGCTGCTACCATCAGCTGTGCTGTCGAATTCATGGCCACCGCTTTCATCATTGGCAGCTCTGATGTTCATCTTACTGTTATTGACAGTTTCCGGCATTGACATTACTGACTTCAGTGCACCCTAAGGCCTTGATGTCCGGGGTTGGGCCTTTGGATTAAAAAATGTCCAGCCTAGAACATATGAGTATGTTGACCACAGTGTCAATGACCAAGTCTGTCAGGGTTGTGATCGATGGAGTAGGGAATGAATGTTTTAACAAAGTTGGCATCATCTGAGTAGGCAGGATAGAAGGTCTGGAAGCCTCATTTAGGCTCTCTCCCCATATTGTCTGGACCTTTTACACTATCATCATCGTTTTGAGACCCTCACCTCTTAAGGCCCATTATCATGCACATTGGACCCAGATTTGGTGGCTTTGTTGTTCCCAGTTTTGGTCCCTTGGTATTGAGCTTGATTCTGAGTCTGACAATGTTGCTGCCTTTCTTTGGAGACTTTAAGACCTTCAGCGACTGGAAGTGGTGACCTTCATCTCCGGCACTGCATTGGTGTTATTTTAAACGCATTTGATGCAGACGGTTGTGTATTTGCTGACCTGTGTACCTTTTACAGTTTTGATCTCTAACCATTGTGCATATGTTTTTTTTTTTTTTCATATGTATTTGTTTACCATGGTAGACTGCGATGGTGGTGCTGCGGTACTTAAAAATCTACTGCCAATCATTAGTGGACCGGAGTTCCGCTGTGGCAACCCCTAACCGTGAAAAGCCAAAAGACACAACAACATTTGTTTACCATAATAGAGCACTGATTAACATTAACCATTTTCAGACCTAGCCCAGGTTGTGAGGAATCAGCAAGTGAAACAGCAATACATTAATTATAAAGTAGTTGGAAGATATTTATCCTTAGACTACTGCTGCAGTAGTCCAAGCTACATTAGATGTATCCTGCCACAGACTGGACTTGAGCTTCCTGTTTGTTGTGGCCTTTGGTGAGTGAGTGCGCTGTAACCGTCTTTGTCTCAGTAGACTGCTCATCAGTTTTTCTCATTCCCATTGGTGTTTCTCCTCGAAGTGGCTAAGAACTGAAAGGCATGTTTTCTGTCACTTCAGCTGTCCTCCTCTGTCAAGGGAGATCCACTCTTGGCCTTAGAGAAGGGAGGGAGCAAGCAGACATTTTTTCTTGGCAGGTCCATTTGAATGAGCGTGATTATGGAGGAAAGGACAAATTTGGAGGTAAATATGATTGGAACATGTCAGCTACCCTGACACTTGTCCTATGTCCCAGATGAAAAATCTGACAGAAAATATTTACTTTTTACACAGAAAAATGAAAAGATTTTCCCAGTGGTTAACCCTCAAGAACAAGAGCAAGTACCATTTATGTAGCCCCTTCTTTGTGCTGCTTCGGAAGCCTTTGACAAGGGATTGTACTGTCCTCTTTGTTTCATCATGGCCTGTGATGTGGGTGTGGGTGTTCTGGCTTATCTTGACCTGGGGAGATATCTTTCTGCAGTCAGCATAATTGTGTTGGAGTTCACTGTTTGTCACAATCATTGTTTTCTGGTATTTTTTCATTTCTTACTCTACATATACAGTCCCTGTTGGAACAAGCCCAGTCTGTTGTACCAGTCAAGGTGTAGTACAGGCCATCCCATTTTCAGGAGGAATATGGGCCAACCCCCACCCCCACATCTCCACTCCTCAAGAGCAAGCTGGGCGTTTACATCAGGGAGTTGGCCTCATTCATCTCCAGTTGTAACAGGATTTAAATGGTCCCATTCCTCTTTCTTTGTGCTTGGTGCCTGAATTGTGTTGCTCCTTGAAACATTTTTCCATTTTCTTTTTGTTATAGGGTTCTTACCACGGTTTATGCCATTTTACTGTAGTCCGGCATCAGTTCTGGAAGGTGGCTGTATGTTGTGGTTACATTAAAATCTTGAGCCTTCGTAGATATTCAGAGCAGAATCTCCTTTGCTGCCCCTTAAGTGGCTAGACTTAGCTGTACAAGTGTGTGTGGTTTGTAAATAGAAATGTGGATCTGATGTTTGAGAGCTGTGGCCACAGTAACATCTGGGTTTTAGGATGGTTTCGCACATCAAACATTTTTGTATGCTTCTTGTTCCTCCTCCACATCCTGTCACTGATGTCTTAACTGAAATCACTGTTGCAGTATTCCAAAAAGATGGGGTTTTTACTGCTGAAGTCTGGCCAGAGCACAAAAGCTTAAACATTCTCCGAAGCATACGTCTAATGTATGATCACAGCTCACGAGCGCAGGAGTATATAGACTGATTGTATGAGTGTAAAAACACAGACTGCGTCACCCCAGCCTGAACGTATGTTTTACAACTGTCTGTCTGATCTTCCCATGACCACTGATACTGTTAGCTTTGCAAAATCAGATACAAACAGCTAAGTGCTTAAGTGCTCCATTGAGGAATTTCCTTCTTATATAAACTGTTTTGATGTATTTTTGTTAGATGTCAGCTAGGAGGGTAAGTGTGAGTGAGACTGGCATATTCCCTAGAAAGATTCCATTGTTTCTCCTGCCTAGGTTCTGAACACAGCTGTACTGCTTGTTCCATTTGCCAGTCATTTATGATGTCCATAAGAGATGGCCACCTTAACTCCATTTACTGTTTGGGGGGGGGGGGCATCCATTTACAGCAGACCTGTTTATTTTGCCAAGCTTTCAGTCCTAGGGTGTTGCAAGAGAGGAAAAACAAGCTCATCCTAAAAGGTCTTCTTAAACCTTTCTTTGAGGAAGATCTGTCTAGCTGTTCCTCCTCTTCCAAATCTACAAAGGGAAAGTCTGTGTCCTCTAAGAGGCCCTCCCTGGCACCGGCTGGTGTCTCGGAGCCACCTCTTAAAATCACTAAATCAGACAAGTCCACTGTCTCATCGGCTCCACAGACTTCGGTGCCGACTGAGAGCAGTACAGTGATTACAGGGTCGGCTCCAAGTATTTCGGTGCCGACCACTGAGACCATTTCACGGAGCCGGTCTATGGATCCTCTACCCGGCCTCCTTTGTATTGAAATCTCCAATACCTCAGAGATCCCACTCTCCTACTTCTGTCATCCAGGTCTTCCAGTAGTTTAACGGAAGAAGATGTGGAGAGGGTAGTGCTGAGACTGTTGAAGTCATCTGCTTTGCCTAAATTGCTGTTGGCTGCGACCCAGTCGGTTCCGGAGTCACTTGAGTCCGTTAAACCCTCTGAGATCATTCCTCTTCCGACCCATGCTGGTCTTTTGGAGCCGGAGTGTTTGGTACCATTGGTGGAACCTTTGGTTCCAGCTCCCCCTGTGGCTGTTTCGGAGCTGAGTTCTGTTCCGACACTCAGCACCATCCGTAGTGTCTAGGGGCCAAAGCTCCCAGGACGGCCCCAACAGGGATGCTTGGAACCAAACTTTTTCTGTTCTGAGTCTTCCTCTTGGTGCATTGGCTAGGGTGAGTTTGGACCCTATGTCTTTCTCGGAGCCGATGCCATCCTCGGAGCCGGGAAGGTCTTCGGAGCCGGAGAGGTCGGCATTCGAGATTGAAGAATGTGCTCTCCCGATCGTCAGCTCCTACCAGAGGTACTGACACACTTCCCCCTAAAGCACCTACTTCTGTCTCAGTTCCTACTCCCTCCGTGGACAACAGAGACCCTCAGCCTCAGGAGCCACTGGCTGGTGGCTCCCACTCTTCCGAGACCTCCCGGTATGTCCTCCTGCGGAGCCCCCCACAGAAGAGAACATGTAAGAGGAAGCATGTAGACTCTCAGTATGAGTCTCTGACCTCTGACACTGACCTCGTGAAGTCAGCAGGATCCCCAATTCGTCCTCTGATGATGTCTCCTTTGTAGACATCCTGGAAATCGTTAAACAGAGGTGCAGCTGGCCCACTGTCACCTCTTCTGATGAGGAGTCGGTGTACCTGAAGGCTTTCGGGTCACAACCTTCAGCCTCTTGAGTCTCCACCCTTCGACAAACTGATGGAGCTAGTTAGTCGAACGGTGTGGGATACTCCTGATGCCATGGAGCCAGTCCCCAGGATATCGAATAAGTTTCTTTCTGCCCCTCCAGGAAAAGATTTTTTTGTCTAAAGGTGTTCCCGTAGATGCCATGATGGTGGCAGCGGCCACTAAGAAGGAACTAGCTGAGAATTCTGTTCATCCGCCGAATAAGGAGTCTCGAACAGTGGACAGATACGGGAAGCACATCTTTTCTTCAGCGACATTTACCCTTCGATCGCTGAACTACCTTACTCACTTCACGAGGCTTCAGAGAGATCTCCCTGGAGTTAGGAGATTCTCTACAAGGTACATGTACTGAGGGAGTCCCTGACAAGGTTTCTGCCCAGTTGTCCACCTTGAACTCTAATCATCAGCTCTTCTATGTGACTTATTTCGTATGCAGCCGATGGAGCGAGTAGAGCAGCGGGTTCAGGAATTTCCCTAAGGCGTCATTCCTGGATGCATTTGTGTAACTTTGCGGAACCGTTAAAGTCTACGTTTACCAACGCCCCCTTCGGTTCCTCATTGTTTGGACCCAAAGTAAAGGACAACTCCCAGTGCGAGCAAGAAGGAAAAACTCTCACTGCCATGGGAGTACATTTTCCTGTTCCCTCTAGACCATACCCTAAGAGTCAGAGGGGCGGTAAGATGTGGTTCAAGAAGTCCCAGAGGGTTTTTCAGGATGCACGTGGTGACTCCTCCTTCAGTGGCAGAGGAAGAGGAGGAGGAAATGGTAGACATTGCCCTAGAGGCAGGGGCGATCTGCAAAACCAGGGAGGTCGCGATTCCTTTCGGGGCCAGCCTTACCAGCACTCCTGATGTGGGGCCCGACTGTGCTTCTCTGGGGCTGGTCGGGGTCGCATTTCTTTGTATCTAGAAGCCTGGCTGGGTATCACTCAAGACAAGTTGGTGCAAAGAATTATTACCAGAGGTTATGTCATACCCTTTTCTCTTCCACCTTTTGTTCCCAAGAAGATCCTGGATGTTCCACCAAATCGCAGGGATCAGGCAACTGTGGAGGTCAACAAGTTGCTGTCAAAAAGAGTCATCCAAACATTCCCAGCAGACCAAATAGGATCCGGAGTTTACTTCAGATTCTTTTTAGTGCCAAAACGTACAGGGGACTGGAGGCCCATTCTGGACCTCAGCAGATTGAACGAATCAGTAAAGGACAAGTTCTGGATGGTGACACTGCAGTTCATACTCCTGTTAGGGAAAGACAATTGGATGTGCTCAGTAGATCTCCAAGATGCCTACTACCATATAAAAATGGACAGGGCATCGAGGAATCATCTACGCTTCCGGCTGTGAGCAAAGTCACTACCAGTTTCTTGCTCTGCCCTTTGGTCTCACCACAGCCCCCAGGGTGTTCACCAAATGTATGGCAGTAGTGACAGCTCATCTGAGACGTTGAGGATTCCAGGTGTTTCCGTATCTGGACGACTGGCTCTTGACCTCCCCCACTAGGCATCTACTTCTTCAGACCAGGGATGCTACTATTCAGCTTTGTGCCCAGCTGGGAATTTCTATAAATTGGGGAAAAATGTGCCTTATTGCCCTCTCAGTCTGTGATTTTTATAGGCGCAGAGATAGACACAGTAGACATGTTGGCTCGTCGTCCTGCCAAAAGGGCACAGAATCTGGTTCTTCAAATTCGGCGTCTTCTCCCCTTATGAAAGGTCAAAGCCAAGATTATTCTGCAGCTTCTAGGGACTATGGCTTCTACCATATTACTAGTGCCACTAGCCAGACTACACATGAGAATTCTTCAGTGGCTCCTGTCGTCCCAATGGTTTTTTCAGCACTTACCATTATCTCATCACATTCTGCTGACAGAATCTTGCAAGAAGGACCTCCTTTGGTGGACACTACCCTATCAGCTAACCACGGGCACTTCATTTGTTCCTCACCAACCCATTGCCAGTGTGACCACGGATGCCTCACAGACAGGGTGGGGTGGGCATTATCTCAGCAGGACTGTCCAAGGCACATGGCAAGATCACGAGGCTCACCTGCATATCAACGTTATAGAGATGAGAGCGGTGTTCCTAGCGTTGCAAGCACTTCACGACCTTCTGCCTCTGGGGACTATTGCAATACAATCAGACAACATGTCGGAAGTGTGGTATGTCACCAAACAGGGCGGAACCAAATCTTACCCACTTTGTCGAGAGGCCATGCAAGTTTGGAAATGGGCGATATCTTCCCAACATTTTCTGGTAGCAACGCACATTCCAGGTACAACCAACATGATAGCCGACAAGCTCAGCAGAGCAATCCTGATGCCTCATGAGTGGTCTCTGAAACAGGAAACAGCGGAACAGATTTTCTGCAGATGGAGACAGCCTTGCTGCGACCTCTTTGCCAGTCCAATCAGTGCCAAATGCTGCAGCTACGTCTCCCTCATCCTCTCTCTGGGGGAGTCACCTGAGAGACGCACTTGTACACGATTGGCCCCTGGGTCTCTGTATGCTTTTCCTCCCTTTCCACTCATTCCCAAGGCTATTCAGAAAGCAAAACGGCTGGGAAGCAAACTTATCCTCATTGCTCCTTACTGGCCTTGTCAGGTTTGGTTCCCCTTTCTCGGGCCTCTTCTCCTAGACAATCCTTGGATTCTGGACCCAGCTCCAGACCTGTTGACTCGCATGTCAGGTTCACTTCATCCCTCCTTACACACCCTCTATTTGACAGCGTGGCTGCTCCAGTTCCATCCCTAGTCAGACTTCATGACTTCTCACCGTCCATGACTCATATCCTTACGTCTTCTCAACCTTCCACTTGGAGACTATATTCCAGTAAATGGAGAAGATTCTCTATCTGGGCGAGAAAATGAATGTTGACCCTTACACTGTCTCCATTCCAGTGGTTTTGGAATTCCTGTCTGAGCTTTTTCTCCAGTGATCTGCGGCTGCCACTATCAGAGTTCAGTTGGCAGTGATTTCTAATTTTCATCTAGGTTTTCCAGATTCTAATCTGATGTCACATAAGCTGTGCAAAACTTTCTTTAAAGGTGCCACTTTAAGACCCCCATTTCAAGAACCTGTTGTCTCATGGGATTTAAGTTTTGTGTTATCCAAATTAACTTCTCTGCCTTTTCAGCCTTCTCATTCATCCCCTTTGAAATTCCTGTCTTGGAAGACTTTGTTTTTGGTGGCTATCACATCGGCCAGGCGGGTGTCAGAGTTACAAGCATTGTCTGTAAAAACCCCCTTACCTGATTTTTCACAAAGACAAGTGTGTCCCTTCGTACTAATCCCTTCTTTTGTCCCCAAGATCTGTTCCCATGCCACCTTGAATCAATCCATAGAACTCCCAGTGTCCTTTCCAAATCATTCCAATGCAGCTGAATACAGGTTCCATCAGCTGGATGTCCATAGACAATTACGTTTTTATTTACACCTGACTAAAGAAATCAAGAAATCAGATCAGTTATTCATTTCCTTCTCCGAATCCAGGTCAGGCTTACCAGTTTCCAAAGTAACTCTCTCTAATTGGATTTCTAGCTGTATAACTTATGTTTACAATTCTGAGGGTAGACCTTTACCCTTTAAAATCAAGGCTCATTCTACCAGATCTCAGTCTACCTCTGCAGCCTTTCAAGCCAGGGTCCCACTTGATATTTGTGCAGCAGATCCGTGGGCTACCCCTCACACTTTTATTACTCATTACAAATTGGATTTAACCTACAGGAGTAGAGCATCCTTTGGTTCCACGGTACTCAGGAGTATTTTTCCTTGAGCCACCCAAGAATAAGGCGCTAGGGGCGCTGTCCCATATGTAAGAATGAAGGTGCGATAGGACTACAGAACATAAAGAAGTTATGTACTCACCATAACGTTCCATGTTTGTAGTCTGTCTCACCCTTCATTCTTACAAACCCACCCTCCTACCCCCAGCCTGGAAGTACCTGCAGACAGAAAAACATTATTATCCTTTTTTATGGAGATGTTTTAGTATTTGCTTTGTTGGTATTTTTGTTGTTCTCTCTCGTAGTTAGCAGCAAACAAGATCTGGGGATTGTACTGGTGCACCATGGGATACCTACATAGCCACAAGCCAACTAGAAAACTTCCAGCTTGTAAATAGGCCGAGTCGGAGCTGAGGATCGGCTCCGATCCCATATGTAAGAATGAAGGGTGAGATGGACTACAAACATGGAACGTTATAGTGAGTACATAACTTATTTTTTTCTATCCTTAACGGTCTAAACCAGGTAGTGTTGGATTCACAGGGCACAGAGTTTAATTAACAAATGGCAAGACACAGTCGTATTAAATGCAGCTATGATGCTGTTGAGGCCTCCTCCAGTGCACCTGCTACTAGTACAGTCATATGCAGGTATGCATGGTTGTGCATCCAGCCAGTAACAGAGGATTTCAAAGCTAAGCTCATTGATTTACCCTTGAACAAAAAGCTTTTGATGTTCTTCGTGTTTCACTGTTCAGTCATCACACTTGGGTTATCTGCCTGCAGGTAGCCCTCAGTCGGCCCGAATACCAGAGTCTTGGGATTTCTGCGTCGGATGTTGTCACTTCCATGACGTCAGGTTGTCAGAGGTATAAAACATGCAGCCGACGCCATTACATCAGCTTTTCTTGCCATGCGGGAGCCCAAAGCAGTTTGCAAGTGTCGGGTCGGCCGCTACCTGATATCTTCGTTTTTCCAGTTTCAAACCTGAAGTCTTCTAAAGCTAAGTACCCCATTGGTGATCCTTTTTTCTTGCTCCAACCAGTGTCAGAAAAAGTTAACAGTTGTCTTGCCTGTGGAAAGCAAATACCTCACAGAGATTTTCATTCTTACTGCGTCACCTGTTTAGGCCCAGACCATGACGTTCCTCGCTGTTGATTTTGTGCCTTGTTTAACGCCAATACTATTTGTCATCTGGCTATCTTTGTCGCTAAATTCTTTCGCTCTTGTTCTCCGTATTCCTAAATGGCTTCGATAAGCCATCCGTCTACCGATCTTCCGAAAAAAACGTAAGGATAAAGACAGAGACAGATTGTATAGGTCCAAAACTGACGACGCTTCCGTTAAGCAAGTCGCCAGTCTGCCGGTACTCAGTGAGACGCTTTCGCAGCCCCCGATACCCACTTCAACAGAGTCGCAAAACACTACTGAGACCCATTCGGAGTCTGGTATGCCGCAAGATGCTTCTTCGACTATGGAACCTGCGGATGTCTCTACCTTGGATGGGTCTGCAGCCGCTGTGCAGGCATTGGCTTCTAGGGGTGTATTCAGACCTACCGATGTTCGTATTAAACCATCTACTTAGTTTCTGACTAAAACTACCAAGTTTCTCATGCCCAGAGTTCGCACTACGCCTAGGAAACCGATGACCAAAGCGCATTTTCAAGTTCCCGTGCCACAGAAACAAATGCTTAGAATGACTGAAGACCTTATTACTTTAATTAGGGGAAGCCAGCCTTCCCCCATTAAAAGACAAAGAATTGATTTTCCTTCTAATTCTACAAACCATGAGTCCAATGACTCTGATCCCTTTGATTACCAGTACATACCCTTATCTACCTATGAAGATTCAGATGCAGAGGATTCCATTCCCTCTGCCTCCCCTCCAGAGGACTTTTCTTTCGGGGAAACCTTGCATACCTTAAGAGAGCATTTCCGCTGGGAATGCCAGGACTACCCACAGTCCAAAAAGAGATGCAGAATTTTTAGACTTGCCTCAGCACAGGCCTCTAGCTATACCCCCTGTACTGGATATTGTAGAGGATGTCTTCATGAAATCCAGTCTTATCCCTGATACTTTACCACCAGCTCCTAGAAAGCTTGACAAGTACTACAGAGTACCTGACTCTCTCAAATTTCTTTTTAAAAATCCCACTGCGGATCCAGAGACCATTTCCCATGGACCTAAAGGTATTAAGGCTTCTACAGCCAAAAACCCTACCCCTTTTGGACAGGGATTCCAGGGCTTTAGACAGATGGGGTAAGAAGGTATATACCTCTGCAACTCTTGCCATTAGGGCTTTAAATTGACAGTTTCACATGTTGAAGTACCAGCACCATATTATGGAACTAATTAAACAAAAAATGTTGTTGGTTCCTGATTGTACGGGAAATAAAGACTTACAAGAGTTAATGCATTCTGCAAACCAAGTTAGTAAACATACTTTGCAGTGTGGTTTTGATGCCTTAGAAGCATCTTGCAGGGCTGCTGTGTCACTGGGTATGTACTGAGAAGGCTTGCTTGGCTGAAGGAACAAATCTTGCCAGACCATGTCAAAGCAAAATTACTAGATGCTCCATTAAACCAAAAATGTATGTTTGGCACAAAAACAGAAGAATTTCTTAAAAAGATGGAGGAAAAAGCTAAGTCTATGCAAACTGTTAGATTTCTTACATGTACAGCCACCTTGATTCAGTAGGCATTGGCCTTCTAAAAACTGGTTCTTTCCAGTCCCTCCCAGACCTTCTCAGCCCAAGCCCAGGGGCAACAGACCACAAAGACTACAGTCTCAGAGTAGGCAGGGATCTAAACAATGAGTGCTCTCACCTGAAAAGCAGGGAGTGGTACGCCACCCCCTTATGGAAAAAGTTCACAATGACTTGTCTATCATCCTTCCCAGCCATGCCCCAGTACTTGCACCCATAGCAGGAAAACTCGCCCTACATGCAGAAAACTGGAAGTACATTACCCAAGACCAATGGGACCTAAACATTGTATCCCAGGTATGCAGATTTCTGCTTCCACTCACTGCCAACCTCAAGCGGGTTGCCAGACCTTCCTCCATACCACTGGACAGAGGCTCAAAAGCAAGTACTTTCTCTTCTCAGTATCAGAGCTATTCAACCTGTTCCAGTAGAACAAAGGGGACATGGTTTCTACTCCAGACTGTTCCAGGTGATCAGAAAAGAGAACTCTTGGTGCCCTATCCTGGATCTGTTCATTCTCAGCACCTTCCTGCTGGTACCAAAATTCAAAATGCTTACACTCCAGCAGCTGCTTCCTATGTTAGCCAAGGACTCCTGGCTGGTCACCCTAGACTTAAAAGAAGCTTATCTGCACATCCCCATAAGGGAATCTTGCAGGAAATATCTAGGTTTCAGGGCAGGTTCTAGGCACTATCAGTTCTCTGCACTTCTCTTTGGCTTATCTACTGAGCCCAGGGTAGTCTCAAAGTGCCTGGCTCCAGCCATTGCATATACTGCAGGCAGAGAAATATTCAATTTTACCCATACTTGGACAATTGCCTAATTCAGTCGGACAGTCAAGAATTGCTACTTCAGCACCTGACATTTGTAAAGAGACTCCTAACTTCTCTGGGGAGTATACCATCAACGAAAAGAAATCACATCTGGTACCTAGCCATAATACTGTATTCCTGGGAGCAAGCTTGAACACAACTTCCCAGATGGCATTTCTCACTCCAGAAATTTATTTGACAAATTACTTTAGATTACTGGCCACCAAAACCCAGCTATCTGTAAGAAAAATGCTGCAAACCTTAGGGTTCATGGCCTCATACATTCTACTAATTCCATATGCAAGACTGCATATAAGGAAACTTCAGTGGTACTTAAAAAGTCTCTGGTGTCAACATTCTCAGGACCTGGAAACACTGATTCCTATCATTCCTTGTCTAAGATTCATTTGGTGGGCAAAGGCTTGCAACCACAACAAGGGACTCTTTCACTCAACACCTGACAACAGATGCATCAGACATGGGGGGCTCACATGGCAGGCAAATGCATTCAAGGCAAATGGCGCCCAGGACAAATTTACCTGCATATCATTCAAAAAGAAATGTTAGCTGTACAGAATGCACTGACAGCTTTCAAATACCTTATCCTTCCAGGACAACTCTTGATAAAGACAGACAACACCACGGTTATGTGGTACATAAACAAGCAGGGGAGGAACTCGTTCCTACCCACTCTGCAGGATAGCCATGGCCCTGTGGAACACAGCCTTGAGCAATGAAGTGCACCTGCAAGCTCAATTCCTGCCAGGCAAACAAAATTCACTGGCAGACGACTTAAGCAGAAATCTACTGGACCCACATGGGTGGAAACTGGAACCCAACTCATTCAAACTTCTAATCCACAGATAGGGGACACCAGAGGTGTACCTCTTTGTTCCCCCCAAACCATCAATTGAGCAAATATTGCACCAGAAATCCCCACAGCCAAGCATGGAAAGTGGATGGCCCTATCCTTTATATGGGAAAACCTCTCAATCTATGCCTTTCCCCCTCTGCTCCTCCTCCTCAAAAGTACTACTCAAGTTCAAACAGGACAGGTCAAGGACAATCCTTATTGCACCAAACTGGCCATGCCAGCACTGGTACCCACTCCTACGCAGTCTGACAGCAGTGCCACCCTGGCACCTACATCAGACCCCCTCTCTCCTGTCCTAGCAGGAGGGACAGATTTTGCATCTTCAGCTGCAAACCCTGAACCTTGCAGCCTGGCTTATTCCCTGAATGCACCACCAGCAACCCTCAGCACACAGGTGCTGGATGTCATCCTTGAGGCCAGGAGGCCTAGTACTAGGAAATCCTATTCAGAAAAATGGAAAAGATACTGTTCTTGGAGCCAGTCTCAAGGAATGGACACAACCATGCCCACCTTACCTCAAATCCTAGATTACCTAGCAGAGCTACTTCACAAAGGCCTATCTTTCTCATCAATTAAGATTCATGCATCTGCCATCTCAGCTCATTACAATACTGAGTTACCCCTCTTCTCTCACCCTCTGATCAAACATTTCCTGAGTGGAGCTAACAATTTAAGACCCCTGAGGAGAGCTCCCACTCCTGCCTGGGACCGTAACTTTGTACTGGAGAAGCTCACGCTTCCCCCTTTTGAGCCTGCTGCTACAGCAGAGTTAAAATTCCTCTCTTGGAAAACAGCCTTACTTCTAGCCATCACTTCAGTAAGAAGAGTGTCTGTGTTACAGGCTCTCATGGCGGTGGACCCCTTCATTATTTTCCATGCAGACAGGCTTTCCGTCAGGACTAATCCATCATTTATGTCCAAGGTGGTATCCAGTGTTGCTTTAAACCAGTTCATCCATTTACCAACCTTTTTCCCTAATCCTCAAAATAAAGGGTAAAGGATCCTGCACTCCCTGGACGTGCACAGACAGCTCAGGTTCTACTTTGACAGGACTAAGCCTTTCAGAAAAACTGACCAGATGCTAGTCAGCTTTGCTACAGGGGCAGAGGGCAAGGCCATTTCAAAAGCAAACCATTTTCAAATGGATAGCACACTGCATCCATTTCTGCTACAAACACCGTGCAAAACCTATCCCACAGGGGATCAAAACTCATTCCACTAGGGCTACCTCAACCTCTGCAGCATTTCTCTGGGGAGTCTTTACCTGGGACATCCTGGAAGCTGCAACCTGGAGTTCTGTACATACCTTCACCAAGCATTACTTACCTGTCTTTTCTAAATCCAGAGCTGGATTTGTCACAGCAGTCTTGCAAGGCCTGCTAGCCAGCCCTAACACTTCTTGACTGCCTCCACCCTTCCTCGGCTTTGGGAATCAACCCAAGTGTGATGACTGCAACAGTGAAACACAAAGAATATATTACAGTTGTGTACACTTACCATAAATGAATGACTTCGAGTGTATGCACTGTTGCAGTCGTGGTTACCCTCCCTCCCGCCCGCTGACTTCTCTTTGATTTCTACCTTTACTCTTTTTGGCCACATCTTATGGATGTGGTATTTACTTTTTACTGGAGGTGTTCCACACCATGTAATTACTTCCTCTTTTGGGGGTTCCTGACGTCTGGGGCAATAAAAACTGATATAATGGTGTCGGCTGCATGTTTTATACCCCTGACAAACTGACGTCATAGAAGAAGCAACAACATCCGATGCAGAAATCCCAAGACTTTGGTATTCGGGCCGACTGAGAGCTACCTGCAGGCAGATAACCCAAGTGTGATGACTGCAACAGTGAATACACTCGAACATCTACATTTATGGTAAGTGTACACAACTTACTTTGTATAACATAACAGTAGATGGCAGAATAGATCACTGTTGTAGAACTAACAACCCCCTTCACCCCTATTTTATTTCTCTGTCTTCCCCTGGCAGGATTTGGGTCCTTGTCACATTTATTCCTTTTCTGACATGACATTTTAATACTTACTTACTTTTCTAGAACATTAGGCTTCCTCCTTCCTATGTAGGCAAGAAAGGTCTGAATTTTGGCACTTGTATCCATCTTGTTCCTGTGCTTCAGTGAACTTAGTGTGAGATGAAGACACTTAAAAGCTTTAGCAGACTGGCTTGGACATCCAGTATCCTTTGTTTTATGCCCTGTTTAGAACTACAGGTCCCAAGTAGCTGATGTCACCCTATTTACTCTGTAAACCAACCTGGTGTCACCAGCAGGCTCCAGCCAAAAGAAACAGAAATCTAACAGGATTGGCTTGAGACCAGAGACAAGGGCTCAGAATATTTTAGCACTTGATGGTATTTGATTGCCTGGTAAGAGAACCAATGAGTTAAAACAAATAAAAATAAAAAAAACAGTTTCAAATTATTTCTTCTCAAGTATTGTTTCTCAGAGATACTTTATTTGGAAATGGCTTTTGTCAGTCAACTTTCAGATCCAGTGCAATCCATGTTAAAAACCGTTTGCGAGTAGTTCAGAGCTATACTTTTTTTACAACAGTGAGAAAAGGAGTGGCAATCATTGAAAGTAGCAAGAAAATTAGTTTCCCGATTGGCAGGAGCAGACGTATCTCATCCTGGTAGGTGGGATTAGATGAACCTTATCCCAGCTGGAGGTAATGGATGAATTCTATTCCCAAATAAAATATTTCCACTCTGTTTGCCACTGGTGTCATTGAGAAGAAAGTGAATGATGAACAGTATATTTCATCTTGTTGCCCTCAGGCACTTAACCTTGTCCCCGGCAAAGCATATCGGTGCTTAATTCAGCAGTACCCCTGTAAGTGCTCTTGTGCTTCAAATGCAGCATACTTCCTTACCCCAATCACTGAAACACCTCTGATGTTTCATTGCTTTGAAAGCAATTCAACAATCATGACCACAGAAATGTGTTTCAGCTTGCTGCTGTCGCACATTCAGTGCCACATAAGCCATATCCAGTGATTGTTTCATAGTAGTCATGTAATTGAACTTTGCTTTCACTCATCACAGCCTTCTCTTCAAAAATATATTCACTTTTTGTTTACTTCTTATGGCTAATCGTAAAGAAAGTGAAACATGGCCTTTGTAATTTATTTTTTAAATATTTTTATTAATTCATCACATTAAGTTGCAACATGGGTTCACATACATTAACAGAAAAAAAGTGTAATAAGTTTCCATTGTTGTAGTATACATGTTTCTTTGTAACTGTTTTATTCACTCCAGCATTAAATGAATTGCTCAGCTCTTGTATTCTAAACTTCACTCCTCCTTTTCCTTCTTTGCATTATTTTGCAAGTACTGTTTGCTTCTCTGGACATCAGGCATTTCAGGAAGTTTTGCACCAGAACAGCAGCAAACAGCAACTCCAGGAAACTGGACAAAAGATACCTTCTTCCCCATACTATGGCCAGGTTAGTTTCTTTGTGCTTTTTCTTTGGTACCACTAATCCCCAAGGCATTACTGAAGACAAGGAAGAGAAAGCAGAATTGCTATTAATAGCTACCTTTTGACCAGTGCAGCATTGGTTTCTCCCTCATGTTGAGTCTTGCAAAGTCAGAACTCATGTTGCTTCCTCAGTTTGTGCACCTGTTAATTCAAAACAGTGGGTCCATGCTGTACCCAGACTGGAGGACTCTAAGGCTGAGAGTTTGGATTATCTAGCAATCATTCCATTTGGGCTAATGATTTTAGAGGATGTGCTAAATGTTATGAGAATTGCTAGGAAACCTAACGCAAGAAAATCCTGCCTAGCAAAATGGAAATATTCTCCATCTGGTGCCTAGGTAGAGAGCAGGATCCAAATTCCCCCCCAAGTGTCCCTAGTTCTAGTCTGTCTGTCTGACCACGGCTGTCTTATGCATCTGTAAAGGTTCATGTACCATCTGTTACTACTTGCCTGCCAGTGGATCTTCCTGTATTCTCAGCTGCCAGTGAAGGTAGTGTTGCACCTTACACCACCAAAAAGAGAAGTTATTATACCATAAGGCCTCAACTGTGTCTTAGAAAAGCTCCCATTGTCACCATTTAAACCATTTCCTTCCATGTCTCTCAAATACCTTTTGTGGAAGATCACATTTTTGGTGGGGGTCACTTCAGCAATAAGGATTTGAGTATTACAGGCTGTTATTTGCAAACAAGCATTTTTTTACTTTTCCTATGGACAGAGTCACACTGAACTAATCTTACTTTCATGTCTAAAATAGTAGAAGAAATTATCCTAAACCAAGCCGTTCACTTCCATGTCTTTTTTTTTTCCATATCCAAACCTCAGAACAAAATAGAGAATATATTGTGTTCTTTGCTTCTGCATAAGCATCTGAGATTTTGTTTAGAAAGGATTAAGCAAAAAAGAAAGTCATACCAATATATCTCTTTGCAAAGGGCAAGGATGGGGAGGTTAAAAACAGCAGACTATATCTACGGGGCAAGCCCACTGTATATTTTTGCTATACTTACCATTGCAATGCTGTTTGTTCCTGTCCATAAGGTCCATTCCACTAAAGCCACTGCAGCTTTTTTCAGGTGGATAAAATCCCAACCCATTTTGGGAGTACCTGGTCGTTAGTGCATACCTTCTGCTGATACTACAACAAAGTTTGCATCTATGACAAGGACAGGTTTGGCATGGTCGTCCTTCAAGGTCTGCAGTATTCTCAACCCAGTCAAGACCGGCACCCCTTGATTGTTTAGCTTCTCTCTTTTTTTGCTCTCCACATCTTTTAGGTTTCTAATACTATGACTAGACTGGATCCCATTCCTAACTCAAACTATGATTAAAGTTCATGAAATTAGTATTGTTTCAATCTTTGTCACCCAGAAGTGCTCTTCGCAGCACCCGCTGTGTGCCCAGTAATAAGTCCTTCTGCAGTTTGTATGGGGTTACATGGGTTGGTAACCTATCTAAATACGTTTTTAGATTTTTTTTATAAGACCAATTGCTCGTACTACTGTTGGAACTGTCTGAGTATCTTTTAAGCCAGTTTAGCTCTGTGTGTCTTCCCATATGTTATGACTGCAGTAGTGTATGTTGTACTGAACAGCAGACAGCAATATTAGGAGCTTACCTTAACAGTAAAGGTTTGAGTGTATTCACTATTACAGTACTGTATATCATATAGCTGTGTTAGGAGCTTACCTTAACAGTAGAGGTTTGAGTGTATTCACTCTTACAGTACTGAACATCATAGAGCTGTGTTAGGAGCTTACCATAATAGTAGAGGTTTGAGTGTATTCACTGTTACAGTATTGAGCATCATACAGCTGTGTTAGCTTATCATAATAGTAGTGGTTTGAGTGCAGTCACTATTACAGTACTGAACATCATATAGCTATGTTAAGAGCTTACCATAATGGTAGAGGTTTTAGTGTATTCACGATTACAGTACTGAACATTATACAGCTGCGTTAGCGACTTACCATAATAGTAGAGGTTTGAGTGTATTCACTATTACAGTACTGAACATTATACACCTGTGTAAGGAGCTTACCATAATAGTAGAGGTTTGGGTGTATTCACTATTATAGTACTGAACATTATACACTGTTTTAGGAGCTTACCGTAATAGTAGAGGTTTGAGTGTATTCACTGCTGCAGTCTTAGCCCTCCCACTATCTCCTCTGTTGTTCTTTTGAGTGTCTAGGCCTTGAGGTCTGTACCTAATTTCCTTTCACAGCTGTCAACTTCTTACTCAAGAATCAGGGATATAGCCAAAAATAATAGCAGGGCAAAGGCCCAAAATCGGAAATAATTTTTAAGTATTGTGCTAGTTTACTTAAACGTTAGTAACACAACAGGTTTTGCATCAGTGTGCAGTTTTTGAACAATAATATATGAAACTCTTTAAGTTCATAGGTCCTTACTAGGGTACTGAGCTGTGAGGATCTTAAGAAGCCTAGCCATACTTTCCCATGGTAATTTTTTATTTCTTAAATTTTGCTTGAGTAGAGTAAGTGATCCACTTTGCTTTATGCAGTATGGAAGACTGTTCCATAAGAGCAGTATTTGCTATTATAAATATCTGTCCCTCTAAAGTGTCCTGTTTGTAATAAAGAGATTGAGATCCCTTGTTTGGGTGTTTTTGCTACAGTTGGACTCGAGTGTGTAATAGTTCTGATAGGATAATGTTTGTTAAGGCTTTATATGTGAGAACAAGGTTACGTCTTATTAGCCTGTACGAAACCAAGAGACTGGCTGCATGGCCTTTATGCTTTAGGCACTTGGTATTTTTTGTATTGAGAAAATGTAATTCCAGTTCTGTTCAGTGTTTGTACTGGTACTGTGATCAGGCTAATGAGAACACAATATAGTGGAATGATTGTATCTGTGGATATTATTTTATTTATTTATTTTACATTTGTTAACGGGATAGTCCAACTGGATACATGTCCATTTTCAGTGGAGGCCCGGGGAGAAAAGCTCCAAGGAGACAAATTTACAAAGACATACAGATAATTCTTGGATACATATTTCAGCTAGTTCCATTAGATATGTAGTTGGGCACACATAAAGGTATTAAGCATCAGTCAGGTACGGTTGACAATAGGTTTATAAACAACAATGCATAGTGTAGACTAACACAGATATGCCATCATTCTTCTGTTGTGGTATATACTTTTAACAGTGCATAGTGTAGACTAACACAGATATGCCATCATTCTGTTGTGGTATATACTTTTAACAGTGCATAGTGTAGACTAACACAGATATGCCATCATTCTTCTGTTGTGGTATATACTTTTAACAGTGCATAGTGTAGACTAACACAGATATGCCATCATTCTTCTGTTGTGGTATATACTTTTAACGGTAGTATAGAAGTGGTTAGTCTGGTGTGGAACAGGGACATAGCCATTTGTTGCTGGGGTAAGTTTTAATAGTTATTTTAAATTTAGAAAGGGATACTTCTAGGGTTATGCATGTAGCAGGGAGTTCCAGATTTTGACTATATAAGAAGATTATAGGGAGTCATTGGCATGGTTGTGAGATCTGGTAACTGCTAACAGTAACTTGTCTGTGGTGTGGAGTTGCCTAGGACAGGAATACTTCTGGATTATGTTTCTTAATGAAGGTGTTATACTTAGATAAGAAGAGTAGCTTGTGTGTGATAACCAGCTGGTTATAGGTTAGTAGGTTTGGTAGTTCAAGCCAACCCCAATTGCTTTAGGTTTTGGCAATGATGTGTTTTGAAGGAGCTGTTATTGGCAAATTTGGCTATCTGATTATAGCAGGTGGTCAATTTATTGGTTTCTGTTTTGTATAGGTTGGTCAAGATTGGTGATGCATACAGTAGAGTTGAGCGAAGGTGTGTTTGTGCAGTTATAGTTCTAGCATTATGGGTCATGAATGATTTGTGTTTGTAGAGAATTCCCAGCTTTTTGTTAGTATTATTTATGGCCAGATTAATGTGTACATCAAATTTGAGCTTGTTATCAATAGTAATACCTAGAAGTTTTGTCTGGGATTCAGGTGAAATTGGGGTCTAATTTTTTGAGTGGATAGTAAAGGAGGTGGGGCAGTAGTGATTGAGGGATGAAATATGAGGAGCTTAGTTTTTTGGGGTTGAGCATTTATTTATTTATTTATTCATTCAGTTTGATTACCGGGAAGGTCCACTGGGCTGTGAAGCCCTTTTTCAGTGGAGGCCCGGGGAGAAAAGCTCCACAGTAAGTTTATTAGATAAATGTTTGTCAATCATATTAAAAAAATGCATAGTAAAAAAGAAAATACATAAAAATACAAACAATTTGGTTCAATCTCCAAAGCAGTAAACAATCAATACGTTTACAATTAAGTTTAGGAGAAAAATGAGTATACAGTGAAATAGTTGGAAGTAATTAGTCATGAGAAACAAATAAGTGATTGAGAGGTGGGGTAAGGAAGGGGAGAAGTTAGCCAGGCGTGAGGGGCGAGGAGGGTTTGAGAGGCAAGGATGGAAGAGTGCAGTTACATTTCCTGTTTAGGAAGAAGTAAGAAAGAAGTTGAGATTTAGTTATTGAGGTTATTGCAGGACCGTAGAAAGGAGGGCAGATTGTTCCATTTTTTTGCTAGGGTAAAGGATATGAGAAGCTGGCCTGTTGGGTGCTTAGGTTTATGAATGGTAAGCAGGTTTTGGTGAGAAGATCTGAGAGGTCTAGGAGGGGAATATGGTTGTAATATGTTGGATAGTGTGGGGCAGTTTGAGGGTTGGAATAATAATTTGTGGACTGTGGTCAATTGATGAAAGTCAAGAAGGTTGGGGAGTTCAAGCCAGTTTAGGGAGTGAAGGGAATTGCAATGGTGAGAGGAGGATTTGGCACTGGTGGCAAATCTAGCAATTTTGTTGTAGCATACCTCTAGTTTGGAGATAAGTCTGGAAGATAAGTTAAAGAACAGGGGAGAGCCATACATGAGAGAAGGAAGGAGATGGGTAGAGGCAAGAGTTAGCCTAGAGGAAGGAGAGAGGAAGTGGTTATTTCTGTAAAGTAGGCCAAGTTTTGTGTGTGTTTTTTGATATTCTGCTGAATACGGGAGCTAAATTTTAGCTGATTGTCTATGGTAACACCGAGAAGTTTGGCATAGTGTACGATCTCTATTTGTGAGCTGTTAAGGCTGGTGATATGAAGGGAGTTTTCATCTAGAGGGGGAAGTTTTGGAAGGGGAGAATAGAAGGATCTTGTTTTTTTGGCGTTGAGATAGGTGGTTTAGGAGCATCCAGTTTTCAGTGGTTGAGAAGGCATTTTGAGTCAGAGATTGGAGCTCAGCTAGGTTAGTGGCGCTGCAAATCAAAGTGGAATCGTCGGCGTATTGGACAGTTTTGGAGTTTGGAATGGCTTTATGGAAGTCATTAATAAAGATGTTGAATAGCAAAGGGCCTAGTATGGAACCTTGGGGTACTCCAGTGGGAGTAGGGAGGAAAGAGGAAGTGGCTTGGCCCCATTTCACTGCTTGGGATCTATTTGAAAGATAGCTGGAAAACCAAGGAAGGGTTTCTTGGGAAAGGTTAAGGTTAGAGAGATGATGTAGGAGGTGGGTATGGGAGATTGTATCAAAAGCTTTAGATAGGTCCAGCAGGATGGAGGAAACTAAATGACCAGAGTCACTGGCTGAATTGACAGTATGTAAGAAGGAGAGAAGGGCAGAGTTAGTGCTATGTCCTGGGCGGAAGCCATGTTGGGTGGGGGAAAGTAGTGGCTATAGGGCAGAAGTCAGAGACATTGTTATTTTTGCCACCCTTGTGGAGTGGTAAGATATATGCAGTTCGCCAAAGTTTGGGAACGTAAGATTCGAGTATAGATCTATTGATTAGGATACTGATAGGCAGAGCAATAGCATCTGAGGCTATTTTTAAGAAGGAGGATGGAATGCTATCAGGGGCATTAGAGCAAGGCTTTAGTTTGTAGAGGAGTTTCTTTATTAGGTTGGTGGAGACAGGTTTAAGTTCAAAATTAGGATGGTGAGGGGAGAGAGGGGAGGATTGGTCAGGGAGGGAAGGAGGGTTATTGTAGGTAAAGGTCTTAGTAAACTCAGCTGTGGAGGAGGTGAAGAAGGTATTGAATAGTATGGCAATTTCTGAGTCAGATTTGCTAGTTTCAGGACAGGGGTTGTTTTTTGTTCCAGGCCTTGAGGGAATTAATAGAGTTCCAGAATTGCTTAGGATTATTAGCATGATTTTCTTGTAGTTTTAAATAGTATGACTTTTTGTCTCTAATGACTTGTTTTTTGGCTAGGTTTCTCAACTGTTTATATTTTAGTAATGTATCAGGCTGGTTATTGCGGAGGTAGATTTTCCAGGTTTTATCTCTTTGTAGCATGGTGTTTATTGTCTTTGGTGAGCCAATGATAGGTTTTAATTTTAATTCTTTTATTTCTTATTGGGGCCAGGGAGTTAAGGATTGTTAGGAATGTTGAATTAAAGTAGTCAATGGCTTTGTCTAGAGGAAGAATTTTTAGGGGGTTCCAGTTGGTTAGCTTGAGAGAATCAGTGAAAGTAGTGGGGTTAAGTTAGTAAGGTTGCGAGTAGGAATGTATTGATGGAAGTGTGAGGACGAGGGAGTAGCTCGAATGGTCAAGGCAGGGACGTGGTCTCCTAGAGAGTCAGGAATGACTCCTGAAGTTATGGTTTTGTTAGGATGAGTTACTAGAATCCAGTCAAGTATGGAGCCAGGGGGTAGGTTTTATTAGGTCTAATAATGAAGGTGATAAGTTGAGTAAAGGTGTGTAGGTTAATTGTTGATGTGGAATTGGGGTTATTGATTTTTCCCCAGTCAGTATTTACGTCTCCTAGGATGTAGGTTTCTAGTTTAATATTGGAGGAGGTCCAGGAGAGAATGTCTTCTAGGGTGTTAGTGTTATTGCCAGGAGGAATGTAGAGGGAGATGATACAGATGCTTTTATGGATGTTTAGTTTTAATAGGCCAATAACAAGTTCAGCATTAGAGAAAGAAGGGATATGGTTGGGATATGGGAGTGATCAACATTAGAAGAAAACTATGTTCTCTCATAAAAACATCCAAGGCCAACTTTGAGAGAAAAATCGCTAAGGACACTAAAGATAACCACAAAGCCTTCTTCAGCTATGTTAGAAACCTGGGCGGAAACCCACAGATATGCTCAGAGTTGGTTCACAACAATAAAAAATACACTGAACCCACAGATATTGCCAACATTCTGGCTGACAGGTTCAGTGCAAATTTCTCCCCTCCTTCACCCCCAAAAGAAGAAATACTTATCCCAGCTGAATGTAATCTCCCTGTCATCTCAGATGTCCAAATGAGAACCGCCCTAAACAAAGCAAAAAACACAGCATCAATGGGACCTGACGGTATCCCGGGTTGCGTGTTACGTGAACTCCAAGAGGAGCTAAACCCACACATAAAAATGCTATTTAACCTTAGCCTTACTGGATATGTACCTGAACACTGGCGTACAGCAACAGTGGTCCCACTCCACAAGGGGGGTGCCTCTACAGACCCTGGAAACTACCACCCCATAAGCTTAATCAGCCTGGTCTGCAAAGCTATGGAAAGAATCATTATGGAACTCATAAACAGAGACATAGGGGACCTACAGACACTTGACCCCACCCAGTTCGGCTTTGTAAAGGGCAGATCCTGCCTTTTAAACCTGGTTGACTTTTTCGAAACAGTCACTAGAGCCATTGATGAGGGCAAAGCAGTCCATACAGCATACCTGGACT
The DNA here is from genome assembly GCF_019279795.1 of Protopterus annectens. Lineage (NCBI taxonomy): Eukaryota > Metazoa > Chordata > Ceratodontiformes > Protopteridae > Protopterus > Protopterus annectens. The sequence continues at coordinate 840,062,089 of NC_056750.1, read as the reverse complement.
TGGCTGAGGCCTTCGACACAATACCCACTCAGGCATCATAGATAAGCTCAACAGCTTAAAAGTAAACCCTTATGTCACTAGATGGGTTGCAAACTGGCTAAAGGACAGAACCCATAAAGTTAAAATCGCTGGAGCAATGTCAGACTCAAAGCCAGTCACAAGTGGTGTCCCACAGGGATCTGTCCTGGGACCCCTCTTGTTCAGCATTTATTTCTCAGATGTTAAAGCAAACACGGGAGGGCTGTGGCTGACAAAAGTTCGCAGATGACTGCAAACTAGGTGCCATAGTCGATACACCAGCAGACACACACATCCTACAAAAAGGCCTCACAGAAACGGACAACTGGTGCCGGAGTCACGGCCTTAAACTAAATGCCAAAAAATGTATAGTCATCCCCTTTGGGAAAAACAAAGTACCCACAAATTATCACATAGACAGCAACCCACTGAGTATGGAAAAAGTAATCCGAGACCTAGGGACCCAAGTCGACAGCGACCTCTCATTTGATACCCACGTTGCCAAAGTGGTTAGAAAAACATTCTACCTTGCACACCTCATCATGAAGGGATTCACATCCAGATCCAAGGATGTCATTGTACCCCTATATTCCTCCCTCATCAGACCCATGATTGAGTACAATGCCCCATTTGGTATGTACCTCACCCGGCATTTGCAACAGCTGGAGAGACCGCAAAAGTACCTCACCAAGAGGATCAAGGGTCTCCAACATATGTCTTATTCTGCCAGACTAAAGAAACTTCAGCTCTATTCAGTAGCATACCGCCTGCTCAGAGGTGATCTCTGCCTGACGTACAAGGCCATGTCCAATCAGGATCTGATGGACATGCTCCACCTCAAAAAATCCAAGTCCATCAGGACCATGAGAGCTAAAGACTTAAACCTCGGCACAAGTATGAATAGGACATGCTAGAGGGATAGATTCATAACCCAGAGGCATCTCATGCTTTGGAACAAGATCCCAGTTCGTATTAGACAGAGCCCCTCACTGACTCTCTTCAAGAGAAATCTTGATGAGTGGATGGGAGATCGTAAATTTACCCCAGGGGTCACATCTGTGTCACTGCTAGACAGGGGCACAGTAAACTAATTCTATTATATAAGGGGACCTTCATTGTGTCACTACTAGACAGAGGCACAGTATTCTAAATTTATTCTGTACATATTTTGTACCATTTCATGGGGTAGCATAAGCCACATCACTATGGCTAGGCTTACAAATGCCCCAGGGCAGATAGCCTAGTACTATACTGTGAAACTATGAAACTATGGATAAGTAGTTGGAGTAGACTAAAGCTACACCACCACCTCTTTTACTTGGGCGGTCAGATCGGAGAGAGTGAAATCCAGGTGGAAGGAATTCAGAATCATTTATATGAGGTTTTAGCCAGGTTTCAAAGATGGCTAATATATCTGGTTGGTTGTGATTGAGCCAGGCATGAAAGAGGGCTATTTTATTTAGTAGGCTTTGCGTGTTGATGGTGAGGAATTTGAGGTTTTTATTAGGGGATTTGTTGTTGGAGCTGTGGAGATATGTTTGAGAGGAGTTGGGACCAGGATTGGGGTGGATATCGCCGGCTAAGTGAAGGAAAGAGCTGAGGGGAATAAGTTTGTTGTGTTTTGATTTGGATAAAGGAGTTTGGTAGAGTTTTAGTTTGAGTTTAAAGTCATTAGTTGAGTTTGGGAACAATTTTATTTTTAGGAGGAGGATAGGCTGGGAGGGAACTAGGGAGGCTGCGATATTGTGATAGTGGGATGTAAGGAAGTTGTGAGGTGGAGTGGGGGAAGAGAGTAAGTAAAGATGAGTATAAGAGGTTGCATGGTAGAGGTAGTAGAAGGAAGAGTAATGTAAAGGAGGTGAGGATTGAAGCAAGGGGGAAGGGCATTGCTAGTTGGGGATGAAAGAGAAGTAGAAGAGTATAGGGTGATATTTGTTAGGTAGGGGGCGTGGCAAAGATAGTCAGGTGGAGTGGAGGAAAGGGTGGGGAAGAGGAGTAAGAGGATTGGTTGGTGAAGTGGGCGGGATTAGTAGGAGGAGGAATAAATGTAGGACCACTGGGGGTGGGTGGAATTTGGGGGTAGGGTAGGGGAGCGGAGTGAGGCCACAGGGCGAACGGAGCTGGTAGAGCCAAAGGATGGACAAGCACAGTGAGAAAAACAATCTGTAGCTGTAAAGACTACAGCAGAGAGGTAAGTGTAGCTAAGGAGAATTAAGAATCTAAACCAGAACAAAGGTTATAGTGGACAAGGGTAGGAGTAAATGAGGTGAGACAGGAAAGGATAGGAAAGAACACTGTAAGAAGAGCGGTAGGTAAAAGGGTCTTGCTACGTTCTTATTCAAGGGATTAATAGCATCAGATTACAGACCAATTTATGGGTATAGTGCCACCTGGTGGTAAATAAGAGAAGTGGCAGCAGGGAATAATATATCCAATATAAAGTCTAGTGAGGGAAAAATAGGAAAGTAAAGTTTGCAAAATTTGTGCAGAGCAAAGGATACGAGCGGGCTGCGGTTGGCTGCTACCTCCCGGGAGCAGTATGTAATAGTAAGATAGTTAACAAGGGTAAAAACAAATATAATAGTGATATAATAATTGTGTTATTAAACCACATACACTGAACTTTTCTTATTGAGGAAGAAATTATGTTCTATAGGGCAGAAACAATGGTATCAAGGCATTCTCAGTAAGCCAACTTTCGACTGACTGAAAATTTTCCTGGGTTATTTTGTGTAGGTCTGCTAGGGTAGGGGCGCTGCATATAATAGTATAATGATCTGTGTATTGGATAAGGTTTGAAGTATTTACAGCTGAATGGAGATTGATATTAAAAATTGAGAACAGCAGGGGGCCTAGTATAGATCCCAGAGGTACACCGTGTCACAGGTAAGAGTGGAGACAAGTTGTTCCATAGTACTGCCTGTTGCCTATTGTTGAGGTAGTTTTTAAACCAGGAGACTGATAATTTATCTAGGCCTAGGTTAGTAAGGTATGAGTTTAATTTTTCATGATTAACCATATCAAATGCCTTTGATAGGTCTAGGAAGAGGGCTGAAAAAAGCTTACCATTGTTTCTGTTGTGGTTAATGGTATCTGTGAATGCTAGCAGGGCAGTGGTTGTGCTATAATCTGGACGGAACCTGTGTTGGGTTTGGGATACGAGTTCTTGATTAATAAGGTGGGTCATTAATTGTTGGTGAATACATTTCTTCAGTATTTTAGCAAGTGGGGATAGGATAGCTGATGGTCCGTAGTTAGATATATCATACAAATTGCCACTTTATGAAGGGGTATAATATAGGCAGTTTTCCAGATCAAGGGTACTGAGCTTTCGGAGATGGATCTGTTTATTAGGATAGAGACTGGTATAGCTATTTCAGTTGCTGCCAGTTTTAAGAATTCATTGAGGAGGGAGTCTGCTGCTAGTGTTGTTGTTTTTAATTGAGAGAGTAATTTTCTTATGTAGGAGTTTGGGGTGGGATGTAGCTTAAAAGTGGGGCTATTAGGTTTGGGGTGGACAGTAGTGGTTTTGGTATGAGGTTGCTTTTGTGCAAGGGCAAGTACAGTCTCAGTAAAGAAAGCATTGAATGATTCTGCTATGTTTTCTTTCATTAATCCTGTTGTTGAGGGTGGGGTGGTGATTTTTCCAGGGTGTAGTAACATGTGTAAACCTGCCCAGATTTTTTTTGGGTTGTTCATGTGTTGATTTTGGTGGGTAATAAAGTAATTTCTTTTATCTTGCATGACTAGTTTTTTGTTAGATTTCTAATCTGCTGGTATGCTTGCTGTGTACTTGGGGGTTTTGTTGGACCTCCAGGTTTTCCAGGCTCTCTTCCTTTCTGTTATTTTTTGTCTTGTTTCCCTAGTTAACCATGCAACTGCTTTGGCCTTAACTCTGGTAGCTCTTTCAGGGGCATGCCTATTTAGTATTTGTAGAAATGTTGCGTTAAAGTGTTTGGAGGCTTCTTCTAGGGGTAGGTAATACAATTGGGACCAGTTGTATAGTTTTAGATCATGTAAGAAGTTTGATAGGTTAAAGTGATTTTTGTACCTAATTGTTTGGCGTATAGAGGTTTGGGGGTGGTGGGACTTGTATTTAAGTAAGGATGGTCGCTTAGTGAGTTAGAAGTGTGCCTGCTAGGTAGGAAGAAGGAATTTTATTTAGTAAAATGTAGTCTAGAAGAGTTTCTATTTTTCTACTGTCTACACTACTGGGTTCATTGATTAATTGAGAGAAGGAAACTAGGTTAATATGATTAGTGGGAGCTTGGGAAGAGCATGTGAGACCGTCAATATTGAAGTCCCCTAATACAATACTCTCCTGAGGCAAGGATTGTGATAGCCATTGTAATAAACTTTCCATGATAGGGATATTATTGCCTGGGGGGATATAACCTGTTATTAAGTTGATAGTTTTGTTGTTGCCTATTTTGAGATTAGTTAGTAGTATTTTTGCTTTGTCCAAGGGGAGTAATGGTTAATTCAGTTTTAGCTATTGTTATTGTATTTTTGAAAAGCAGGGCAATGCCACCGCCCTTCTTTTTCAGTCTGTCTTGACTAAGGATACTGTATCCAGGTGGCAGGATTTCTGTATCTTTGGTAGTTGGTTTTAGCCATGTTTCTGTTAAACTGATTATATCAGGGTGATATTGTGAGATTATAATATGAAGCTTGTGTATTTTATTGTTTAAGCTAATGATGTTTAGATTTAGGAGGAGTAGACTATTTGCTGGCCTGATATTAATTTGGGTTCATTTGGGAAGCTGTTGTGCTTTACTTAGGGATTTGTATCATAGGGGCCTGGGTTTGGGTGGATATCTCCATCATTTAATAGTTGTTTGTTTGTTTGCAGTAGTTTCAGTAGCTTTTGTAGTATTATGTATTTGGTGGTTGCAGTTGATTTGGTGTTGATGAGTTTAAGAAGGGTATGGCTTATGGCTGTAGTATTGAATAGGGGAGGGTTTATTGTTAGGGGTAACTGGGTGGGATGGGTGTGATAATGGATGTGGATTTATGGGTGGGGGGGTTGTTTTGTACAGAGTAGTTGTAGGAAGTGGTGTGGTAGGTAAATACTAGGAAGAGTAGTAGGATCATTTGCTGGAGGAAGTTATTCATAGTTAAAGTGGATAGTTAATTACCAGGAATGTGTATGGATAGTAAGGAATGTGTTTGGTTTCTGGAACGGCAAGAGGCAGGAAGGATGTGGATTGGGTGTAGGTTGAATGGAGGTGGGAATGGATAGGTATAAATGTAGTTGATGTTGGGGTGGGTGGGAATTGGTGATAGGGTAGGGTAGCGGAGTGAGCCCGAGCATAGTGAGGGCGAACGGAGCAGGGGCAACCGAGCTGGCAGGTAAGCCGACAAAAAAACTATCAGACCTGAGCATAAGAGTAAGTTGGTTATGCTGCAAGGTTTTGTTCTATTCTAGCTTAAATAATATAACGTAGGGTTAGTTTCCCTGTTCTGCAGTAGTTTATATCTTCGATTAGGGCTATTTTTATTTCAGCAACTTAAGCCTCACTGTAGTCAGGATCTTTATGTAGATTCCAAAGGGGTAGTAACAAAGGTAGGAAGAAATGGCCTGAGAGGATGCATTTAAATTGTAAGACCTATAGATAAATACAGATAAGGTTTGCTGTAAGTAAGGAGGGTGAGGGTGGAAACTATACCTGCCGCCTGCCTTCAGGTAGGCATACAGGGAAAGATGAAATTCTACAATAAACCTTGTTTTATAGATGGCGTTTTGTTGGCTGGAGTCTTTAGCTGGATATGGACACTATGCCTTTAGATATAAGCCATGTTACAAAAAAGACTTACTTGCAGTACTGGATATAGGTAGGTACTAGGCTATCGGCCCTAGGGCCCCATACAAGCCTAGCCAAAATTGTACCCTGGCTTTCGCCACCCAAGAAATTTATTTTCCTGTGCCCCTGTCGAGCAGAGCCACAGAAGTGATCCCCGGGGTGAATTTTCCATTTCCCATCCAATCATCAAGATTTTTCATGGAGTGCTAATGAGGAGCTCTTTTTGACATAGATAGGTAGTCTGTTCCAGAGTATGGGAAGTCTCTGGGACAGGAATCTATCCCTCTAGCATGTTCTGTTTATTGTGGTGACAAGGTTTAGGTCCCTAGAGCGTGTAGCTCGGAAGGATTGAGATTTCTTTAAGTGGAGCATGTCCAACAACGCTGGGTTTGACATAGTTTTGTATGTTAGGCAGAGATCGCCCCTGAGCAGGTGATATGCGATGGAGTAAAGCTGTAGTTTTTTGAGACCGTCTGCATAGGGCATCTGTTTGAGGCCAGTAATCCTCTTTGTGAGGTATTTCTGTGGTCTTTCCAGTTGTTGTAGATGTCTTATGAGGTACATACCAAAAGGGACGTTGTACTCTATAATGGGTCTAATGAGTGATGAGTAGAGGGGAACAATGACCTCTCTTTTTCTGGATGAGAATCCTTTTGTGATGAGATGAGCCACATAGAAGGATTTCCTGACCACTGTGGCGATGTGATTATCAAAGGAGAGACTACTGTCCACCTGTGTCCCAAGGTCTCATCACATTTTCGGCATTAAGTAGACTACCAGCTATGTGGTAGTTCATGGGTACAGAGTTTTTACCAAAGGGGATGACAATACACTTTTTGGCATTGAGCTTCAGGCCATGGATTTGACACCAGGTATCTGTCTCAGTGAGGCCCTTTTGTAGTTTGTCCACATCGTTAGGAGTTTCGATTATGGCTCCTAGTTTGCAGTCATCTGCAAACTTTGTTAGCCAAAGACCTTCTGTGTTGGCCTGCATTTCAGAGAAGTAGATACCAAACAGGAGAGGACCCAGGACTGAACTCTGTGGTACTCCACTTGTCACTGGTCTGATGTCGGATTTGGAATCCGCTACAGTGTGGGTTCTGTCCGTGAGCCAGTTGGCAACCCATCTTCTTACATAGGGATTTATACCTAGTTTAGTGAGCTTATCTATAATTCCAGAGTGAGGGATGGTGTCGAAAGCCTTGGCAAGATCTAGATAAGCTGTGTGAACCATTTTACCCTCATCTATGGCTTTGGTGATTGCTTCAAAGAAATCAGTTAGGTTTAGGAGACATGATCTGCCTTTTACAAATCCAAACTGGGTAGGGTCCAGAGTTTGGAGATTACCAATGTCTTTGTTTATGAGTTCCACGATGATACGTTCCATGGCCTTGCAGACCAGGCTCGTCAGGCTAATGGGGCGGAATAATGCTTAAAGAAAAGTTTGTTGTCGACATAAGTTCCCAGATCCTGATTTTGGGATCAACTTTCAGGGGTGTTGTCCATGTGATAGTTACAAGTGTGATCGTTCTGGTCAAAGGATGCCATTATACATTTCTTGGCATTTTTCTCACCAGCTATTTGTTTGAGAAAGTCCCTCTTTGGTGGATCTTGCTGAATTCTGCAGTTTCTGGTACCAAGTTTGCTGTCATCTGTAGACTTAGCCTTAAATCTTTAATATTTCCTTTGTCCTGCAATACGTATATGCCAAAGAGGAGTGGCCTAATGACTGAAACCCTGGAGTACAACCACTATTGACAGGTCTTTGGGAGGAGGTAAAGCCTCATACCCTAATTTCCTGTGTTATGTTTGTGAGCCAGTTTGCTATCCATCAGGTTTTATAAGAATTCACATTTTACTGAAGAGTTTATCTACGATGCCAGAATCTGGATATAATATCAAACACCTTTATGAGGTATAGATATGTGGTGTGTACTGATTTGCCCTCATCCATAGCTTCAGTAACCTACTGAAAGAAGTTGACCAGGTGTAGTAGGCAAGTTCTCCTTGTAATGAATCCGACCTGGCTTGGATCAAGAGCTTGTAGGTTGCCTAAATCTTCATTTATTTTTCTATAATGATCATTTTCGTAGGCTTACTGATGAAGCTGGTCAGACTTATGGATCTCTAGTCAGGTCAGTTGATGCCCCAGCTTTCTTCAGGGGAGGGATGATTGCTGCTGTTTTCCATTCATCCATCATGAAGCCCGTTTGGAGGCTTGACTTTGAATAACCCTGTATAGGGGGTCTGACAAGTCCTGTTTCAGGCTGACCAGTATAACCTGCTACATTATCTGGCCCCATGAAAGTAGAGTTTTTGACCTTGAATAGTGCCTTGAGAACTTGTTCCTGGGAGACTTTAAAGGAGGTGTGGAGGTGGAGATGTGATTTGGGAATGTAGAAGAGGTGATGGGTAAAGTTTGAGCTAAATTTGTCCTCTAGCCCTAGCTTTGTCTTCTGGATCCAAATATGTGATATAATTGACTATTAGCTCTATGCAGGGCCATGCACTGTATCTGATGGCCCTCTCTTAGTTAAAGAAAGCTTGGTGGTTGTCCTTCCCCTGCATGGTCATTTTTATTCATATCTGACTCTGGTTGATTTGATCAGTGTCTGGAGCTCTCTGTTAAGTTTTTAGCTAGAACGTTTTTAACATTTTCTGAGTTAAATTTATTTTTGCATGCAGTGAGTTTTTATCTTTTATTATAGAGCCTGTTTATATTTGGGTTCCACCACAGAAGCTTCTTAAGTTTGACATTGTATTTACTTTGGAGGGGAAGGATGCCTCTCTACAGCTCTGTACATATATGCATAGAATGTGGAGGTAAAGCCTTTGCATACTCTCTGAATAATGAGATGCTGGAGAATTCTTCTGACTTCATTCTTGTGAATATGACTGCTTTGTGGTCCAATCTGAACAGTGAGTGCGTGAACGTTGATGGGGAGCAAAGCTGTCCCATGCTGCTAAGGCCCAACTCCAAGGTGTTATTGTCCATTGTTAGGGTGAGGACTACCTTATTCAGAGTTGTATGGATGACGCCCAGAAATTTCTGGGCATACATGTCTGAGGTTGTACAAGTCTCTCTGTTAATAGAGGAGTAGTTCAAGCCTTCTAGGAGAATATTGTTTGGCTTAATTGACATGGACGCCATGCCAGTGATGCTGGAGCTATGGCCTGAGAGCAACACAGAGGGGATCCTGTAGTTAACATTAACAAAACTCCTTATCGTATCATAGCCAAGTTAGATATGGAGGAGTTGTGGGTCATTATCTTGTTTGAGCCTGGAAGTGAATTTTTTTAAGAATATGGAAATACTGCTGCCTTTATCACTTTCATTTAGTAGGGTGGGCCTGAACGTGTGGTAGGTATGGAAACTTTGTCCTGATGGAGCACACTCATTGGCCTTGAACCAGGTCTCTGGTGATATCCAGGGTATTGACTGCTTGTAGAGAGTAGATTATTTTATTTTTTTGGCTGTTACAATTAATACCTTTATTTTATTTACATTCTGTTTATGTTGACACATTAGAAGACGTCTTTTGTCGTAAAAAAGCCACCATGGGAAGGGCAAGAATTTAGCCAGTATAGGAAAGCCTTAGGGGAATTGATGCTGACCATCCCTGACAAAGCAGTTAAGGCGGTCTGTATTTTCTCCCAGACAGATATCCATTGTACTCCCAGAGATTAAGCCTGTTGTTGAAGTCAGGAATCTCTTTTTTTTTTTTTTTTTTTTTTTTTTTTTATTGCAGCACCATTTGTGGTGAGGGTAAAATGCTGATCAAGGCTAGGTTCATACCTGCCTCAAAAACACATTCCATCAGCGGTATCGCGTCTCACTTCATATGGTCCAGGGAGGTACATCTCATGTCATTTACACCCACACATGCTATGACTTTGTTATATGTGTACTTGATGCTGCAGGGACTTGGAACCTGGTAAACAGCTGACCATGATCCTGTCCTTGCACAGTGTGATTATTGTTGCATCAGTATGTCAGTATGAAGTTATCTCTGACTAGGGTATTGGATTCTGCGGAGGTATGCGTTATGGGCTTTTGATTTCAAATGGTGTAACTCATACATGTATGTGAGATTGCTGAGCGTACTTGTTTCTTAGGTTACATTTGGGAGAAGTTTGTGGTTTAGGTGAGTTACTTGTGCCTCAGTATATGTATGTCTTTGTGTGTGTTCTGAGCTGCATGTGATTGGTTTAGTATAATGATGTGTAGCACTGACAGCCGGCTTATTTATGGTAGTTTTGTGAGATTTGTTTCCAATAATGTTATGTAATTACATTTTCCGTTTAAGTATTAGGTGGTTGTCAGTAAATCTGAGACGGTTGCTACATGGTTTCAGAATGTCCATTTCAGTCCAGCTGGCTACAGAGTCAGTCCAATGATTCCAGATGTTTACTAATGTGGCTTAAGGGGGAATAGCACCTATATGGTTTGGAGTTAATTTATTGACGTGCTAATAGAGCAGCCTGAGTCTACACAGAAAGCATCTTCCGCAACTTCTGAGTGAAGCATTTTGGCTCATAGTTAAGCTATTGATTTGGAGTGTGGAGAAAGAAAATTTGGTTTGAGCACCAGGTAGGTAGTAAAATGTGTCTAGACAGGCTCTGAGATTGGCTTTAGACATGCAACAATGTACTGCTGTTTAGCCCTGTAGTTTATAGAGCTATAAGTGGAAGGTGGAGGAGTTGTGTAATGTTCCTATGAAAGAAAGAAAATGAAAGTGGCTGCATCTATCAATTCTGCGTGGAGCCCCACCCACCACTGTTAAGGTGAGGAGCTAAAGTTAAAGAACCAATAAGAAAGCAGCTGGAACTTAAGCCAGTAATGTCTATCCCTCAGATAAAACAATAAATTAATCCTGGTCTTTGAGGAATCACTACAGCTGTCAAGAAGTTTGCACTCTTATTAGAAAACCAACTTTAACTGTTTGCTTACTTTCTTGCTGCTTGCCTTTAGTCCTCAATGGTACAGCAGAAAGTCAAAAATTTTATGAGGGCATGGCAAAGTGTGAGGCAAGATCAAGGATGTTATGCAAAATCATTGACTGCTGACAGCTGTATTTTCTTTACCATCCCCATTTTTCCATCTTTTTTTTACCAGGCATCTGTCTTCCTCTGGACTCACCTAGGACGCAGAGGAGCATATTGGGGCTTTGTAGATGGGTCACTGTTCACTGTGGATAACTCTTCCTGGCTCACTTGTGCTCTGGTACCTTTGCACAAGTCAACCTGACGCACAAAGGGCAAGAAAGCTTTGAAGATGGTATCAGCTAACTCCCCTCATATCAATGACATCCTGATGTGTGCATGGGAGGAATCTGTTGACTCTCCTTAGACCAGTGGCAGACATCTTGATGTGTGTGTGTGGGAGGAAGAATTCCTCGTATCAATGACATCCTGATGTGTGCATGGGGAGGGAGTCCACTGACTCCCCTTATACAAGTAACATCCTGATGTGTGTGGGAGGGAGTCCGCTAACTTCCTTCATACTGGTAGCATCCTGATGTCTGCGTAGCAGGGTTTCAGATGAAGCAAGAAGAAGGAAGTTAATTTTGAATGTTGTGCCAGCCGTTGGCATCATGCTCCCTGGGAGGATGGCCTAATGGTTAAGGTGTTTGCCTTGCAAGCACAAGGTGCAGGGTTTGAGTCTCACAAGGGATAATTGGCTAGGCTTAAAATGGCTCCCAAGGGCAGTTGGCTTAGTACTAATCTATGAACCTATGAAGACAGGAATCCTAGATTCTGTGACTGATGTAGTGAATGTATTTGAACACCTACAGTCACAGTAAGTTCCTAACATGACTACTCTTTCTTCTTGTTCTGCTCGGTCCAACATGTGGTGGTAAGGGTTGATGTTTTGTTTCCCTTGTGGTACAGGAGAGGCCAGTATGCATTTTCACAAATTCCACTGGAAAGTTAAAACAACTGCCATTACAAACAAACAAAATTAAAGAAAAACAATGTAAAGAAAAAAAAAAACAAGCTTGAAGCACTGAATGATACTTTTAAACATTTTCGTCTATCTTGTTTAATAACCTTTTTTCATACTCTGAATCTAAAGAAGTCAGCTAAACAGCAGAGAGACAGTCACTTACTCTGGGCCTTTTAAAACACAGACGGAAGCTCTTTGGGTTTTACTTTCTAATAAAAGTATCATTTGGCATTCCAAGCAGCTGTTTGTTTTTTAATATTGTTTTGTAAACTTCAGCAAAGAAAAAAGCCAAACTTGTTCTCATTGCGTTGCAGTGACCTGTTTATTTTATTTATCATTTGTTAGGTGCCCTTTTTCAGCAGAGACCCGAGGAGGAAAGCTCCAGAAAACAATGTTTACAGTAAGTTATAAAAGTGATTAACAGGTGTATACAAGAGAGAGAATACAGATATAAACAGATATATTAACCAAAATCATGATACAAAAATCAGTAAAAAAATAATATACCTTGTGCTAAAACATTTGTACAAGCTACCCTTAGTAACCTTAAAATAACACTGTGCAAATCTAGTTATATGGTAGGAGAAAGAGGGGAAGGGAGGACTAGAAAATAGACAGATCCTACTTTTAGCACAGAGTCAAGTCCTGCAAAAATAGTGGGGTGGCAGGGTAAGAGCAGGAGAGACTTGATGACGGTCTTTAAGAAACTCGTAGCATACGTTGCTGAGAAGAGAGGTAGAAAGCTAGCTAGCAAGGGACTCTAAGACAGAGGGAAGTAGAGGTAGTGGTTAGATGGGAGAAGAGGGCTGGGAAAAAAGAATGTCAAGTAGGGTTTTTACAGGGGCAACACCAGGAGTTATGTAGGTAGTCCTTTAGGGTAAGTTAGAAGTTGTTTGACTTTTGGAGAGATCTGAATGGGAGAGGAAGCTTGTTCCAAGATTTAGAGACTAGATACATGACTATAAAGACTTTTACCTATGGTTTTATTAAGTTTGGAAAGTTGCAAGTAGATGTTGGTTAGAGCTGTGGAGTTCACTGTTAGGGACATAGGGAGAGACAAGTTGTTAATGAGGGACAAGCTAAGGGTTGAAGCAAGATGGTGTGTGTCATGTGAAGCTGATGCAAAAGGAGTTGGTTATGGAGCTCTAGGCAGTTTAGTTTTTTTAGTGCGAGGCAGTGGTGTGTGCGATAGGGGAGATTTGTGGCAAACTTGGCGATTTTATGATAAGTAAGTTCAAGTTTGTTAGAGGTTTTTTTGTAGACTGGTGAAAATAGGGGCAGCATATAGTAGAGTAGGAAGGAGGTAGGCTTATAGGCTTCGGCAAGGGATGCTTTGGATTCTTGTGTAAGGAATTTATTTCTGTATAGCAATCCAAGTTTCTGGTGGTCTTTTTGATGCAAGTTATTCCAAGTTGCTGGTGGGTCTTTTTGATGCAGTTATTGATATGGGTGTCTAATTTTAGTTTGTCGTCTAGGAGTATGACAAGAAGTTTAGTTGTGGGACTCTGCCTGAATAGTTGTGTTGTTTAGGGATGAGATAGAGGAGGATAGTTTAAGAAGGAAAAGAAGAAGTTTAGATGTACTTCGTATTTCACTGTTGCAGTCATCAATCTTGGGTTATCTGCCTGCAGACAGCCCTCAGTCGGCCCGAATACCAGAGTCTTGGGATTTCTGCGGCGGATGCTGTCACCTCTTCCATGATGTCAGGTCGTCAGGGGTACTAAACATGCAGGCAACGCCATTACATCAGCTTTTCTTGCCGAGCGGAGCCCGAAGCAGAAGCAGTTCGCAAGTGCCGGTCGGCCACTACCTGAAATTTTTGTTATTCGAGTTTCAAACCTGAAGTCTTCTAAAGCCAAGTACCCCATTGGGGATCCTTTTTCTTGCTCTAACCGATGTGAGAAAAAGTTAACAATCGTCTTGCCTGTGGAAAGCAAATACCTCACATAGATTTTCATTTGTACTGCATCACCTGCTTAGGCCCAGACCACGACGTTGCTCGCTGTAGGTTTTGTGCCCTGTTCAACACCCGAACTATTCGTTGGGCTATCTTTGTCGCTAAATTCTTTCGCTCTCGTTCTCTGTATTTTGAAAAGGCTTCAATAAGCCATCTGACTACCGATCTTCCGAAAAAACGTAAGGATAAAGACAGAGACAGACCGCATAGGTCCAAAACTGATGATGACACTTCCTTTAAGCTAGTCGCCAGTCCGCTGGTACTCAGTGAGTTGCTTTCGCAGCCTCTGATACCCGCTTCTACAGATTTCAGGCCTCTGCTGAGACCCATTCGGAGTCTGGTATGCCGTGAGATGCTTCTTCGACTATGGAACCTGCGGATGTCTCTACTTGGATGGGTCCGGAGCCACTGTGCAGGCACCGGCTTCTGAGAATGTATTCAGTCCTTCCGATGTTCGTATTAAACTGACTACTTGGTTTTTGACTAAAACTACCAAATTTCTCAGGCCCAGAGATCGCACCACTCCTAGGAAACTGATGACCAAAGCACATTCTCAAGCTCCCATGCCACAGAAACAAATGCTTAAAATGGCTGAAGACCTTATTACTTTAATCAGGTAAGCCAGTCTTTCCCATCTAAAAGACAAAGGATTGATTTTCCTTCTGATTCTACAGATCATGAGTCCAAGGACTCTGACCCCTCTTGATTACCCCTTATCTACCTGTGAGGATTCAGATACAGAGTATTTCATTCCCTCTGCCTCCCCCTCCAAGTGGACTTTTCTTTCAGTGAAACCCTGCATACGCTCAGAGAGCATTTCTGCTGGGAGTGCCAGGACTACCCACAGTCCAAAAAGAGACTCAGGGAATTTTTAGACTTGCTTCATCACAGGCCTCTAGCTAATCCCCCCCGTTCTGGAAATTGTAGATGATGTCTTCATGGAATCCAGTCTTACTCCTGATACTTTGCCACCAGCACCTAGAAAGCCTGACCGGTACTACAGACTACCAAACTCTCACAAATTTCTATTTAAAACTCCCACTGCGGATCCAGAGACCATTTCCCAGGGACCTAACCTAAAGGTATTAAGTCTTCTACAGCCAAACAACCCTACCCCTTTGGACAGGGACTCTAGGGCTTTAGGCAGATGGGGAAATAAGGTATATACCTCTGCAACTCTTGCCATCAGGGCTTTAAATTGCCAGTTTCACATGTTGAAGTACCAGCAGTATATTATGGAACTAATTAAACAAAAAAAAATTATGTTGATTCCTGATTGTGCAGAAAATAATGATGTACAAGAGTTATTGCATTCTGCAAAACAAGTTGGAAAACATACTTTGCAGTGTGGTTATGATGCCTTAGTAGCATCTTGCAAGGCTGCTGTTACTGGGTCTGTTCTGAGAAGGCATGCTTGGCTGAAGGAACAAATCTTGCCAGATCATGTCAAAGCAAAATTACTAGATGCTCCATTAAACCAAGAATGTTTGTTTGGCACAAAAGCAGAAGTAATTCTTAAAAAGATGGAGGAAAACGCTAAATCTATGCAAACTGTTAAAGATTTCCTACAGGTACAGCCACCTAGATTCAGTAGGCATTGGCCTTCTAAAAACTGGTCCTTTCCAGTCCCTCCCAGACCTTCCCAGTCCAAACCCAGGGGCAACAGACCACCAAGACTACAGAATGAGTATGCGCAGATCTAAACAATGGATTGCTCCTACCTCAGAAACATGGAGTGGTAAGCCACCCTCTTATGGAAAAAGCTCACAATTACTTGTCCTTCATCCTTCCCAGCCATGCCCAAGTACTTGCACCCCTAGGAGGAAAACTCGCCCTGCATGCAAAAAGCTGGTAGTACATTACGCAGGACAGATGGGTCTTAAACATTGTATTCTAGGGATACATATTTTACTTCCACTCACTGCCGACCCCAAACGGATTGCCAGACCTTCTCCCAAACCAGTGGGCAGTGGCCCAAAAGCAAATACTTTCTCTGCTCAGAATCAGAGCTATTCAACCAGTTCCAACAGAGCAAAGGGGACAGGGTTTTTACTCCAGACTGTTTCTGGTGCCCAGAAAACAAAACTCTTGGCGCCCTATCCTGGATCTATCAGTTCTCAACACCTTCTTGGTGGTACCAAAATTCAGAATGCTTACTCTCCACCAGCTGCTTCCTATGCTAGCCAAGGACTCCTGTCTGATCACCATAGACTTTAAAGAACTTTATCTGCACATCCCTATAAGGGAATCTTGCAGGAAATATCTACGTTTCAGGGCAGGCCCTCTGCACTATCAGCTCTCTGCACTTCCCTTTGGCTTGTCTACTGCACCCAGGGTATTCACAAAGTGCCTGACTCCAGCCTTTGCATACTGCAGGCAAAGAAAAATTCAAATTTACCCATACTTGAATTGCCTGATTCAGGCGGACAGTCAGGAATTGCTACTTCAGCACCTGACATTTGTAAAGAGACTCCTAACTTCTCTGAGGGTATACCATCAACGACAAGAAATCACATTTGGTACCCAGCCAAAAGATTGTATTCCTGGGAGCAAGCTTGAACACACCTTCCCAGATGGCATTCCTAACTCCAGAAAAGCAAGTTTATTTGACAAACTACTGGCCACCCGAACCCGGCTATCTGCAAGAAATATACTGCAAGCCCTAGGGTTCATGGCCTCATGCATTCTCCTAATTCCATATGCAAGACTGCATATAAGGAAACTTCAGTGGTATTTAAAAAGTCTATGGTGTCAACATTCTCAGGACATGGAAACAGTGATTCCTATCATTCATTACCTAAGGACAGAGTTACTTTGGTGTGCAAGAGACCTGCTACCACAACGAGGAACTCCCTTTCACTCAACCCCCCCCCCCCCACCACCACCACCACCACCACCCAAACCCTGACAACAGATGCATCAGACTATGCATAGGGGGCTCACATGGCAGGCAGATGCATTCAAGGCAAATGGAGCCCAGGACAAATGCACCTGCATATCAATCAAAAAGAAATGTTAGCTGTACAGAATGCTCTGACAGCCTTCAAATACATTATCCTTCCAGGACAACTCTTGATAAAGACAGACATCACCACAGCTATGTGGTACATAAACAAGCAGGGGGGGGGGACTCATTCCTACCCACTCTGCAGGTTAGCCATGGCTCTGTGGAACACAGCCTTGAGCAATCAAGTGCACCTGCTTAATTCCTGCCAGGCAAACAAAATTCACTGGCAGACGACTTAAGCAGAAATCTAGTAGACCCCCACGAGTGGAAACTGGAACCCAACTCATTCAAGCTTCTAATACACAGGTGAGGGACACCAGAAGTGGACTTCTTTGCTTCCCCCCAAAGCCATCACTTCAGGAGCAAAGTTTGCACCAGAACTCCCCACAGCCAAGCATGGAAAGTGGATGCCCTATCCTTTACATGGGCAAACCTCTCAATCTATGCCTTTCCCCCCCTCTGCCCTTCCTCTTGAAAGTACTACTCAAGATCAGACAGGACAGGCCAATGGCAATCCTGATTGCACCAGATTGGCCACGCCAGCACTGGTACCCACTTTTGCAAAGTCTGACAGCAGTGCCACCCTGGCACCTGCATCAGACCCCCTCTCTGCTGTCCCTGCAGGAGGGCCAGATTTTGCAGCCTCAGCTGCAAACCCTGAACCTAGCAGCCTGGTGTATTCCCTGAGTACATCATCAGCAACAGTCAGCAAACAGGTGCTGGATGTCATCCTTGTGACCAGGAGGCCTAGTACTAGGAAATCCTATTCAGAAAAGTGGAAAAGATACTGTTCTCGGAGCCAGTCTCAGGGAAAGGACACAACCATGCCCACCTTACCTCAAATCCTAGATTATCTAGCAGAGCTGCTCCACAAAGGCCTATCCTTCTCTTCAATTAAGATCCATGCCTCTGCTATATCAGCTCATTACAATACTGAGCCCATCCCTCTTCTCTCAGCCTCTGGTCAAACAGTTTCTGAGAGGAGCTAACAATTTAAGACCCCCCCCCCCCGAGGAGAGCTCCCACTCCTGCCTGGAACCTTAACTTTGTACTAGAGAAGCTCACGCTTCCCCTTTCGAGCCTGCTGCTACAGCAGAGTTAAAATCCCTTTCTTGGAAAACAGCCTGACTTCCAGCCATCACTTTAGCAACAAGAGTGTTAGTTGCAGGCCCTTATGGCTGTGGAACCCTTCATTATCTTCCATGTGGACAAGGTTTCCCTCAGGACTAATCCATCAGTTATTCCCAAAGTGGTATCCAGTGTGGCTTTAAACCAATCCATCCATTTACCAACCTTCTTTCCTAATCCTCAGAATAAAGTGGAAAGGATCCTGCACTCCTTGGATGTGCACAGACAGCTTAGGTTCTACATTGACAGGAATAAACCTTTCAGAAAATCTGACCAGCTGCTAGGCAACTTTGCTACAGGGGCAGAGGGCAAGGCCATTTCAAAGCAAACCATCTCCGACTGGATAGCACAGTGCATCCATTTCTGCTACAAACACCATGGAAAACCTACCTCACAGGGGATCAGAACACATTCCACTAGGGCTACCTCTACCGCATTTCTCCCCGGAGTCCCTACCAGGGGCATTCTGGAAGCTGCAACCTGTAGTTCTGCACACACCTTCACCAGGCATTACCACTTACCTATCTTTTCTAAATCCAGAGCTAGATTTGCTACAGCAGTCTTCCAAGGCCTGCTAACCAGCCCTAATACTTCTCGGCTGCCTCCACCCTTCCTCAGCTTTGGGAATCAACCCAAGTGTGATGACTGCAACAGTGAATACACGAAGAACATAATACAGTTGTGTACACTTACCATAAATGTAGATGTGAGAGGTTATTCACTTTTGCAGTCGTGGTTACCCTCCCTCCAGCTCCCTGACTTTTCTATACTTTCTATATATCCACTTTTTTGGCTATATCTTATGGCAAGGGTATTTACTTTTTACTGGAGGTGTTCCACACCATGTAATTGCTTCCTATTTTGGGGGCTCCTGACATCTGGGGCAAGAAAAACTGATGTAATCGTGTCTGCTGCATGTTTTTATACCCCTGATGACCTGAAGTCATGGAAGAGGCGACAGCATCTGATGCAGAAATCCCAAGACTCTAGTATTTGGCCTGACTGAGGGCTACCTGCAGGCAGATAACCCAAGTGTGATAACTGCAACAGTGAATACACTCAAACATCTACATTTATGGTAAGTGTACACAACTGTACTTTTTGTTTTGGTTAAGGAGTTGGTTAGTACTGAACCATCTTTTAACAGAGTGTAGTGTGTCTTGTGTGAGGATATGTAGATGGGTTATATTTAGATTGTCAGAGGTGGAGATGATGGAGTCAGCATATTGTATAAGCTTAGAATGGGGGCAGGATTGGAAGAGATGGTTAGATTTGTCAGGTCCCTTGCAGTACAGAAAGCATTCCAATCATTTCTTGATATATAAAACACTCCTTAATATTGTCACATTTTTTATCTGGTATCTCAGAGGTGATTATTGCTATTGGTAAGCCATCCATCTGACGGTTTTTGCTTTTATGTGGAAGTGATTTTCAGTATTGGCCGTATGTTATATTGTAGAGCTTTGATCATTTGGTTTGCAAGTGATCCTGATTTTCCAGACGTATATGATTTTTGACACTTATTCTACAGTAAGGTACACGTCAGTTATTTCTGCATATTGTTACCTTGTTGAGGGATGGGATTCTGGCATAGCACCAGTTCAAGCATTTTGTTAAAGGAATGCTGCATTTTCCTCCTCCTGAAGAACTCCTCTTCTGCATAAGATTTAAATTTCCTGGGTGACACGTGCATTTCCCACCATTCAAGCCTACTGACTTAGCTGCATTGATGTTTTCTTGCAAAATGTTTTCTGTTATGACCATAATCTCATTTAGTAAGCTCTTTGCACTTGGCTTTTATTGTATAGGGAACCATGCCTGATCTTTCAAAAAGGTGTGGTGTTCCTCAGCTTAAGTACCTCCCATATTATCCCATAATGCACCACTCCGCTGTCTCTTCCCCAGTCTTTGTTGCTGTATAAAGTGTTTGGACAATTACCTAGACCAGTTATATAGAGGGATAGAGCCTTGACCATGGCCCTGGTGACTTTAGTTCAGTTAGCAGCTTGGGCATCTGACATTGCTGACTGGGAGGATGGGTGTGCCCATCCTGTGGGGGTGAAGCAATGCTGATACGACAGATAATTAATCACATTGGTGGAGTTTGTGACTTAGAATAATCTCCAGACTGGCAGTGTGGGTTGCCAACGGAGCTTGTTTACCCTAGGGCTGGAATGGGCAGGTTCTCAAAAGCTTGCCTCATTTTCCACCCAACTTCCAGAAGAGGGTGTCTGCACACAGAAGAGCTACGGGATCAGGAAACGTGCTGACATGCATGACACTGTTGGCTTCCTTCTCCACTCAAGCTCTCATACTGCACAGTACATCAGCTTGGGGGAGAGGTATTTTTAGGGGGGGCACACAAAAAAGTGTTCTGGTGATCTCCATTAAATGGTCTGTGGCTGCTTTATCTAACCATTAATGTTCCTATGAGCAGAGAGTAATTTGCTTCTTTATATCACTTTTTATCAAACATTGTATTGTTTTTTGATTCTGCTGTTTTATTTTTGTGATTTATTCTGTAAGAAATTCATAAGTTGATTACATCTAGGCCCACCTTATTTTTGTTTTCAGCACTTTTTATTGCCTTTGTATTCTTTTTCATTGTAGTTTTGCTTAGCTCTTCCTTTATTTTTAGAAAAAAATGTTGTTTAAAGCTGATAAATCTTGCTTCATATGTGTGCAGTAAATTTACCTGTTTTATCATAATCAACATTTCTGTAAAATAATTTGTCTGCATCTAAAGTTTGCAGTTCATTCCTTTCTTTGTCTGTCACTTCAGAGGAACTTATGAATGTATTGTGAGTGTTACATTGCAGGTGCTGTACTGAGCTATCACTGTTTAATCATGAAGCATGGCTTCCACAAATGTTCCTCTGTAGGACGGGTGGGCATGGATTGTTTGTTTAGGAGACAGAGACATACCGCTTTGTAAGTGTGAGGTTTTTGTTGCTTTCTGTTCCACCACACTTCATCTCTGGAAAGACTGGTTACAACTTTATTTGTAAAACAGTGTCTGCTCAGAGATGTGACCAGAGAGATTCTGCTCAGTCCAATTCATCTTTCTCAAATCTAAGAATATCTGTTGAATTTACTAAAAGGAAGAGCAAGAATGTACATAGATCTGCAAATCTCCTGTCCTTCTGTAATTCCTAAAAGTCATGGAGAAATCTGCATCTCCTTTGTATTGTTAGACTAAAATGCAAATGGTTGTCTGTTGTATCTGATTTGGCACTTCAGACAGATTTAGTCATTATTAGACTCCAGATTCCAAATTCTTGCTGAAGCAAGGCCCCCATATTCAGTCACACACAAATTTAATCGTGGTAAATTTTCAGGAACCTCTTCCCTTTCCAGGTGGGGACAAGGAATCTACAAGCATCTTTTCACCTCCTCTGAGGATACCTAGAAATTTGTTGCCGATACAGTGTTGTTGTCAGTACTGCAACCCTTGCTAGTTGCTAAGGTCTCATCGACTTTGGAGTCATGGGTCTTAACATTGATGCTGATCTCATTGGTGCCAGTGCCAGTTATCTTACCCTTAAGACTGATATGCAGACGCACACCATTGGCACCACCATTGACCTTGATGTTTCTGGCACTGGTGTCTGTGCTGTTGCTGTCAACATTAGTGTAATTTACCTCTGCTGGTTTGAGGCTGATGCAGTTGTCTGCAGCATCAGCCTCGACTCTGAGCTAATCTGCTTTGATGATTTGGTGCCCATTCCCGCCAGTGCTGTACCATTCAATGCCAGAAAGACTTTCTGCACTGGATAGAACTCTTGTGTAATCTTAGGCTCAACAAACAGTCAAGGATTGACAAACTGAAGACCTTTTGTAGTTTCAGGCCATAAAGTTTTCCTTCACTTCAGATTCTCCTCCACTGATGATTCACAGGAAAGCCACATGCAAGAGGAAGTACTTATATTTACTAGGTGAACTTCCCTCTCTTTTCTGGGTGATGAGGAGGATGGTGATTCCCCTGTGTCCCCTCATGACGTCCCTGCAAGCTTGGAGAGTTTATGGTGATGCATGATGGAGAGGACTGGCCCAAACCTCATGGTCTCCCTTCAGTGACCACAAAAATGTTTTCTAGTCTACCCAGCAGTTTATATGGGTGTCTCTTTTGTTGGAATTTTTAAGATGGTTTCCAACACTGCCTCGTAAAACCCAAATATGATAACTACTGCTACTTCCGGCTTTTTCCCGGTTAGGGGTCGCCACAGTGGATCACCTGTCCACTCATGATTGGCAGTGGAGTTTTACGATGTCGAGTTGCCAGCCCGGCGCTCAACCTTCCACAGAAGGCACACACACACGCATGCACTCATGCCTAGGGCCAATTTAGAGTGTCCAATCCACCTACAGCATGTCTTTGGGATGTGGGAGGAAACCGGAGCACCCGAAGGAAACCCACGCGACCACAGGGAGGACATGCAGACTCCGCACAGTAGGCACCCCAGCCTAAGATCGAACCGGAGAACTTCTTGCGGTGAAGTGGCAACGCAATCTGCTGCACCACCGCTGCAAACCCAGATATGATAATAATACTTCTTAAATAATGATCAATGTCCTTTCTGTCCCAGGGAATGGAGTTTCTTATCAAGCACTCTTATGCTTTAGTATCGACAGCTGCTCTGCTGATTTCTTTCTTTGAAGTCAGTTAATTACCTGACCCACATGATGAAATTTCAGTGATGTGGCCTGCAAAGTGCTCTATACCATTGATCATTTATCCTTAAATGACTCATCTCCCGGTTATCAGCTTTTATAGTGCTTCCCAATGTGTGAGGGCTGGCATAGTTGATGTCCTCCCACAAAGGTAAGAAAGGTGGTAGAAGGTCTCCTCCTGCTAAGTTTACCCAGACTCCTGCAGCTCAGAAATCTAATTTTCCTGACAAACGAAGTACTGTCTACTATCTTGTACTTCTCAGCCACATTCCTGTTTCTCTTCATCTTGCCTTGTCTCTTCCTGTTTGGTTAAAGATTACTGAAGATTCCTGGGATGTTCTTCGTGTTTCACTGTTGCAGTCATCACATTTGGGTTATCTGCTTGCATGTAGCCCTCAGTCGGCCTGATTATCAAAGTCTTGGGTCCTGCGTCCGTTGCTGTCTCATCTATCATGACATCAGGTAGTCAGGGGTATAAAGCATGCAGCCGATGCCATTACATTAGTCTTTCTTGCTGTGCGGTGCCCAAAGCAGAAGCAGTTTGCAAGAGCCGGTCGGCAGCCTCCTGAAATTTTCGTTTTCGAGTTTCAGATCCGAAGCCTTCAACTAAGCTAAGTACCCCGTTGGGGATCCTTTTTCTTGCTCTAAACCGATGTGAGTAAAAGTTAACAATTATATTTCTTGTGGAAAGCAAATACCTCATAAAGATTTTCATTCGTACTGCATTCCTTGCCTAGGCCCAGACCACAACGTACCTCGCTTTCGGTTTTATGCCTTATTCAAACCTCCTACTATTCATCGTCGGTTCATTTTCGCATCTAAATACTTTGATACTCTGTTCAATTATCCAGAAATGGCTTTGGTAAGCCACCCGACTACCGACATTCCAAAAAAACACACAGATAGACAGAGACAGACCACATAGGTCCAAAGCTGCCAACGACGCTTCTCCTAAGCTAGTCAACAGTTCGCTTTCGCGCAGCCCCTGATACCCGCTACTTCAGATTCACAGGCCTCTACTGAGACCCATTCTGAGTCCAGTATGCCGCGAGATGCTTCAACTGTGGAACCTACAGATGTCTCTACCTTGGATGGGTCCGGAGCCGCTGTGCAGGCACCGGCTTCTGAGGGCATAGTCAGGCCTCCTGACTTGCATATTAAACCAACGCCATCTTCTTCTTCAAGGCCTAAAACTCGATCCATGCCCAGAAAACCGACACCCAAACCACATGGTCAGGCACCTATGCCTAAAAAACAAATGATAAGAATGGCTGAAGACCTTATTATTCTAATCAGGGGAAGCCACCCTTCTCTCTCTGAGACCTAGGACTGATTTTTCTTCTGATTAGGATTCTGAATTTTCTGTTTTCTCTGATGACCAGGATTTGCCCTTATCTACCTATGAGGATTCTAATGCAGAGGACTCCATTCTCTCTGCTTTCCCTGCAGAGGATTTCTCTTTTGGTGAAACCTTGCATACTCTTAGGGAGCATTTCCACTGGGAAAGCCAGGATTACTCCGACTCTAAAGAGAGACTTAGGGAATTCCTACTCCTGCCTCAACACAGGCCTTTAGCTATCCCTCCTGTACTGGACATTGTAGATGATGTTCCTCGTGTTTCACTGTTGCAGTCATTACAGTTGGGTTATCCTGCTGGCAGGCTACCCTCAGTCAGCCTGAATTCCAAAGTCTAGGTCCGGCGTCAGTTGCTGTCGCCTCTTCCCTGACAAAGGTGTGCCAGGGGTATAAAAGATGCAGCCGACGCCATTTTCTCCAGTCTTTCTTGCCGCTCGGTGCCCGAAGCAAAAGCAGTTCGCAAGTGCCGACTCCTGAGATTTTCGTGTTCGAATTTCAGATCCAAAGTCTTCATTAAAAGCTAAGTACCCCATTGGGGAAACTTTTTTCTTGCTCCAGACCGATGTCAGAAAAAGTTAATAATTGTATTTCTTGTGGGAAGGAATAGCTCATAAGGACTTTCATTCTTACTGTATTCCTTGCCTAGGCCCTGACCACAACTTTGCTAGTTGTCGGTTTTGTGCTAGTTTTAACCAACGCACTATTAAAAGTCTGTACGATTTTGCATTTCACTATTTTGGCAGCAGATTTAATTATACGATGTCGTCGGATAGCCATCCGACTACC
The DNA here is from genome assembly GCF_019279795.1 of Protopterus annectens. NCBI lineage: Eukaryota > Metazoa > Chordata > Ceratodontiformes > Protopteridae > Protopterus > Protopterus annectens. Next base: position 840,037,415 of record NC_056750.1, on the reverse strand, counting down.
GGAATTCACAAGAAACGCAAAGAAAAGGACAGGCATCCAAGGTCCAAAACCGATGACAAGGCTTCTAAGCCAGTCGCCGGTTCTCAGTAAGGCGCCTTCGCAGCCCCTGACGACCGCTACTTTAGAGCCGCAGGCTGCTACCGACTCCCACGTGGACCAGGCCGCTGGAAACTCAAGGTATTGGACCTTTGGAGACTATTCCCTCAGATGGGTCCGGAGCCACTGAGCAGGCATCGGCTTCTGAGGGTGTTTTCAGACCTACTCAATTATATGTTAAAACAACTTCAGCTTCAAAGGCAAAGACTAAAGCACCTTTAAAGACAAAGAAACAAGTAGAACAGTCTCATAGACAGGCCTCCATGCCCAAAAAACAGATGCTCAAAATGGCCGAAGACTTAATTACTTTGATCAGGGGTTCCCATCCCCCTCCTGATAAGACGCCTAGGCAAGAGAGAAAATATGAATCTTCAGATCATGTTTCCATTTCCTCTTCTGATCAGGAATACTCTCTTCCTCCCTATGAGGATACTCTTTTGGGGAAACTTTGCATACCATGAGGGAGCATTTTCACTGGGAGAGCCAAGATTATTCAGAATCTAAGAAAAGGCTCAGCGACTTCCTTTTACTACCACAAGACAGGCCCCTAGCTATTCCACCTGTGTTAGACATTGTAGATGATGTATTTTCAGAGTCCAGTCTGACCCCTGACTCCTTACCTCCAGCTCCTGTTAAGCCGGACAGATACTACAGGGTTCCTGACTCTCATAAGTTCCTTTTCAAAAACCCTGCTGCTGACCCAGAAACTATCTCTCAGGGTCCCAAAGGGGTCAAGGCTTCCACTGCAAAAAACCCTACCCCCTCTGATAGGGATTCTAGGGCACTGGACAGATGGGGAAAAAAGATTTACACTTCTGCTACCTTGGCTATGAGGGCATTAAATTGTCAGTTTCATATGCTCAAATATCAGCAATATGTTATGTCACTGCTTAAACAGAAAATGTTGATGAATTCTGAATGTGCAGAAAACAAAGAAATGCAGGATTTATTGCATGCAGCTGAACAAGTTGGAAAGCAAACTTTGCAATGTTGTTTTGTTTCTCTGGAGGCCTCCTGCAGGGCCGCTGTTACGGGTTCTGTCATTAGGAGGCATGCTTGGTTAAAGGAACAAAATCTACCTGATCATGTTAAAGCAAAATTATGAGATGCTCCATTACAGCATGATACCTTGTTTGGTGTTAAAGCAGAAGAGGTGTTAAAGAAAATGGAGGACAAAGCTAAATCTATGCAAACAGTCAAGGATTTCTTACAGGTATAGCCTCCAAGATTTAGCAGACACTGGCCTACAAAGAATTGGTCCTTTCCAGTGTCAGACAGGCCACAAAGGGGCAGATCCCAGCCCCAAGGTTCGTACAGGTCTGAACAGTGGGGTGCTTCTACCTCCAAAAGTGGAGAAGACAAATCACAGCCATACAGGAAACAGTCCCAATGACTCCCCCCTGCCTGCATCAAGCACTTATCTTCTGGCAGCACCTTTAGGGGGAAACCTAGCACTTTTTTCTCAAAATTGGCACATAACCCAGGACAAATGGGTTTTAGACATAGTGTCACACGGCTACAAGTTTCACTTTCATACCCTGCCAAAGGCAAACGGTTGGCCAGACCTGCCAAAAAATCAATGGGCAGAGGCACAAAAACAAGTCTCATCCCTCATGGACATGAGGGCCATTCAACAAGTAGCAGAGCAAGAGCAGGGACAAGGATTTTATTCAAGACTGTTCTTGGTACCCAGAAAGGACAAAGCCTGGAGACCAGTACTGGACATATCTATTCTAAACACATATCTGGATATACCAAAATTCAAAATGTTGACTTTACAGCAGCTTCTGCCTATGCTGGGCAGGAAGGCTTGGCTTGTGATTTTAGACCTAAAAGAGGCATACCTGCATGTCCCAATCGGACAAACATGCAGAAGATACCTCAGATTCAAAGCTGGCTCAATGCACTACCAATTCTCTGCACTGCCCTTTGGCTTATCTACTGTGCCCAGGGTCTTCACAAAGTGCCTGGCACTAGTAATTGCATTCTGCAGACAAAGAGGAATACAAATATATCCTTACTTGGACGACTGCCTCATTCAAGCAGAGAACAAGGACATTCTACCACAGCATCTGGCGTTTGTAAAGAGATTACTAACATGCCTAGGGTACACAGTCAACGAAAAGAAATCAAAACTAGTACCCTCTCAAGATATAATATTCGTGGGTGCAAGCTTAAATACAACTGCCCAGATGGCTTATCTCACGCCAGACAAAGGCAACTGACCTACCTATTTCAAACTGTTGGCAACAAAGGCCCAGTTATCTGCAAGAAAAATTCTGCAGGCTTTGGGCTTCATGGCATCCTGCATTCTACTAATTCCATATGCAAGACTGCATATGAGGAAACTTCAATGGTACCTAAAAAGTGTTTGGACTCAACATTGCCACAGCCTGGAAACAATAATTACCCTCATTCCCTGCCCGCAACAGGAGTTTCGATGGTGGGCGAAGGCCTGTCACCAGAACAAGGGACAGCCATTCACTTTACCCACAGCCAGACAGACATTAACAACAGATGCATCAGATTATGCCTAGGGGGCCCACATGGCAAGAAGATGTATTCAAGGCACATGGTCTGCAAACCAGATGCATCTGCATATCAGTCAAAAAGAGGTGCTAGCTGTTCAGAATGCCCTGACAGCCTTCAAGAACCTACTTCATCCGGGACAATTACTGATAAAGACAGACAACACCACGGTCATGTGGTATATAAACAAGCAGGGAGGCACTCATTCTTACCCCCTTTGCAGACTTGCCATGACTTTGTGGGACACAGCATTGACTTACCAAGTACATCTTCAGGCACAATTCCTGCCAGGAAAGTTAAATACTCTGGCAGATGAACTAAGCAGAAACCCCATGGATCCCCACAAGTGGAAATTGGATCCACAAGTCTTCAGCATGATAACAAGGAAATGGGGACACCCGGACATAGATCTATTTGCCTCTCCTCACAACTGCCAACTAAAGAGATTCTGCACAAGGACTTATCACAGACAAGCATGGAAAGTGGATGCCCCATCTTTCAGCTGGAAAAACTTCGCCGTATATGCCTTTCCTCCACTGCCTCTCCTCCTCAAGGTACTCCTAAAAGGTCAGACAAGAGAAGCCAAAAATTATACTGATTGCCCCAGACTAGCCCCGCCAGTACTGGTATCAAATCCTAAGGAACTTGTCTCAATGCCCAGCCTGGACCTTACCTCAGATACCTCATCTACTGTCCCAACAACACAATCAGATCCTGCACAGCCAACTCAAGACCTTAAATCTGGCAGCATGGCGGATAATGCAGTTATACAAAACACACCTCTCACTAAAGCAGTGATGGATGTCATTTTGGAGGCCAGGAGGCCTAGTACCAGAAAATCATATGCTGGAAAATGGAAGAGATTCTGTGCTTGGAACCAGGAACAAGGAATTGACACAGCTGTACCAAATATTCCTCAGATTTTGCAATACTTAACTGAGATGCTGGACAAAGGCCTATCCTTTTCATCAACTAAATTCATGCCTCTACCATTTCGGCTAATTACAATACAGAGCCACCAATCTTTTCTCATCCTTTATTAAGGCAGTACCTCAGAGGAGCCAAAAACTTAAGGCCTCCAAGGAGATCACCAATACATGCATGGGACCTCAATTATGTCTTGGAAAAACTCACCCTTCCTCCTTTTGAGCTAGCCGCTACAGCTGATATAATGTTCTTATCTTGGCAAACAGCTCTGCTCAGTGCAATAACCTCTGCAAGACGAGTCTCAGAGCTACAGGCACTCATGGCTGTGGAAGCTTTTATCATTTTTTATCCAAACAGGGTTTCGCTGAGAACAAACCCGACATTTATGCCTAAGGTAGTGTCCAGCGTGGCCCTTAACCAAACTATTCATCTGCCTACTTTTTATCCAAACCCACAGAATAAGGGGGAGAGAATTCTGCATTCCATGGACATACACAGACAGCTACGCTTCTACTTGAACAGAACTAAAGCTTTCAGAAAGACAGAGCAATTACTAGTGGCATATGCTGCAGGATCACAAGGAAAGGCTCTCTCAAAGCAGACTATTTCAAAGTGGATAGGCCACTGCATTCGTTTCTGCTATTCACAACATGGCAAGTCAGTGCCTAAGGGCATTAGGTCACATTCAACCAGAGCAGCAGCCACTTCAGCAGCCTTCCTCAGGGGAGTACCAACCAAAGACATTTTAGAGGCTGCTACCTGGAGTTCAGTGCACACCTTTACAAAGCACTATCATTTACCACTCTACCTTAAATCCAGGGCAGGCTTTGCCACTGCAGTTCTGCAGGGCCTCATAGCCGCTCCTACTGCTATTTAGCTCCAGCCTCCCAACCATAGCTTTGGGATTCAACCCAATTGTAATGACTGCAACAGTGAAACACGAAGAACATAGTACAGTTTTGTACACTTACCATAAATGTAGATGTTCGAGTGTATTCACTGTTGCAGTCCAGGTTACCCACCCGCCATCCGCCATATCTTTGCTGGAACTTATCTGTTCTCTAATCTATACAACCTATGTGGTGTATTTGCTTGTCGATGAAGGCAAAATATACTTTGGTGCATGCATGCATTATTGACATATTTTTAGCCTACCCTTTGAAGGCACCTGACATCTGGGGCAAGAAAAACTGAAGAAAATGGCGTCGGCTGCATCTTTTATACCCCTGGTGCACTGACGTTAGGGAAGAGGCGACAGCAACCGACGCCGGACCTAGACTTTGAAATTCAGGCCGACAGAGTATCCTGCCAGCAGGAAAACCCAATTGTGATGACTGCAACAGTGAATACACTCAAACATCTACATTTATGGTAAGTGTACACAACTGTACTATGCCTTCTCAGAATCTAGCCTGGCCCCTGACATTTTACTTCCTGCTCCCAGAAAACCTGATAGGTATTATAGGGTACCTGACTCTCACAAGTTCCTTTTTAAAAATCCTACTGCGGATCCTGAGACCATTTCACAGGGACCCAAGGGCATTAAGGCTACTATTACCAAAAACCCTACCCCCTCTGATAGAGATTCCAGGGTGCTGGATAGATTCGGCAAGAAGGTATACTCTTCTGCAACTTTGGCCATTAGGGCCTTAAACTGCCAGTTTCATATGTTGAAGTATTAGCAGCATATTATTGGATTGCTTAAACAGAAAGTTATGTTGATTCCTGACTGTGCTGAAAATAAATAATTCCATATGCAAGACTGCATATGAGGAAACTACAATGGTATCTAAAAGGTCTATGGTGTCAACATTCTCAGGATCTATAATCAATTATTCCTGTCATACCTTGTCTAAAGATAAGTTCCTTTGGTGGGCAGAGGCCTGCCACCAAAACAAGGGACTGTCATTCACTCTACCCCTGCCACCCAAACCTTAACAACAGATGCATCAGACTATTCATGGGGGGGTTCACTTGGCAGGGCAATACATTCATGGCAAATCGAACCCAAGTCAAATGTACCTACATATCAATCAAAAAGAAATGTTAGCTGTACAGAATGCTCTGACAGCCTTCAAGGAACACATTCTTCCAGGACAATTATTGGTAAAGACGGGCAACACCACAGTTAAACAGGCAGGGGGGAACCCACTCATACCCTCTCTGCAGGCTAGCCATGGCTCTGTGGAACACAGCCTTGAGCTACCAAGTGCACCTACAGGCTCAATTCCTGCCAGGAAAGCTAAATACACTGGCAGACGACCTAAGCAGAAATCTCATGGACCCACACGAGTGGAAACTGGAACCAAAGATATTTGACATGTTAAGAAACAAATGGTGAAGCCCAGAGATAGACCTCTTTACCCTCAGAACTACCAATTGGACAAATTCTGCACAAGGACTCCCCACAAACAAGCTTGGAAAGTGGATGCCCTGTCTTTCACCTGGAAAAACCTATCAGTTTATGCCTTTCCTCCTCTGCCTGTCCTGTCCAAAGTGCTACTAAAGATCAAACAGGACAACCCAAGGACAATACTGATTGCACCAGACTGGCTACGCCAACACTGGTACCCCCTTTTACGCAGTGCGTCACTGCTGACCCCATGGCACCTGCCTCGGACCCCTGCCCTGCTGTCCCAGCAGGAGGGCCAGATTCTGCACCCACAGCTTCAAACCCTGAACCTGGCAGCCTGGCTAATTACCTGATCTCTCCGTTCCCATTCCTCAGTAAGCAAGTGATGGATGTCATTCTGGAGGCAAGGAGGCTTAGTACTAGAAAATCTTATGCTGAAAAATGGAAAAGATTCAGTTCCTGGAGCCAAACTCAGGGGATGGGCACAGCAGCGCCCAATTTACCCATATTCTTCAATATTTAACTGAGATACTTCACAAGGGCCTTTCCTTTTCCTCCATCAAAATTCATGCCTCAGCCATTTCAGCTCATTCCAATACAGAACCACCCCTCTTCTCTTATCCACTGCTGAAGCAATTCCTCAGAGGGGCCAAAAACTGAAGACCACCCAGGAAAGCTCCTACTCCAGCCTGGGACCTTAATTTTGTATTGGAAAAGCTCACTCACCCTTTCTTTGACCCAGCTGCAAATGCAGAGTTGAAATTCCTTTCTTGGAAAACAGCCTTACTTCTAGCCATCACTTCAGCAAGAAGGGTGTCTAAATTACAGGCCCTCATGGCAGGGGGAGCCTTTCATCATCCTTCATGCGGACAGGGTGTCCCTCAGGACCAAATCCCTCCTTTATGCCCAAGGTGGTATCCAGTGTTGGCCCTTAAACAGTCCATTCATTTGCAAACCTTCTTTTCAAATCCACAGAACAAAGGGGAATGAATACTGCACTCCTTGGACGTGCACAGACAACTTAGATTTTACTTGGACAGGACTAAGCCTCTCAGCAAATCTGAACAGCTGCTAGTTGCATTTGCTGTAGGGGCAGAGGGAAATGCCATTTCAAAGCAAACCATTTCTATGTGGATAGGCCATTGCATTCATTTCTGCTATAAGCACCAGGGAAAACCTACCCCACAGGGGATAAGACCACATTCAACCTCGGCTGCATCTACCTCTACAGCCTTTCTCAGAGGTGTCCCTACCGTGGACAACCTAGAAGCTGCTAACCTGGATTTCTGTACATACCTTCGCCAAACATTACTCCTTGCCAATTTTTCTAAATCCAGAGCTGGCTTTGCCACTGCAGTCTTGCAGGGCCTTATAGTTGGTCCTAATGGTATCTCATTACCTTCTCCCATCCTTAGTTTTGGGAATCTACCCAAATGTGATGACTGCAACAGTGAAACACAAAGAACATAGTACAGTTGTGTACACTTAACATAAATGTAGATGTTCGAGTGTATTCACTGTTGCAGTCCTGATTACCCTCCCTCCAGCCCCCTGAATTCTATTGACTATACCTATTCTTGCTTACTATGCTTTAAGCTTTTTGGTGTATTTGCTTTTTTGTTGGAGGTGTAACCTTGTATATAATTGCTTCCCATTATGGGGGCACCTGACATCTGGGGCAAGAAAAACTGATGTAATGGCGTCAGCTGCATGCTTTATACCCCTGACTACCTGATGTCATGGAAGATGACAGCAACCGACGCAGGACCCAAGACTTTGATAATCAGGCCCACTGAGGGCTACCTGCAAGCAGATAACCCAAATGTGATGACTGCAACAGTGAATGCACTCGAACATCTACATTTATGGTAAGTGTACACAACTGTACTTTCTTTCCATTATTCGCCAAGGGTATTACATGGTCTGGAAATCTCTTCCCCCTTTCATAGGCATTCCTCAGCCCCCTCAGGAACAATTTATTTTTTTTTCCCAGAGGTGCTTCACGGTCTATTGACTCTAAAAACTATTCAGGAAGTTCCAGTGTCTCAGAGGGAAGTGGTTTTATTCTAGAATGTTCTTGGTCCTTGGAAGGAGGGCACTAGGAAACCAGTTCTGGATCCCTCTCACCTAAACAGCTTTCTGAAGATCACTTCCTTTCGGATGTTGTCCCTTCAGATTTTCTTTCCTCTGCAAGTGTGGGAACTTAGCTATTTAATGTCAAGTGACACTTCAGGCAGCTTACATTCCCTCAGGTCAGAACATTGTGCCAGACTTGCTGAGTAGGTCCATTACACAGTCCAATGGGTGGAAGCTCAACAGGTATGTGTTTCTGGACATTGTCTAACAGTGGGATCCTCCTTAAGTAGATCTCTCTTCTCACCCTCTGCATAGACACCTTCTTCTTTTTTTTGTACCAGAACCCCATGTTGTCTGGTCTGAAAGGTGGATGCCTTGTCTTTTTTTCCTGGAAGGGAATATTTCTCTATGCCTTCCCTCCCCTTCTTCTCAGTCCAAAAGTCCTGTTCAAGATGAGCAGGATGTTCCTAAAATCTTCCTGGTGACTTCCTTTTGGCCCAGACAGCATTGGTTCCTTCCTCTTCTGCATTTAGCCAAGGGCAGTCATCACAAAGTTACATCACAAGGTGGACCTACTCACACAAGACAAAGGACCATCCATTCCCACCTGTCCATTCTTCAGCTGACACTGTGGGTGATAGGATTTTGATTCCATATAGACACCTTTTTTCCCTAAGGACATACTTAGGGTCCTGCAGGAGGCCAGGAAACCCACTACTAGGAAATCCTGCTTACCAAATAGAAGAGGTTTTCTGTCTGGTGCCTTTCTTGTAATCTGGATCCACTTTCTGTGGATGTTCCTTTAGTTCTCTCTTATCTGTATGAATTTCTCAAATTTTGGGTTGACATATTCTTCCGTTAAAGCCCACCTGTCGGCTGTATCTGCTTGTCTGCTTCTAGCACCCCCCTTAGCCTCTAGATTTGAGGATAAACATTTTCTTAAAGGCATCTTTCATATTCGACCTCCCAGGAAGCTTGTTCCTCCTTCCAGTGACCTTAGTTTTGTTTTGAAGAAATTGAATCAGGCTTTTTTTGAGATTGTGGTTTCAGCTTCCTTTGCAGCCTTATTCTTGGAAGACTGTTCTTTTGTTGGCCCTTATTTCTGCAACAGGTGTCTGAGCTTCTGGTCCTTATGGCTGTTCCTCCTCCTTCAGTTTTCCATAAGGACAGGGTATCCCTTCATACTAATCATCCTTTTATGCCCAGAGTGGTGAATGAGTTGTCTTTAATCAGTCTATTCACTTTCCCACTTTTTTCCCTTCTCTACAATCTGCAAGTGAAAAGATTTTGCAGAGTTTGGATGTGTGTAGACAATGCAGATTTAATTTTGATAAGACGAAAGCTTTTCACAAATCTGATGAGCTTTTTGCTTGCTTTCATCCTAGATCTTTGGGATTGGCTGTTTCCAAGCAAACTATTTCTTCATGGATATCTAAAACCATTTCTTTTTGTTCTTTTCATGGCAAGAGCTGTCTTCGGTTAAGACTCATTTTGCTAGGGCTGTGGCTTCTTCTGGTGCTTTTTCAAGGGTATAGATGTGAACTTTATTCTTAAGGTAGCTACCTGGACTTCTGCGCATACTTTTACCAAGCAGCATAAGTTGGATGTGATATCTAGGGCTAGAGCTGGTTTTGCTAGGGCCATCCTTTGTGGATTTCTAGAGGGCTGTGTTAGATCTTTCTCCTTCCTCTCATCATGAACTTTTGCACTATCCCTATTGTAAGGAATACTGTAAACAGTGAAATGGAAGGACATAATACAGTTGTGTAAAATCTTACCATAACATTAAATGTCTTTCTCTCTAGTGTCACAGTATTTACTCCCTCCCTCTTCCCTTTGGTTCTTTTCCCTTCTAGATGTGCCTGGTACCTCTCCCATCCTTGCACTGGCCATTCCTACTGAGGCTCTCATTTCTGAGGATGGTACATACGGACGTCACCTTTATGCCCTGTGCTGTATGCGGGAGCATACGTGTGACATGCAGCATAGCCTTATTATCCTAAAGGCTTTGGTATACTGGCCGTACATCGGGACACCCTTGGCAGGGGTTCCCTGTTGTAAGGAATACTGCAGCAGTGAAGAGAAGACACCTGCCTTTATGGTAAGATTATAAAAACTGTACTTTCACTGACATATGTGGCTGTGATTGATCAAGGATGCCAGAGTTACCTTCATGAACAGCCTGTTCCAGTAACTGCTTTTGCTCAAGGCAGGAATGAAGGCACATATGAAGAATATGGAACAGGGGATACCATTTTTGCTGGACTCAGAGTTGAGTTCCAGCTTCCTGAATAGTTTTCTAAAATACAGTGAAGCCCTTCCCAAGAATGGTTTATGTGTGAGCAACAGCAAAAAAAGTCTGTTAAGAATTAACAAGCAAAGGTTATTTCTGTAGAGGCCATATGCCATGAGTCATGGGTCAGCAGTCATCGAGATACAGCAGTAGTCCTTAACCCATGTCTGACTGCTGCCCTCTGGGTGCACTCATGGGATTGCTTGTCCCTGCACCCGTTGCATGGAAGGCTACAAGGATGGACAGATGCATAAGGATAGTTATCCAGGGGTTACGAAATATCCATACTGTTCACCTTGGTTTTCTCATCCCTTCCGTGCTAGATATCCTACCCTGTCGAAGGAAAGCAGCAGAAACAGAGCCATCAGAGGGTCCCATCTGACTAGAGAGGGTCTGAATTGAACGTCAGACTGGTTTTAGTGTTTAAAAAAAAAAAAAAAAAAGATGAATGCGCTGTGGCCAACCAGTGGCCTAAACACATCTGTCCAAAGGAAGCATTTCTAAGGATCTTGCTGCCATCTGTTCTCTCTTGTTTAGGAAATTGGATATGCAGCTTGGACTTCCAGGATGCCTACTTTTACATAAAAATGCCAAAGGAATCCATAAATTGTCTGTGCTTCATAGTCATAACCTGTCATTATTTTGGAGTCTGTTCACTAAATTGATGTCTGTGATTGAAGTACATGTAGTCCCCATGGGGCCAAAGTATTCTATGTATGGACAGCTGGATCTTAGCTGACCCCGTTATAAATCTGTTCTTGTCTGTTAGAGTTTGTTTTGATTTTCTATGAATAGCATTGATTCTGCTAATGTCCCACTATCACTTGTTCATGATCTGCAGGTTGGACAGGAGTTGTGCAGAGAAAGTCTTCACAGACACAACTTGGCTATTCAAGCTAAATGTTGTGTCAATATGCTGAATCTGTTGGTGGGATGATGATTAAATGTCAGTCAGTCTGCACTACTTCTGCCTGCAGATGTCTGACGCGCTGGATTTATACTAACATTTCCCTGTGGAGTCCTTTACACATTCTCCTGTTCCATGGTAGCAGTTACCACAGTCTTGGGACCAGGGAGTCATTTCTGTAGACATATAGTCTGGGGTATGTACAAGTCATCTCAACACACCTGTTTGCCCTTTCTGGCCTTTTGGGTGTTTGTCTGTGCATCTGTATGTGAAGTTTTGACAAGCTGTGATTAGTGGCAGTGAATCCAAGCAAATACTCGTGAAGATGGATCCTTTTGTGTTTCAGCTAATATAGTAAGGACGTATTTTGTTTTTAGTTTTTATTAGAAAGCGTAAGAAGATTGCAAATGAAAAAAATACTTGGTACTTTGTAAGGCATAATTAAATGTTTCATGTAGAAGAGGCATTTTGTTGAGCAACAGATTTTAGTAAACTTTAACAGTTTTTTAATGCTTAAGGATTGGTGTCATACATTGCTTCTTGTTATGCAGGGTTTGGTGGCAACACTACCGGTTCGTTGTTTGGTCAGACATCTACAGGTGGGAATAGTGTATTTGACCAGGTAAGTGTTTTTAATAATATTTGCATATTCTGTAGCTTTACTCATATACATTTTCCTCTCAGTCTTTTGCATAGCTGAACCCCAAGTGTCTTTTTTTATGTGGCTCAGTGACGTTTTTCTCAGCAGGCTTATAAGGGGTTTGGCTAATGAGTCTAGTTACAATGACTGGTACTTCTGTCATGTGTAGCACCTTCTTTTTCTAAATGATTAGTCATTCAAGGTTTTTCTTTCTAGATGTTCAGCAGAGTCCTTGAGATTCATGGATTTTTTTTCTGTCTAGTTTTAGTTGGTTGTCTGTAAACGTAATTGTTGTATTGCCTTATGGCCTGGGTTGTGAGGTGGAAAATATTCTTTGGACAAGCCCACGTACCTTGTCAAAAGATCAAGTAAGTAAAGATTTCTGTGGTGTCCTTATCCTGTCTTTGTCACTGGAGAGTACAAACTGCCTGTACTGGTAGCATCATTTAATGCCAGACTGTAGAGTAGAACTCTCTCTATGACATATATCACCATGCTAACCTAATTGCTGCCCATTGCATTTGACTGGGATTGCAGTTGGGAGGACATGATCTAGTAGTTCTTAGCAGGATTTTTCTCTTCTACTAATATTGTAGGCTTTAATGTGAAGTTGTTCTATCTCGCCATTCATTCTTACAGATGGGTTCGGAGCCGATCCTCTGCTCCGAGTCGGCCAACTACAAAGCTCGAGGTCTTCAGACAACTCGAGGCCAAGTCCCTATCCCATGATGCACCTTGAGTTACCTCAGATCTAGTTTGCCGCTGCAACAGATTGGAGGTTTCCTCACAGCTCGGCCAGTATAGTTTTTTCCTTCTAGAAAAAGTTTATCTTTACAAACTTTGATAATAGCTTTCAATTTAATAACTTTCAAAACATTTTGAACTAGTATATAGCTTAACCTTCGATAGTACTTTGTCATCTTTTTGACCTTCGTTTATCAGGCCTTTATTATCTCCCTTCCCTTCTTTTTGGTGTACCTTTTTATAGATTAGAAGAGTGTTTAGTAGTATTTTAGCAGACATTTATAGCTTATTAGTGTGTGTTTATAGAACATTAACAGTTTCTATTTAGCATTAGAGAGCCCATTTGTTTTTAAGGGCTGCTAACTATTTAAAATACTTGTGTGCTCTTTGAATTTGTTGAACGTGTGTGTGTGTGTGTGTGTGTGTGTGTGTGTGTGTGTGTGTGTGTGTGTGTGTGTGTTTGATATACCTTTATTACAGGTTTTCTTGTGTGCATTTAAATATTTCTCATGGCTGACCAGGATAAGGAGAAACAACCCAAGTCTGGGTTTAAAAAGTGTCCAAAGTGTGGACAGAAAATGTCTGTGACTGATGGTCATGTTAATTGTGTTTATTGTTTGGGTACTTTGCACTTGCAAGAGAGAGTTGCTCCATCTGCCATTCTTTTAGTAGCCATGTACTACATGAAAGAAAAAGAAAGTTAATTGACAGAAGGCTATTAAAATCATCCTTTCAAGAAGTTTTGGGCGACCATGATAAACCTAGTAAATCCCCCAAATCTTCCAAGTCCTCTAAGTCTTCATCATTGGAACAGACAGTTGTGGATTCAACAAAATAAAAAAAAAACTTCAGCGTCGGCTACACAGCCTTCGGAGCTGAGCATGTTATCCTTTCAGAGCCAGTCCCCAGTCCTGGAACCGGTCTCTGTAGTACTGATGTCAACAATCTTACAATCGGTATCACCCTCGATCCATTCATCTCAGTCCTCGATAAACCTTTCTGATTTGGATGTGGATCGTGTGGTGCAAAAGTTGATGTTCATCATTTTTCTCTGTTGCAGTCCTAACCAATGGGTTATCCTGTTCTCAGTAGCCCTCAATCGGCCAGAATACAAAAGGTAAGTAAATAAGATGTCGGCTGTCGGTTGTAAAGGACATCAGGATGTCCGGTACAAAAGGAGGCAGCCGTCACTTCCTCAGTCTTCTTTGCTGGGGAGACCAAAGCAGAAGCAGTTCTTGCACAAGTGCCGTTCGGCGGTTTACTTTTTTTTTTGGTTTCAGACTACAAAGTTGAAGTCAACTAGCACTAAGTACCCCATTGGGGATCCTCTTTTCTTGCCTTAACAAATGTCAGAAAAGGTTAATAATTGTCTTAACTGTGGAAAGCAGATTCCCCATAGAGATTTTCATTCCTATTGCGTTATTTGTTTAGGCCTTGACCACAACATTCCCAATTGTGATCTCTGTGCTTCCTTTAATCCGCATACTATTCGTCGTTGGGCTAAGCTTTTAGCTAAACATTTTAGTGTGTGACTTAAGTTTGTCGGTATGGCGACCGCTTGTCTTCAGGCTTCAGATATCACCAAGAAACATAAGGATAAGGATCGCGACAGGCTTCAGAAGATCAAGTCCTCAGATGATATTAAGATGGTCGTCAGTCATGCGTTCGCCAGTGAGGTGCCTTTGCAGCCCCTGCAGTCTGTGGATTTTCAATCGCAGGCCTTGGTTGAGACCATTTCAGGGTACCCCAGGCTTCCGGCCTCCATTTTGCCTTCTGACCTTTCTCTTGTCACCTCTTCTGCTGGATCCGGAGCCGCTAAGCTGACTCCAGTGTCCGAGGCCTCCGTTCTTCATTCAGACAGCAAGTTCATACCAATGACCTCTACTGCTTCGGCGGTTGCCAGACCTCCAGAGTCCTTCAGACTTGCAGGTAAATCTTCCAGTCACAAGCCTTTGAAAAAAGCAGGCTCCAGTTTCTTCTCGTTCCCCTCAATCCCAAATGGTTAAAATGACTAATGACCTTTTGACTCTTATTAGGGGTTCTCAGCCGCCTCCATCTAAAAGGAGTAGGAATGTTTCTCCTGAGGCTTTGTCTTTTTCTGGTTCTGATTTTTCTTGCATTTCTGCTGATGAAGAGGAAATTTCTCAGTTTTTTTCTCCTTTTGAGGATTCAGATGCAGAGGAGTCCATCCCTTCTGCTTCTCCCCCAGAGGATTTCTTTTTTGGTGATACTTTAAATGCTCTCAGGGAGCATTTTAAATGGGAAAGTCAGGATTATCCCCAATGTAAGAAAAGGATTAGGGAGGTTTTGGATTTACCTCAGCATAAGCCTCTGACTATTCCCCCAGTGTTGGAAGTGGTTGATGATGTTTTTCTGGAAAATCCCTTGACTCCAAATTCGGTTCCTCCTACTCCCAGGAAACCTGACAGGTACTATAGAGTCCCTGATTCTCATCTGTTTCTTTTCAGGAATCCGTTGGCTGATCCAGAGGTTATTTCTCAGGGTCCTAAAGGAGTTAAGGCCACTGTTACCAGGAATCCTGTTCCCTCTGACAGGGAATCTAGGAACCTAGATAGGTGGGTTAAAAACGTTTTTACCTCTGCCATTCTTGCTGTTAGATCTACTATTTGTCTTTTTCATATGCTGAAATACTAGCAGCACACATTGAAAGCTATTAAGTCTAGGATAGCAAGTGTGCCTCTGTTGGCAGAGAGTAAGGATATACAGGATTTGCTGAATTCTGCCAGTCTTGTCAGTAAGCATTCTTTACATTGTGGTTTTGATATTCTAGAAGCCTCCTGCAAGGCTACAGCTACTGGCTCTGTTATTAGAAGGCACACTTGGCTCAGGGAACAGCCCCTACCAGAGCCTGTCAAGGCTAAGCTTTTAGATGTACCTTTTCATAAGGACAGTCTTTTTTGGCAGCAAAGCAGAGGAAGTGCTCAAGAAGATGGAGGATGCAACCAAGTCTGTGCAAACTGTTAAGGATTTTCTGCAAGTTCCACCTCCTCGCTTTAGCAGGAATTACCCTTCTCAGAGTTGGATGTTTCCTGATACCAGCAGACAGCACTGTTCTAGGACTAGAGGTTACAAATCTTCTAGAGGGCAGGAGGCTACCCCTCAAAGGTCTAAGCGTTGGCAGGCCTCCACTTGCAAGGCGGGAAGTTCTAAGCCCGCATCTCAATCTAAACACTCTCAATGACTTTATCCAACTTCTGCCTGTTCTTGCCTGCCTCGAGAGTCCTTTAGGGGAAAGGCTAGCCCTTTTTGCAAATGTCTGGGCCACTATCACGGATGACAAATGGGTGCTCAGAACTGTATCCCTAGGGCACTAGTTTTCTTTCCACTCGTTTCCAGTTCCCAAAGGATTCCCAGACGCTCCTCCAAACCAAAGGGCAGAAGTAGAAAAAATAATTTTGTCTCTGTTTCATCTGGGAGCAATAGAATCTGTTCCTGCTCAGCAGGTAGGCCAGGGTTTCTATTCCAGACTTTTCCGAGTTCCAAAAAAAGAAGGCACCTGGCGTCCTATCCTAGATCTATCCATTCTGAACTCTTTCTTGGTAATTCCCAAGTTCAAAATGCCCAGTCTGCATCAGTTGCTGCCAATGTTAGAAAATGATTCCTGGCTGATAACCTTGGATCTCTAAGAAGCTTATCTGCACATCCCTATCAGGGAAAGTTGCAGGTAATTCCTTCATTTCAAGGTGGGCAAGCAACATTATCAATTCTCTGCGCTGCCCTTTGGCTTATCTACTGCTCCCAGAGTTTTCACAAAGTGCCTGGCTCCAGTCATTGCTTTTTACAGGCAGACGAAAATTGATTTATCCATACTTGGACTACTGTCTAATTCAAGCAAATTCTCAAGATCAGCTGTTAAAGGATCTAGAATTTGTAAATACTCTTCTCTCTTCCCTGGGTTACTCTCTGAACGAGGAAAAATCATAAATTGTGCCATCCAAGGAGATAACATTCCTGGGAGCGAGTCTAAACACAGCCACTCACCCAGGAGAAGCAAACAACTCTTTCACTTTACTTCAAGGACTTGGCAAGCCTGTCCCAGCTCCCTGCAAAGAAATACCTGCAAGCTCTGGGATACATGGCCTCTTGGATTCTCATGATTCCATATGCAAGACTGCATATGAGGAAATTGCAGTGGTATCTTGAGATTGGTGTCAACACACACAGGACCTGGATATGATGATTCCTCTGCTTCCATCTGTGCAAACGGAGTTTCTGTGGTGAGCAGCAGCCTGTCTACAAAACAAAGGCATGCCTTTTTGACACCTCCTGCCACTCAAGTTCTTACCACAGACGCCTCGGACTACGCCTGGGGAGCTCACCAGGGTGGCAGATGCATACAGGGTCATTGGAATGCCCAGCAGATGCACCTGCACATAAATCTAAAGGAGTTGATAGTTCAGCAGGCCTTGCTAGCGTTCAAGCATCTTCTTTCTCTAGGGACCCTGCTTGTCAGAACAGAGAAAACCACTGTCATGTGGTACATCAACAAGCAGGGAGGGACTCGTTCTTACCCCTTGTGCAGGCAGACCATGAATCTGTGGTCCATAGCAGCATCCCTGGGGCCTACATCTCCTAGCTCAGTTTCTTCCAGTAAGGCTCAATGTTTTGGCAGACCGGTTGAGCAGACAGACCCTGGATCCTCACGAGTGGCAACTGAACAGAGCTGTTTTTACAGCATCATTCAGTGTTTGGGCACTCCTCAAGTGGATCTTTTCTCCTCTCCAGACAACTATCTTCTACCTCTTTTTTGCACCAGACAGCATCACAGCAGAGCCTGGAAAGTGGATGCTCTGTCCTTCACTGGATGCTGCTGTCAGTTTATGCCTTCTCTCCTCTTCTTCCCAGAGTATTATTGAAGATCAGGGAAGAACGACCAAGGACTATTCTCATAGCTCTGGATTGGCCCAGTCAGCATTGATATCCACTGCTGCGCAGTCTCTCCCAATTTCCCCCTTGGCATCTTCCTCTGAAGCCAGATCTTTTGGTTCAGAAAGGGGGAAACATTCTACATCCTCATCTTCAGTCTCTCTATTTGGCAGCATGGCTCATTGTATGACTCCATCCTTTTCTTCTTCCTTCAGTCTCTCTATTTGACAGCTTGGCTCATTGTATGACTCCATCCTTTTCTTCTTCCTTCAGTCTCTCTATTTGACAGCTTGGCTCATTGTATGACTCCATCCTTTTCGTCTTCCTTCAGTCTCTCTATTTCACAGCTTGGCTCATTGTATGACTCTCTCCTTTTCTTCCCTTTCCCAGAAGGTGTTTGATGTGCTGAGGGAGGCCAGGAGGCCTAGCACTAGGACGCCCTACCCTACGCTAGCAAATGGGAAAGATTCTCTCATCGGATGCAGGCTAGAGGGGAATCTTCTTCTCAGCCTACCCTTCCTTTGATACTGGAATACCTGGCTGATTTACTTCAGGGTGGTCTTTCTTTTTCCTCCATCAAGATCTATGCTTCAGCCATTTCTGCTCATTGTTCTTTGAGCAACCCATTTTCTCTCATCCCCTGATGAAAATGTTTCTCCGAGGTGCTTGCAACTTAAAACCTCCCAGAAGGGCACCTACTCCAGCCTGGGATCTTAATTTTGTTCTAGAGAAACTCACTCTTCCTCCTTTTGAGCCAGCTGCCATTGCAGATTTAAAGTTTCTCTCGTGGAAGACTGCTTTTCTCTTGGCTATAACTTCAGGAAGAAGGGTTTTGGAGCTGCAAGCTTTGATGGCTGTGGAGCCTTTTCTTATTTTCTATGCAGATAGGGTCTGTCTGAGAACCAACCCCTCCTTCATGTCTAAGGTGGTTTCTAGCTTGACTGTTAAGCAGTTCATACATCTTCCTACCTTCTTTCCTAATCCTTGAAATAGAGGTGAAAGGGATCCTACATTCTCTTGATGTGCACAGACAGCTCAGGTTTTATCTGGACAGGACTAAAGACTTTCGAAAATCAGCACAGTTATTGGTCAGTTTTGTCCCTAGAGCCCAGGGTAAGACTATTTCTAACTAAATAATTTCCAAATGGATTGCACATTGCATTACTTTTTGTTATTCCTTTCATGGCAAGGTTCCGCCTCAAGGGGTTAGGACCCACTCAACTAGAGCAGCGTCCACTTCTGCATCCTTTTTAAAGGGTGTCCCTACTAAAGACATTTTAGAGGCTGCCACATGGTCTTCTCTTTACACTTTTACAAAGCATTATAATTTTCCTTTGTTTTCCAGAGCTAGGGCAGGGTTTGCCATTGCTGTTCTGCAGGGCATTATCTCCAATCCTTGATTCTGTTGGTTCCTCCTCCCTTTTCTCTGGGCTTTGGTAATAAACCCATTGGTTAGGACTGCAACAGTGAAACACGATGAACATAGTACAGTTGTGTACACTTAGCATAAATGTAGGTGTTCGAGTGTATTTACTGTTGCAGTCCTGGTTTCCCTCCCTCCTTCCCCCTTTTTGGTTCTCTCCTCTCTCTTTTCCTAAGGTACAGGCTAAATTTGGTATTATTTGCTAAAATTGCTTTTGGTTTAAGCCTTGTTTTCTGGGGGCTTCTGACTGTTATGGCAAGAAAGACTGAGGAAGTGACGTTGGCTGCCTCCTATTGTATCGGACATCCTTTGGTATTCTGGCCGATCAGGGGCTACCGGGAACCGGATAACCCATTGGTTAGGACTGCAACAGTGAATACACTTGAACATCTGCATTTTATGGTAAGTGTACACAACTGTACTTTACAGGCAATGGTATTTGCAAAATGTCGGTTTCGACCCAAGTGGTTTCGGAACTGAAAACTGTTCCTCCATCTACTTCTTTTCCCTCCTCCGAGCCATACCGGTCTGTCGGAGCCAGAGGAGTTGGACCTGATGACTCTGGAGCCCTCGAAAATGACTCCTGCAACAGTGCCATTGGTTCTGATTACTCAGACTTCCTCGTTTCCCATCAAGGAGTCTAGGAGCCGACACTCGCTGGTTGGGTCTGGGGAGGATAGTCGGACCGACCTTTCAGCTCTGACTTTGTCTCTTGGAGCTTCGGCTCAGATGAGTTCGGCTCCTACCTCTGGATCGGAGCCCACTGTTCTGGTGCCGAGGTAATCATCTGTTTCTTCAGATCCAGCGGTTCCTTCCCAAAGGAGCAGAGGTGCTTTTGAGGCCATGAAGAGAGTAATGTCCCCCAGGACATCCACAACTTCAGGACCAACTACCTTTTCCCTAAAAGTGCCTGTGTCAACTTCTGCCTCACAGATCCCTTTGAAGTGTAGAGACACTGAGCCTCAGGAAGCCCCACTGGGTGGTCCCTGCTCTTCCAAGACCTCACCAGAAGCTTCCACTGATGAGGTTCCCAGTAAGAGAATTTGCAAGAGGAAGCATCTAGACTCCCCGCAGGAGTCTGCCACATCTGACACTGACTTAGATGAATCAGAAGGGTCCCCACGGTCCCCCTCTGAAGATATCTCATTTGCAGATATCTTGGACACATACTAAAGCAGAGGGATGTCTGGAAGCCCACCAAACCCTACTGAGGATGTCAGTCCTCTTGAAAGCTTTTGGGTCTCAGCCCTCCACCTCTTGGGTGTCTCCTCCCTTCGATGAGCTTTTAGAGCTGGTCTCACGAAGGGCATAGGAGTCTCCGGACACCATGGAGCCTGTCCCCAGGAGGCTCAATAAATTTATTTCTGCCCCTCACGATAAGACCTTTCTCATTAAGGGAGTGGCTGAAGATGCCATGGTGATGGTGGCAGCCACCAAAAAGGAGATGTCGGAAACTTCTTCCTCTGTCCATCCTCCTAACAGAGACTCTAGGATCATGGATAGATACGGGATGCGCATGTTTAGTTCAGCGACATTTGCCATACGTTCACTGAACTACCTCACACATTTCACAAGACTGCAAAGTGACCTCCTAAAAGAGCTTGGAGATGCTCTACAGGGTACTGTAGCTGAAAGAGCTACAGACAAGGTTGCGTTCCAGCTTGCTACCCTTAATTCCATAGTGAACTCTTCCATGCATCTGATTTCATATGCATTGATTGAGCAAGTAGGGCAGTGGGTTCAGGAGTTGCTTGTATGAGACACTCCTGGATGCACTTACGTTCCTTTGCAGAGCCCTTTAAGTCATCCTTTGATAGCACCCCTTTTGATGGCTCATCTCTTTTCAGGCCCAAAGTTAAGGAAACTCTGACCAGGTGTGCAGGAAGGAAAGACTCTGCCATCCGAGTCCGTTTTTCCACCCCTACTAGACCCTACCCCAAGGGTCAAAAGGGAGGAAATATGTAGTTCTGAAAAGCCCAAGGAACCTTTCTGGACACACGTGGTGAATCCCCCTCCAAGGGCAGAGGAGGGGGCGGTAGTGGAAGATGCCGTCCTCATGGCAGAGGGGGTCCGCAAAACCAGGGCGACAGACTAGTTCTTTGGGAAGCCCTACCAGCGCTCTTGAAAGGAGGCCCGATTGTCCTACTCTGGAGGCAGTCTGGGGTGTCACTTATCTTTGTATACAGACACCTGACTAAAAATAACAAATGACAACTGGGTAGCAATGCATAATTTCCCTTTACCACTCCTCCCCCCTTGATAACAAAAAATCCCGGACGTTCCACCCAGTTACAGGGAGCAAGTAACAGTAGAGGTCCAAAGGTTGCTAGAAAAGAGTTATCCAACCAGTCCCAGCAGACCAGGTAGGATCTGGAACTTACAGGGGACTGGAGATCTATTTTGGACCTCAGCAGACTAAACAGGTCTGTCAAGAAAGAGAAGTTCCGAATGGTCACACTACAGTCGATACTTCCCTTCTTAGGGAAAGACAGTTGGATGTGCTTGATAGATCTCCAGGATGCGTACTACCACATAAAAATAGCCAGACCATCCAGGGATCATCTGTGCTTCCGGCTGGGAGCCACTCACTACCAGTTCCGAGCCCTGCCCTTTGGCCTCTCTACAGTCCCCAGAGTGTTCAAATGTATGACAGTGGTCACGGCTCACCTGAGGCATTTGGGATTCCAGGTATTTCCGTACTTAGATGATTGGCTCCTCACCGCCACCACCAGACATCAGCTTATCCAAGCCAGGGACACCACACTTATTCTTTGTAATCAACTGGGGATTACCATAAACTCAGAAAAATCTGCCTTGTCGCCATCGCAACATATCGTTTTTATTGGTGCAGATTTGGACACCACCACCACTTGAAAACTTCCTTTAGAAAGGATATCAATACTACTTCAGCAAATTCTGAATGTCATTTCCAGAGACAAGGTGCCAGCCTCAGAAGTGCTAAAATTGCTGGGTATGACGGCAACTGCAATAATAGCAATTCCTTTAGGTCGTATGCACATGCGGATTCTACAATGGCTTCTGTTCACGCAATGGTCTTATCAAGAACTCCCAGTGTCACATCTGATTATTCTAACAAACACATGCAAAAAGGATCTTAGGTGGTAGTTGTCCTCTCTCCAAGTAAAGATAGGTCGTCCTTTTATTCCACCCTCACCATCGACCATGGTGACCATGGATGCTTCCCTGATCAAGTGGGGGGGGGGTATTTTCAGGGAAAAACAGCCCGAGGCACATGGACCGAACAAAAGAGACATCTGCATATCAATGTCCTGGAGATAAGAGCAGTACTCTTGGCACTGCAGTACTTTCAGGACTTTCTCCCTCTGAGGACAATTGCGATTCAGATGGACAACACGTCGGTGGTGTGGTACTTAAACAAGGAGGAACCAGGTCATATCCCCTTTGTCGAGAGGCCCTAAGAGTATGGCGGTGGGCTACATCCACCCAGTGCTTTCTGATACCAACGCACATCCTGGGGAAGTCCAACGTGATTGCAGACAAACTGAGCAGGACAATTTTCTTGCCTCACGAGTGGTCCCTCAAAAAAGAAATAATGGAAAGAATATTCCGCAAATGGGGCCAGCCTTTCTGTGATCTCTTTGCATCCCCCATGAACACAAAAATGCAGAAGCTACTTTGCCCTGATTCCCCCTCTGGGATATTCCCCATGAAACACACTCATACATGATTGGCCTCTGGGTCTCCTTTATGCATTTCCACCAATTCCCCTGATACCCTAAGTATTACAGAAAGCCAAATCCCTGGGAAGGACCATCATTCTGATAGCCCCTCATTGACCTCGTCAGATTTGGTTCCCCTTCCTTCGACCTCATCTTTTGGAAGAGCCTTGAATTCTAGACCCAGTTCCGGACCTTCTGATGCACTCATCGGGGGCTCTTCATCCCTTCCTTTATCCCCTAAAATTGACAGCTTGGCTGCTCCAATTCCCAACATAGGCAGGTTCCATAACCTCTCAAACGAAATGCAACATATACTATCTTCTCATAAATCCTCTACTAGGAAGTTGTACCTCAGCAAATGGAAGAGATTTTCCATATGGGCTTCTCAGAATAACATTGACCCTTACCAAGCCTCTATTTCCTCATTATTAGAAATTTTGACTATGCTTTTCAACAAAGGAGCGGCAGCAGCTGATATTCATGTGCAGCTTGCTGCCATATCTAATTTTCATCTTGGTACTGAGGGCTTTAACATAATGTCACACCAGCTGTCAAAAAGCCTTTCTCAAAAGGACTTTCCACCTTAGATCACCAGTTAAATCCCCTTATACGCCCGGGAGCCTAAATTTTATGCTCTCACGCATTATTCTCCCACCATTTGAGCCAGCTTCTTCATGCGATTTGAAAATTTTGTCTTGGAAAACTATCTTTTTAGTAGCCATCACGTCTGCTCGAAGAACATCAAACCTAGTCCATAAACCCTCCGTATTTGGTTTTTCATGCTGACAGAGTTTCACTGTGAACAAATCCTTCATTCTTAGGTTCATAGGTTTATACTAGGCTATCTGCCCCAAGGCATTTATAAGCCTAGCCCGAATTTTTGTGGCTTACGCCACCCCTTATATGAAAAAATACTGTACCCATTAGTTTGTTGTGCCTCTGTCCAGCAGTGACACAGAGATGATTCCCGGGGTAAACCTACGATCTCCCATCCACAGGTCAAGATTTCTCTTGAACAGAGCCAGCGAGGTGCTCTGCCTCACATGGACCGGGACTCTATTCCACAGCATAGGGAGTCTCTGAGTGATAAATCTATCCCTCCAGCACGTCCTGTTTATATCCGTGCTAAGGTTTAAGTCGCTTGCTCTAGTGGTTTTGGTGGATTTGGATTTTTTGAGGTGGAGCATGTCCATTAATTCCGGGTTGGACATGGCCTTGTATGTCAGGCACATGTCACCTCTGAGCAGACGGTATGTGACTGAATAGAGCTGGAGTTTCTTCAATCTGGCAGCATATGACAGATTTTGGAGTCCCTTTATCCTTTTGGTGTGGAACTTTTGGGGTATCTCCAATTGCTGCAGATGTCGGGCGAGATACATCCCGAATGGGGCATTGTACTCTATCATTGGTCTG